>NC_086444.1:989346330-989687996 GCF_028390025.1 Pseudophryne corroboree
CTTGACGACACAGAGGTAGGTAGAGCAGTGGCCTACTGTACCGTACTGCTGTATAGTATGTATTGGTGGTCAGCAAACTGTGCAAAACTGAAATGCACCACCGGTATGGATGGATAGTATACTTGACGACACAGATGTAGGTAGAGCAGTGGCCTTCTGTACTGTACTGCTATATATTATATACTGGTGGACAGAAAACTGTGCAAAACTGAAATGCACCACAGGTATGGATGGATACTAGTATACTTGACGACACAGAGGTTGGTAGAGCAGTGGCCTACTGTACCGTACTGCTATATATATTATATACTAGTGGACAGAAAACTGTGCAAAACTGAAATGCACCACAGGTATGGATGGATACTAGTATACTTGACGACACAGAGGTAGGTAGAGCAGTGGCCTACTGTACCGTACTGCTATATATTATATACTGGTGGACAGCAAACTGTGCAAAACTGAAATGCACCACAGGTATGGATGGATACTAGTATACTTGAGGACACAGAGGCAGGTAGAGCAGTGGCCTACTGTACCGTACTGCTATAATATACTGGTGGACAGCAAACTGTGCAAAACTGAAATGCACCACCGGTATGGATGGATACTAGTATACTTGACGACACAGAGGTAGGTAGAGCAGTGGCCTACTGTACCGTACTGCTGTATAGTATATATTGGTGGTCAGCAAACTGTGCAAAACTGAAATGCACCACAGGTATGGATGGATAGTATACTTGACGACACAGATGTAGGTAGAGCAGTGGCCTACTGTACCGTACTGCTATATATATTATATACTAGTGGACAGAAAACTGTGCAAAACTGAAATGCACCACAGGTATGGATGGATACTAGTATACTTGACGACACAGAGGTAGGTAGAGCAGTGGCCTACTGTACCGTACTGCTATATATTATATACTGGTGGACAGCAAACTGTGCAAAACTGAAATGCACCACAGGTATGGATGTATAGTATACTTGACGACACAGAGGTTGGTAGAGCAGTGGCCTACTGTACCGTACTGCTATATAGTATATACTGGTGGTCAGCAAACTGTGCAAAACTGAAATGCACCACAGGTATGGATGGATACTAGTATACTTGACGACACAGAGGTAGGTAGAGCAGTGGCCTACTGTACCGTACTGCTATATATTATATACTGGTGGACAGCAAACTGTGCAAAACTGAAATGCACCACAGGTATGGATGGATACTAGTATACTTGAGGACACAGAGGTAGGTAGAGCAGTGGCCTACTGTACCGTACTGCTATATATTATATACTGGTGGACAGCAAACTGTGCAAAACTGAAATGCACCACCGGTAAGGATGGATACTAGTATACTTGACAACACAGAGGTAGGTAGAGCAGTGGCCTACTGTACCGTACTGCTATATATTATATACTGGTTGACAGCAAACTGTGCAAAACTGAAATGCACCACAGGTATGGATGGATACTAGTATACTGGACGACACAGAGATAGGTAGAGCAGTGGCCTACTGTACCGTACTGCTATATATTATATACTGGTGGACAGCAAACTGTGCAAAACTGAAATGCACCACTGGTATGGATGGATACTAGTATACTTGACGACACAGAGGTAGGTAGAGCAGTGGTCTACTGTACCGTACTGCTATATATTATATACTGGTGGACAGCAAACTGTGCCAAACTGAAATGCACCACAGGTATGGATGAATAGTATACTTGACGACACAGAGGTTGGTAGAGCAGTGGCTTACTGTACTGTACTGCTATATATTATATACTGGTGATCAGCAAACTGTGCAAAACTGAAATGCACCACAGGTATGGATGGATACTAGTATACTTGACGACACAGAGGTGGGTAGAGCAGTGGCCTACTGTACCGTACTGCTATATATTATATACTGGTGGACAGCAAACTGTGCAAAACTGAAATGCACCACCGGTATGGATGGATACTAGTATACTTGACGACACAGAGGTAGGTAGAGCAGTGGCCTACTGTACCGTACTGCTGTATAGTATATATTGGTGGTCAGCAAACTGTGCAAAACTGAAATGCACCACAGGTATGGATGGATAGTATACTTGACGACACAGATGTAGGTAGAGCAGTGGCCTTCTGTACTGTACTGCTATATATTATATACTGGTGGACAGAAAACTGTGCAAAACTGAAATGCACCACAGGTATGGATGGATACTAGTATACTTGACGACACAGAGGTAGGTAGAGCAGTGGCCTACTGTACCGTACTGCTATATATATTATATACTATTGGACAGAAAACTGTGCAAAACTGAAATGCACCACAGGTATGGATGGATACTAGTATACTTGACGACACAGAGGTAGGTAGAGCAGTGGCCTACTGTACCGTACTGCTATATATTATATACTGGTGGACAGCAAACTGTGCAAAACTGAAATGCACCACAGGTATGGATGGATACTAGTATACTTGACGACACAGAGGTAGGTAGAGCAGTGGCCTACTGTACCGTACTGCTATATATTATATACTGGTTGACAGCAAACTGTGCAAAACTGAAATGCACCACAGGTATGGATGGATACTAGTATACTGGACGACACAGAGATAGGTAGAGCAGTGGCCTACTGTACCGTACTGCTATATATTATATACTGGTGGACAGCAAACTGTGCAAAACTGAAATGCACCACCGGTATGGATGGATACTAGTATACTTGACGACACAGAGGTAGGTAGAGCAGTGGCCTACTGTACCGTACTGCTATATATTATATATTGGTGGTCAGCAAACTGTGCAAAACTGAAATGCACCACAGGTATGGATGGATAGTATACTTGACGACACAGACGTAGGTAGAGCAGTGGCCTTCTGTACCGTACTGCTATATATTATATACTGGTGGACAGCAAACTGTGCAAAACTGAAATGCACCACAGGTATGGATGGATACTAGTATACTTGACGACACAGAGGTAGGTAGAGCAGTGGCCTACTGTACCGTACTGCTATATATTATATACTGGTGGACAGCAAACTGTGCAAAACTGAAATGCACCACAGGTATGGATGGATAGTATACTTGACGACACAGAGGTTGGTAGAGCAGTGGCCTACTGTACCGTACTGCTATATAGTATATACTGGTGGTCAGCAAACTGTGCAAAACTGAAATGCACCACAGGTATGGATGGATACTAGTATACTTGACGACACAGAGGTAGGTAGAGCAGTGGCCTACTGTACCGTACTGCTATATATTATATACTGGCAGACAGCAAACTGTGCAAAACTGAAATGCACCACAGGTATGGATGGATACTAGTATACTTGACGACACAGAGGTAGGTAGAGCAGTGGCCTACTGTACCGTACTGCTATATATTATATACTGGTGGACAGCAAACTGTGCAAAACTGAAATGCACCACCGGTATGGATGGATACTAGTATACTTGACGACAGAGAGGTAGGTAGAGCAGTGGCCTACTGTACCGTACTGCTGTATAGTATATATTGGTGGTCAGCAAACTGTGCAAAACTGAAATGCACCACAGGTATGGATGGATAGTATACTTGACGACACAGATGTAGGTAGAGCAGTGGCCTTCTGTACTGTACTGCTATATATTATATACTGGTGGACAGAAATCTGTGCAAAACTGAAATGCACCACAGGTATGGATGGATACTAGTATACTTGACGACACAGAGGTTGGTAGAGCAGTGGCCTACTGTACCGTACTGCTATATATATTATATACTAGTGGACAGAAAACTGTGCAAAACTGAAATGCACCACAGGTATGGATGGATACTAGTATACTTGACGACACAGAGGTAGGTAGAGCAGTGGCCTACAGTACCGTACTGCTATATATTATATACTGGTGGACAGCAAACTGTGCAAAACTGAAATGTACCACAGGTATGGATGGATACTAGTATACTTGAGGACACAGAGGTAGGTAGAGCAGTGGCCTACTGTACCGTACTGCTATATATTATATACTGGCAGACAGCAAACTGTGCAAAACTGAAATGCACCACAGGTATGGATGGATACTAGTATACTTGACGACACAGAGGTAGGTAGAGCAGTGGCCTACTGTACCGTACTGCTATATATTATATACTGGTGGACAGCAAACTGTGCAAAACTGAAATGCACCACCGGTATGGATGGATACTAGTATACTTGACGACACAGAGGTAGGTAGAGCAGTGGCCTACTGTACCGTACTGCTGTATAGTATATATTGGTGGTCAGCAAACTGTGCAAAACTGAAATGCACCACAGGTATGGATGGATAGTATACTTGACGACACAGATGTAGGTAGAGCAGTGGCCTTCTGTACTGTACTGCTATATATTATATACTGGTGGACAGAAAACTGTGCAAAACTGAAATGCACCACAGGTATGGATGGATACTAGTATACTTGACGACACAGAGGTTGGTAGAGCAGTGGCCTACTGTACCGTACTGCTATATATATTATATACTAGTGGACAGAAAACTGTGCAAAACTGAAATGCACCACAGGTATGGATGGATACTAGTATACTTGACGACACAGAGGTAGGTAGAGCAGTGGCCTACAGTACCGTACTGCTATATATTATATACTGGTGGACAGCAAACTGTGCAAAACTGAAATGTACCACAGGTATGGATGGATACTAGTATACTTGAGGACACAGAGGTAGGTAGAGCAGTGGCCTACTGTACCGTACTGCTATAATATACTGGTGGACAGCAAACTGTGCAAAACTGAAATGCACCACCGGTATGGATGGATACTAGTATACTTAACGACACAGAGGTAGGTAGAGCAGTGGCCTACTGTACCGTACTGCTGTATAGTATATATTGGTGGTCAGCAAACTGTGCAAAACTGAAATGCACCACAGGTATGGATGGATAGTATACTTGACGACACAGATGTAGGTAGAGCAGTGGCCTTCTGTACTGTACTGCTATATATTATATACTGGTGGACAGAAAACTGTGCAAAACTGAAATGCACCACAGGTATGGATGGATACTAGTATAATTGACGACACAGAGGTAGGTAGAGCAGTGGCCTACTGTACCGTACTGCTATATATATTATATACTAGTGGACAGAAAACTGTGCAAAACTGAAATGCACCACAGGTATGGATGGATACTAGTATACTTGACGACACAGAGGTAGGTAGAGCAGTGGCCTACTGTACCGTACTGCTATATATTATATACTGGTGGACAGCAAACTGTGCAAAACTGAAATGCACCACAGGTATGGATGGATAGTATACTTGACGACACAGAGGTTGGTAGAGCAGTGGCCTACTGTACCGTACTGCTATATAGTATACACTGGTGGTCAGCAAACTGTGCAAAACTGAAATGCACCACAGGTATGGATGGATACTAGTATACTTGACGACACAGAGGTAGGTAGAGCAGTGGCCTACTGTACCGTACTGCTATATATTATATACTGGCAGACATGAAACTGTGCAAAACTGAAATGCACCACAGGTATGGATGGATACTAGTATACTTGACGACACAGAGGTAGGTAGAGCAGTGGCCTACTGTACCGTACTGCTATATATTATATACTGGTGGACAGCAAACTGTGCAAAACTGAAATGCACCACCGGTATGGATGGATACTAGTATACTTGACGACACAGAGGTAGGTAGAGCAGTGGCCTACTGTACCGTACTGCTGTATAGTATATATTGGTGGTCAGCAAACTGTGCAAAACTGAAATGCACCACAGGTATGGATGGATAGTATACTTGACGACACAGATGTAGGTAGAGCAGTGGCCTTCTGTACTGTACTGCTATATATTATATACTGGTGGACAGAAAACTGTGCAAAACTGAAATGCACCACAGGTATGGATGGATACTAGTATACTTGACGACACAGAGGTTGGTAGAGCAGTGGCCTACTGTACCGTACTGCTATATATATTATATACTAGTGGACAGAAAACTGTGCAAAACTGAAATGCACCACAGGTATGGATGGATACTAGTATACTTGACGACACAGAGGTAGGTAGAGCAGTGGCCTACAGTACCGTACTGCTATATATTATATACTGGTGGACAGCAAACTGTGCAAAACTGAAATGCACCACAGGTATGGATGGATACTAGTATACTTGAGGACACAGAGGTAGGTAGAGCAGTGGCCTACTGTACCGTACTGCTATAATATACTGGTGGACAGCAAACTGTGCAAAACTGAAATGCACCACCGGTATGGATGGATACTAGTATACTTGACGACACAGAGGTAGGTAGAGCAGTGGCCTACTGTACCGTACTGCTGTATAGTATATATTGGTGGTCAGCAAACTGTGCAAAACTGAAATGCACCACAGGTATGGATGGATAGTATACTTGACGACACAGATGTAGGTAGAGCAGTGGCCTTCTGTACTGTACTGCTATATATTATATACTGGTGGACAGAAAACTGTGCAAAACTGAAATGCACCACAGGTATGGATGGATACTAGTATACTTGACGACACAGAGGTAGGTAGAGCAGTGGCCTACTGTACCGTACTGCTATATATATTATATACTAGTGGACAGAAAACTGTGCAAAACTGAAATGCACCACAGGTATGGATGGATACTAGTATACTTGACGACACAGAGGTAGGTAGAGCAGTGGCCTACTGTACCGTACTGCTATATATTATATACTGGTGGACAGCAAACTGTGCAAAACTGAAATGCACCACAGGTATGGATGGATAGTATACTTGACGACACAGAGGTTGGTAGAGCAGTGGCCTACTGTACCGTACTGCTATATAGTATATACTGGTGGTCAGCAAACTGTGCAAAACTGAAATGCACCACAGGTATGGATGGATACTAGTATACTGGACGACACAGAGAAAGGTAGAGCAGTGGCCTACTGTACCGTACTGCTATATATTATATACTGGTGGACAGCAAACTGTGCAAAACTGAAATGCACCACAGGTATGGATGGATACTAGTATACTTGACGACACAGAGGTAGGTAGAGCAGTGGCCTACTGTACCGTACTGCTATATAGTATATATTGGTGGTCAGCAAACTGTGCAAAACTGAAATGCACCACAGGTATGGATGGATAGTAAACTTGACGACACAGACGTAGGTAGAGCAGTGGCCTTCTGTACCGTACTGCTATATATTATATACTGGTGGACAGCAAACTGTGCAAAACTGAAATGCACCACAGGTATGGATGGATACTAGTATACTTGACGACACAGAGGTAGGTAGAGCAGTGGCCTACTGTACAGTACTTCTATATATTATATACTGGTGGACAGCAAACTGTGCAAAACTGAAATGCACCACTGGTATGGATGGATACTAGTATACTTGACGACACAGAGGTAGGTAGAGCAGTGGTCTACTGTACCGTACTGCTATATATTATATACTGGTGGACAGCAAACTGTGCCAAACTGAAATGCTCCACAGGTATGGATGGATAGTATACTTGACGACACAGAGGTTGGTAGAGCATTGGCCTACTGTACCGTACTGCTATATAGTATATACTGGTGGTCAGCAAACTGTGCAAAACTGAAATGCACCACAGGTATGGATGGATACTAGTATACTTGACGACACAGAGGTAGGTAGAGCAGTGGCCTACTGTACCGTACTGCTATATATTATATACTGGTGGACAGCAAACTGTGCAAAACTGAAATGCACCACCCGTATGGATGGATACTAGTATACTTGACGACACAGAGGTAGGTAGAGCAGTGGCCTACTGTACCGTACTGCTGTATAGTATATATTGGTGGTCAGCAAACTGTGCAAAACTGAAATGCACCACAGGTATGGATGGATAGTATACTTGACGACACAGATGTAGGTAGAGCAGTGGCCTTCTGTACTGTACTGCTATATATTATATACTGGTGGACAGAAAACTGTGCAAAACTGAAATGCACCACAGGAATGGATGGATACTAGTATACTTGACGACACAGAGGTTGGTAGAGCAGTGGCCTACTGTACCGTACTGCTATATATATTATATACTAGTAGACAGAAAACTGTGCAAAACTGAAATGCACCACAGGTATGGATGGATACTAGTATACTTGACGACACAGAGGTAGGTAGAGCAGTGGCCTACAGTACCGTACTGCTATATATTATATACTGGTGGACAGCAAACTGTGCAAAACTGAAATGCACCACAGGTATGGATGGATACTAGTATACTTGAGGACACAGAGGTAGGTAGAGCAGTGGCCTACTGTACCGTACTGCTATAATATACTGGTGGACAGCAAACTGTGCAAAACTGAAATGCACCACCGGTATGGATGGATACTAGTATACTTGACGACACAGAGGTAGGTAGAGCAGTGGCCTACTGTACCGTACTGCTGTATAGTATATATTGGTGGTCAGCAAACTGTGCAAAACTGAAATGCACCACAGGTATGGATGGATAGTATACTTGACGACACAGATGTAGGTAGAGCAGTGGCCTTCTGTACTGTACTGCTATATATTATATACTGGTTGACAGCAAACTGTGCAAAACTGAAATGCACCACAGGTATGGATGGATACTAGTATACTGGACGACACAGAGAAAGGTAGAGCAGTGGCCTACTGTACCGTACTGCTATATATTATATACTGGTGGACAGCAAACTGTGCAAAACTGAAATGCACCACAGGTATGGATGGATACTAGTATACTTGACGACACAGAGGTAGGTAGAGCAGTGGCCTACTGTACCGTACTGCTATATAGTATATATTGGTGGTCAGCAAACTGTGCAAAACTGAAATGCACCACAGGTATGGATGGATACTAGTATACTGGACGACACAGACGTAGGTAGAGCAGTGGCCTTCTGTACCGTACTGCTATATATTATATACTGGTGGACAGCAAACTGTGCAAAACTGAAATGCACCACAGGTATGGATGGATACTAGTATACTTGACGACACAGAGGTAGGTAGAGCAGTGGCCTACTGTACAGTACTTCTATATATTATATACTGGTGGACAGCAAACTCTGCAAAACTGAAATGCACCACAGGTATGGATGGATACTAGTATACTTTACGACACAGAGGTAGGTAGAGCAGTGGCCTACTGTACCGTACTGCTATATATTATATACTGGCAGACAGCAAACTGTGCAAAACTGAAATGCACCACAGGTATGGATGGATACTGGTATACTTGACGACACAGAGGTAGGTAGAGCAGTGGCCTACTGTACCGTACTGCTATATATTATATACTGGTGGACAGCAAACTGTGCAAAACTGAAATGCACCACAGGTATGGATGGATACTAGTATACTTGACGACACAGAGGTAGGTAGAGCAGTGGCCTACTGTACCGTACTGCTATATATTATATACTGGTGGACAGCAAACTGTGCAAAACTGAAATGCACCACTGGTATGGATGGATACTAGTATACTTGACGACACAGAGGTAGGTAGAGCAGTGGTCTACTGTACCGTACTGCTATATATTATATACTGGTGGACAGCAAACTGTGCCAAACTGAAATGCTCCACAGGTATGGATGGATAGTATACTTGACGACACAGAGGTTGGTAGAGCATTGGCCTACTGTACCGTACTGCTATATAGTATATACTGGTGGTCAGCAAACTGTGCAAAACTGAAATGCACCACAGGTATGGATGGATACTAGTATACTTGAGGACACAGAGGTAGGTAGAGCAGTGGCCTACTGTACCGTACTGCTATATATTATATACTGGTGGACAGCAAACTGTGCAAAACTGAAATGCACCACCGGTAAGGATGGATACTAGTATACTTGACAACACAGAGGTAGGTAGAGCAGTGGCCTACTGTACCGTACTGCTATATATTATATACTGGTTGACAGCAAACTGTGCAAAACTGAAATGCACCACAGGTATGGATGGATACTAGTATACTGGACGACACAGAGATAGGTAGAGCAGTGGCCTACTGTACCGTACTGCTATATATTATATACTGGTGGACAGCAAACTGTGCAAAACTGAAATGCACCACTGGTATGGATGGATACTAGTATACTTGACGACACAGAGGTAGGTAGAGCAGTGGTCTACTGTACCGTACTGCTATATATTATATACTGGTGGACAGCAAACTGTGCCAAACTGAAATGCACCACAGGTATGGATGGATAGTATACTTGACGACACAGAGGTTGGTAGAGCAGTGGCTTACTGTACTGTACTGCTATATAGTATATACTGGTGATCAGCAAACTGTGCAAAACTGAAATGCACCACAGGTATGGATGGATACTAGTATACTTGACGACACAGAGGTGGGTAGAGCAGTGGCCTACTGTACCGTACTGCTATATATTATATTCTGGTGGACAGCAAACTGTGCAAAACTGAAATGCACCACCGGTATGGATGGATACTAGTATACTTGACGACACAGAGGTAGGTAGAGCAGTGGCCTACTGTACCGTACTGCTATATATTATATACTGGTGGACAGCAAACTGTGCAAAACTGAAATGCACCACCGGTATGGATGGATACTAGTATACTTGACGACACAGAGGTAGGTAGAGCAGTGGCCTACTGTACCGTACTGCTGTATAGTATATATTGGTGGTCAGCAAACTGTGCAAAACTGAAATGCACCACAGGTATGGATGGATAGTATACTTGACGACACAGATGTAGGTAGAGCAGTGGCCTTCTGTACTGTACTGCTATATATTATATACTGGTGGACAGAAAACTGTGCAAAACTGAAATGCACCACAGGTATGGATGGATACTAGTATACTTGACGACACAGAGGTAGGTAGAGCAGTGGCCTACTGTACCGTACTGCTATATATATTATATACTAGTGGACAGAAAACTGTGCAAAACTGAAATGCACCACAGGTATGGATGGATACTAGTATACTTGACGACACAGAGGTAGGTAGAGCAGTGGCCTACTGTACCGTACTGCTATATATTATATACTGGTGGACAGCAAACTGTGCAAAACTGAAATGCACCACAGGTATGGATGGATACTAGTATACTTGACGACACAGAGGTAGGTAGAGCAGTGGCCTACTGTACCGTACTGCTATATATTATATACTGGTTGACAGCAAACTGTGCAAAACTGAAATGCACCACAGGTATGGATGGATACTAGTATACTGGACGACACAGAGATAGGTAGAGCAGTGGCCTACTGTACCGTACTGCTATATATTATATACTGGTGGACAGCAAACTGTGCAAAACTGAAATGCACCACAGGTATGGATGGATACTAGTATACTTGATGACACAGAGGTAGGTAGAGCAGTGGCCTACTGTACCGTACTGCTATATATTATATATTGGTGGTCAGCAAACTGTGCAAAACTGAAATGCACCACAGGTATGGATGGATAGTATACTTGACGACACAGACGTAGGTAGAGCAGTGGCCTTCTGTACCGTACTGCTATATATTATATACTGGTGGACAGCAAACTGTGCAAAACTGAAATGCACCACAGGTATGGATGGATACTAGTATACTTGACGACACAGAGGTAGGTAGAGCAGTGGCCTACTGTACCGTACTGCTATATATTATATACTGGTGGACAGCAAACTGTGCAAAACTGAAATGCACCACAGGTATGGATGGATAGTATACTTGACGACACAGAGGTTGGTAGAGCAGTGGCCTACTGTACCGTACTGCTATATAGTATATACTGGTGGTCAGCAAACTGTGCAAAACTGAAATGCACCACAGGTATGGATGGATACTAGTATACTTGACGACACAGAGGTAGGTAGAGCAGTGGCCTACTGTACCGTACTGCTATATATTATATACTGGCAGACAGCAAACTGTGCAAAACTGAAATGCACCACAGGTATGGATGGATACTAGTATACTTGACGACACAGAGGTAGGTAGAGCAGTGGCCTACTGTACCGTACTGCTATATATTATATACTGGTGGACAGCAAACTGTGCAAAACTGAAATGCACCACCGGTATGGATGGATACTAGTATACTTGACGACACAGAGGTAGGTAGAGCAGTGGCCTACTGTACCGTACTGCTGTATAGTATATATTGGTGGTCAGCAAACTGTGCAAAACTGAAATGCACCACAGGTATGGATGGATAGTATACTTGACGACACAGATGTAGGTAGAGCAGTGGCCTTCTGTACTGTACTGCTATATATTATATACTGGTGGACAGAAAACTGTGCAAAACTGAAATGCACCACAGGTATGGATGGATACTAGTATACTTGACGACACAGAGGTTGGTAGAGTAGTGGCCTACTGTACCGTACTGCTATATATATTATATACTAGTGGACAGAAAACTGTGCAAAACTGAAATGCACCACAGGTATGGATGGATACTAGTATACTTGACGACACAGAGGTAGGTAGAGCAGTGGCCTACAGTACCGTACTGCTATATATTATATACTGGTGGACAGCAAACTGTGCAAAACTGAAATGTACCACAGGTATGGATGGATACTAGTATACTTGAGGACACAGAGGTAGGTAGAGCAGTGGCCTACTGTACCGTACTGCTATAATATACTGGTGGACAGCAAACTGTGCAAAACTGAAATGCACCACCGGTATGGATGGATACTAGTATACTTAACGACACAGAGGTAGGTAGAGCAGTGGCCTACTGTACCGTACTGCTGTATAGTATATACTGGTGGTCAGCAAACTGTGCAAAACTGAAATGCACCACAGGTATGGATGGATAGTATACTTGACGACACAGATGTAGGTAGAGCAGTGGCCTTCTGTACTGTACTGCTATATATTATATACTGGTGGACAGAAAACTGTGCAAAACTGAAATGCACCACAGGTATGGATGGATACTAGTATACTTGACGACACAGCGGTAGGTAGAGCAGTGGCCTACTGTACCGTACTGCTATATATATTATATACTAGTGGACAGAAAACTGTGCAAAACTGAAATGCACCACAGGTATGGATGGATACTAGTATACTTGACGACACAGAGGTAGGTAGAGCAGTGGCCTACTGTACCGTACTGCTATATATTATATACTGGTGGACAGCAAACTGTGCAAAACTGAAATGCACCACAGGTATGGATGGATAGTATACTTGACGACACAGAGGTTGGTAGAGCAGTGGCCTACTGTACCGTACTGCTATATAGTATATACTGGTGGTCAGCAAACTGTGCAAAACTGAAATGCACCACAGGTATGGATGGATACTAGTATACTTGACGACACAGAGGTAGGTAGAGCAGTGGCCTACTGTACCGTACTGCTATATATTATATACTGGCAGACAGCAAACTGTGCAAAACTGAAATGCACCACAGGTATGGATGGATACTAGTATACTTGACGACACAGAGGTAGGTAGAGCAGTGGCCTACTGTACCGTACTGCTATATATTATATACTGGTGGACAGCAAACTGTGCAAAACTGAAATGCACCACCGGTATGGATGGATACTAGTATACTTGACGACACAGAGGTAGGTAGAGCAGTGGCCTACTGTACCGTACTGCTGTATAGTATATATTGGTGGTCAGCAAACTGTGCAAAACTGAAATGCACCACAGGTATGGATGGATAGTATACTTGACGACACAGATGTAGGTAGAGCAGTGGCCTTCTGTACTGTACTGCTATATATTATATACTGGTGGACAGAAAACTGTGCAAAACTGAAATGCACCACAGGTATGGATGGATACTAGTATACTTGACGACACAGAGGTTGGTAGAGCAGTGGCCTACTGTACCGTACTGCTATATATATTATATACTAGTGGACAGAAAACTGTGCAAAACTGAAATGCACCACAGGTATGGATGGATACTAGTATACTTGACGACACAGAGGTAGGTAGAGCAGTGGCCTACAGTACCGTACTGCTATATATTATATACTGGTGGACAGCAAACTGTGCAAAACTGAAATGCACCACAGGTATGGATGGATACTAGTATACTTGAGGACACAGAGGTAGGTAGAGCAGTGGCCTACTGTACCGTACTGCTATAATATACTGGTGGACAGCAAACTGTGCAAAACTGAAATGCACCACCGGTATGGATGGATACTAGTATACTTGACGACACAGAGGTAGGTAGAGCAGTGGCCTACTGTACCGTACTGCTGTATAGTATATATTGGTGGTCAGCAAACTGTGCAAAACTGAAATGCACCACAGGTATGGATGGATAGTATACTTGACGACACAGATGTAGGTAGAGCAGTGGCCTTCTGTACTGTACTGCTATATATTATATACTGGTGGACAGAAAACTGTGCAAAACTGAAATGCACCACAGGTATGGATGGATACTAGTATACTTGACGACACAGAGGTAGGTAGAGCAGTGGCCTACTGTACCGTACTGCTATATATATTATATACTAGTGGACAGAAAACTGTGCAAAACTGAAATGCACCACAGGTATGGATGGATACTAGTATACTTGACGACACAGAGGTAGGTAGAGCAGTGGCCTACTGTACCGTACTGCTATATATTATATACTGATGGACAGCAAACTGTGCAAAACTGAAATGCACCACAGGTATGGATGGATAGTATACTTGACGACACAGAGGTTGGTAGAGCAGTGGCCTACTGTACCGTACTGCTATATAGTATATACTGGTGGTCAGCAAACTGTGCAAAACTGAAATGCACCACAGGTATGGATGGATACTAGTATACTTGACGACACAGAGGTAGGTAGAGCAGTGGCCTACTGTACCGTACTGCTATATATTATATACTGGTGGACAGCAAACTGTGCAAAACTGAAATGCACCACAGGTATGGATGATTACTAGTATACTTGAGGACACAGAGGTAGGTAGAGCAGTGGCCTACTGTACCGTACTGCTATATATTATATACTGGTGGACAGCAAACTGTGCAAAACTGAAATGCACCACCGGTATGGATGGATACTAGTATACTTGACAACACAGAGGTAGGTAGAGCAGTGGCCTACTGTACCGTACTGCTATATATTATATACTGGTTGACAGCAAACTGTGCAAAACTGAAATGCACCACAGGTATGGATGGATACTAGTATACTGGACGACACAGAGAAAGGTAGAGCAGTGGCCTACTGTACCGTACTGCTATATATTATATACTGGTGGACAGCAAACTGTGCAAAACTGAAATGCACCACAGGTATGGATGGATACTAGTATACTTGACGACACAGAGGTAGGTAGAGCAGTGGCCTACTGTACCGTACTGCTATATAGTATATATTGGTGGTCAGCAAACTGTGCAAAACTGAAATGCACCACAGGTATGGATGGATAGTAAACTTGACGACACAGACGTAGGTAGAGCAGTGGCCTTCTGTACCGTACTGCTATATATTATATACTGGTGGACAGCAAACTGTGCAAAACTGAAATGCACCACAGGTATGGATGGATACTAGTATACTTGACAACACAGAGGTAGGTAGAGCAGTGGCCTACTGTACCGTACTGCTATATATTATATACTGGTTGACAGCAAACTGTGCAAAACTGAAATGCACCACAGGTATGGATGGATACTAGTATACTTGACGACACAGAGGTAGGTAGAGCAGTGGCCTACTGTACAGTACTTCTATATATTATATACTGGTGGACAGAAAACTGTGCAAAACTGAAATGCACCACAGGTATGGATGGATACTAGTATACTTGACGACACAGAGGTAGGTAGAGCAGTGGCCTACTGTACCGTACTGCTATATATATTATATACTAGTGGACAGAAAACTGTGCAAAACTGAAATGCACCACAGGTATGGATGGATACTAGTATACTTGACGACACAGAGGTAGGTAGAGCAGTGGCCTACTGTACCGTACTGCTATATATTATATACTGGTGGACAGCAAACTGTGCAAAACTGAAATGCACCACAGGTATGGATGGATAGTATACTTGACGACACAGAGGTTGGTAGAGCAGTGGCCTACTGTACCGTACTGCTATATAGTATATACTGGTGGTCAGCAAACTGTGCAAAACTGAAATGCACCACAGGTATGGATGGATACTAGTATACTTGACGACACAGAGGTAGGTAGAGCAGTGGCCTACTGTACCGTACTGCTATATATTATATACTGGTGGACAGCAAACTGTGCAAAACTGAAATGCACCACAGGTATGGATGATTACTAGTATACTTGAGGACACAGAGGTAGGTAGAGCAGTGGCCTACTGTACCGTACTGCTATATATTATATACTGGTGGACAGCAAACTGTGCAAAACTGAAATGCACCACCGGTATGGATGGATACTAGTATACTTGACAACACAGAGGTAGGTAGAGCAGTGGCCTACTGTACCGTACTGCTATATATTATATACTGGTTGACAGCAAACTGTGCAAAACTGAAATGCACCACAGGTATGGATGGATACTAGTATACTGGACGACACAGAGAAAGGTAGAGCAGTGGCCTACTGTACCGTACTGCTATATATTATATACTGGTGGACAGCAAACTGTGCAAAACTGAAATGCACCACAGGTATGGATGGATACTAGTATACTTGACGACACAGAGGTAGGTAGAGCAGTGGCCTACTGTACCGTACTGCTATATAGTATATATTGGTGGTCAGCAAACTGTGCAAAACTGAAATGCACCACAGGTATGGATGGATAGTAAACTTGACGACACAGACGTAGGTAGAGCAGTGGCCTTCTGTACCGTACTGCTATATATTATATACTGGTGGACAGCAAACTGTGCAAAACTGAAATGCACCACAGGTATGGATGGATACTAGTATACTTGACGACACAGAGGTAGGTAGAGCAGTGGCCTACTGTACAGTACTTCTATATATTATATACTGGTGGACAGCAAACTGTGCAAAACTGAAATGCACCACAGGTATGGATGGATACTAGTATACTTGACGACACAGAGGTAGGTAGAGCAGTGGTCTACTGTACCGTACTGCTATATATTATATACTGGTGGACAGCAAACTGTGCCAAACTGAAATGCTCCACAGGTATGGATGGATAGTATACTTGACGACACAGAGGTTGGTAGAGCATTGGCCTACTGTACCGTACTGCTATATAGTATATACTGGTGGTCAGCAAACTGTGCAAAACTGAAATGCACCACAGGTATGGATGGATACTAGTATACTTGACGACACAGAGGTAGGTAGAGCAGTGGCCTACTGTACCGTACTGCTATAATATACTGGTGGACAGCAAACTGTGCAAAACTGAAATGCACCACCGGTATGGATGGATACTAGTATACTTGACGACACAGAGGTAGGTAGAGCAGTGGCCTACTGTACCGTACTGCTGTATAGTATATATTGGTGGTCAGCAAACTGTGCAAAACTGAAATGCACCACAGGTATGGATGGATACTGGTATACTTGACGACACAGATGTAGGTAGAGCAGTGGCCTTCTGTACTGTACTGCTATATATTATATACTGGTGGACAGAAAACTGTGCAAAACTGAAATGCACCACAGGTATGGATGGATACTAGTATACTTGACGACACAGAGGTAGGTAGAGCAGTGGCCTACTGTACCGTACTGCTATATATATTATATACTAGTGGACAGAAAACTGTGCAAAACTGAAATGCACCACAGGTATGGATGGATACTAGTATACTTGACGACACAGAGGTAGGTAGAGCAGTGGCCTACTGTACCGTACTGCTATATATTATATACTGGTGGACAGCAAACTGTGCAAAACTGAAATGCACCACAGGTATGGATGGATAGTATACTTGACGACACAGAGGTTGGTAGAGCAGTGGCCTACTGTACCGTACTGCTATATAGTATATACTGGTGGTCAGCAAACTGTGCAAAACTGAAATGCACCACAGGTATGGATGGATACTAGTATACTTGACGACACAGAGGTAGGTAGAGCAGTGGCCTACTGTACCGTACTGCTATATATTATATACTGGTGGACAGCAAACTGTGCAAAACTGAAATGCACCACAGGTATGGATGATTACTAGTATACTTGAGGACACAGAGGTAGGTAGAGCAGTGGCCTACTGTACCGTACTGCTATATATTATATACTGGTGGACAGCAAACTGTGCAAAACTGAAATGCACCACCGGTATGGATGGATACTAGTATACTTGACAACACAGAGGTAGGTAGAGCAGTGGCCTACTGTACCGTACTGCTATATATTATATACTGGTTGACAGCAAACTGTGCAAAACTGAAATGCACCACAGGTATGGATGGATACTAGTATACTGGACGACACAGAGAAAGGTAGAGCAGTGGCCTACTGTACCGTACTGCTATATATTATATACTGGTGGACAGCAAACTGTGCAAAACTGAAATGCACCACAGGTATGGATGGATACTAGTATACTTGACGACACAGAGGTAGGTAGAGCAGTGGCCTACTGTACCGTACTGCTATATAGTATATATTGGTGGTCAGCAAACTGTGCAAAACTGAAATGCACCACAGGTATGGATGGATAGTAAACTTGACGACACAGACGTAGGTAGAGCAGTGGCCTTCTGTACCGTACTGCTATATATTATATACTGGTGGACAGCAAACTGTGCAAAACTGAAATGCACCACAGGTATGGATGGATACTAGTATACTTGACAACACAGAGGTAGGTAGAGCAGTGGCCTACTGTACCGTACTGCTATATATTATATACTGGTTGACAGCAAACTGTGCAAAACTGAAATGCACCACAGGTATGGATGGATACTAGTATACTTGACGACACAGAGGTAGGTAGAGCAGTGGCCTACTGTACAGTACTTCTATATATTATATACTGGTGGACAGAAAACTGTGCAAAACTGAAATGCACCACAGGTATGGATGGATACTAGTATACTTGACGACACAGAGGTAGGTAGAGCAGTGGCCTACTGTACCGTACTGCTATATATATTATATACTAGTGGACAGAAAACTGTGCAAAACTGAAATGCACCACAGGTATGGATGGATACTAGTATACTTGACGACACAGAGGTAGGTAGAGCAGTGGCCTACTGTACCGTACTGCTATATATTATATACTGGTGGACAGCAAACTGTGCAAAACTGAAATGCACCACAGGTATGGATGGATAGTATACTTGACGACACAGAGGTTGGTAGAGCAGTGGCCTACTGTACCGTACTGCTATATAGTATATACTGGTGGTCAGCAAACTGTGCAAAACTGAAATGCACCACAGGTATGGATGGATACTAGTATACTTGACGACACAGAGGTAGGTAGAGCAGTGGCCTACTGTACCGTACTGCTATATATTATATACTGGTGGACAGCAAACTGTGCAAAACTGAAATGCACCACAGGTATGGATGATTACTAGTATACTTGAGGACACAGAGGTAGGTAGAGCAGTGGCCTACTGTACCGTACTGCTATATATTATATACTGGTGGACAGCAAACTGTGCAAAACTGAAATGCACCACCGGTATGGATGGATACTAGTATACTTGACAACACAGAGGTAGGTAGAGCAGTGGCCTACTGTACCGTACTGCTATATATTATATACTGGTTGACAGCAAACTGTGCAAAACTGAAATGCACCACAGGTATGGATGGATACTAGTATACTGGACGACACAGAGAAAGGTAGAGCAGTGGCCTACTGTACCGTACTGCTATATATTATATACTGGTGGACAGCAAACTGTGCAAAACTGAAATGCACCACAGGTATGGATGGATACTAGTATACTTGACGACACAGAGGTAGGTAGAGCAGTGGCCTACTGTACCGTACTGCTATATAGTATATATTGGTGGTCAGCAAACTGTGCAAAACTGAAATGCACCACAGGTATGGATGGATAGTAAACTTGACGACACAGACGTAGGTAGAGCAGTGGCCTTCTGTACCGTACTGCTATATATTATATACTGGTGGACAGCAAACTGTGCAAAACTGAAATGCACCACAGGTATGGATGGATACTAGTATACTTGACGACACAGAGGTAGGTAGAGCAGTGGCCTACTGTACAGTACTTCTATATATTATATACTGGTGGACAGCAAACTGTGCAAAACTGAAATGCACCACAGGTATGGATGGATACTAGTATACTTGACGACACAGAGGTAGGTAGAGCAGTGGTCTACTGTACCGTACTGCTATATATTATATACTGGTGGACAGCAAACTGTGCCAAACTGAAATGCTCCACAGGTATGGATGGATAGTATACTTGACGACACAGAGGTTGGTAGAGCATTGGCCTACTGTACCGTACTGCTATATAGTATATACTGGTGGTCAGCAAACTGTGCAAAACTGAAATGCACCACAGGTATGGATGGATACTAGTATACTTGACGACACAGAGGTAGGTAGAGCAGTGGCCTACTGTACCGTACTGCTATATATTATATACTGGTGGACAGCAAACTGTGCAAAACTGAAATGCACCACCCGTATGGATGGATACTAGTATACTTGACGACACAGAGGTAGGTAGAGCAGTGGCCTACTGTACCGTACTGCTGTATAGTATATATTGGTGGTCAGCAAACTGTGCAAAACTGAAATGCACCACAGGTATGGATGGATAGTATACTTGACGACACAGATGTAGGTAGAGCAGTGGCCTTCTGTACTGTACTGCTATATATTATATACTGGTGGACAGAAAACTGTGCAAAACTGAAATGCACCACAGGTATGGATGGATACTAGTATACTTGACGACACAGAGGTTGGTAGAGCAGTGGCCTACTGTACCGTACTGCTATATATATTATATACTAGTAGACAGAAAACTGTGCAAAACTGAAATGCACCACAGGTATGGATGGATACTAGTATACTTGACGACACAGAGGTAGGTAGAGCAGTGGCCTACAGTACCGTACTGCTATATATTATATACTGGTGGACAGCAAACTGTGCAAAACTGAAATGCACCACAGGTATGGATGGATACTAGTATACTTGAGGACACAGAGGTAGGTAGAGCAGTGGCCTACTGTACCGTACTGCTATAATATACTGGTGGACAGCAAACTGTGCAAAACTGAAATGCACCACCGGTATGGATGGATACTAGTATACTTGACGACACAGAGGTAGGTAGAGCAGTGGCCTACTGTACCGTACTGCTGTATAGTATATATTGGTGGTCAGCAAACTGTGCAAAACTGAAATGCACCACAGGTATGGATGGATAGTATACTTGACGACACAGATGTAGGTAGAGCAGTGGCCTTCTGTACTGTACTGCTATATATTATATACTGGTGGACAGAAAACTGTGCAAACTTGAAATGCACCACAGGTATGGATGGATACTAGTATACTTGACAACACAGAGGTAGGTAGAGCAGTGGCCTACTGTACCGTACTGCTATATATTATATACTGGTTGACAGCAAACTGTGCAAAACTGAAATGCACCACAGGTATGGATGGATACTAGTATACTGGACGACACAGAGAAAGGTAGAGCAGTGGCCTACTGTACCGTACTGCTATATATTATATACTGGTGGACAGCAAACTGTGCAAAACTGAAATGCACCACAGGTATGGATGGATACTAGTATACTTGACGACACAGAGGTAGGTAGAGCAGTGGCCTACTGTACCGTACTGCTATATAGTATATATTGGTGGTCAGCAAACTGTGCAAAACTGAAATGCACCACATGTATGGATGGATAGTAAACTTGACGACACAGACGTAGGTAGAGCAGTGGCCTTCTGTACCGTACTGCTATATATTATATACTGGTGGACAGCAAACTGTGCAAAACTGAAATGCACCACAGGTATGGATGGATACTAGTATACTTGACGACACAGAGGTAGGTAGAGCAGTGGCCTACTGTACAGTACTTCTATATATTATATACTGGTGGACAGCAAACTCTGCAAAACTGAAATGCACCACAGGTATGGATGGATACTAGTATACTTTACGACACAGAGGTAGGTAGAGCAGTAGCCTACTGTACCGTACTGCTATATATTATATACTGGCAGACAGCAAACTGTGCAAAACTGAAATGCACCACAGGTATGGATGGATACTGGTATACTTGACGACACAGAGGTAGGTAGAGCAGTGGCCTACTGTACCGTACTGCTATATATTATATACTGGTGGACAGCAAACTGTGCAAAACTGAAATGCACCACAGGTATGGATGGATACTAGTATACTTGACGACACAGAGGTAGGTAGAGCAGTGGCCTACTGTACCGTACTGCTATATATTATATACTGGTGGACAGCAAACTGTGCAAAACTGAAATGCACCACTGGTATGGATGGATACTAGTATACTTGACGACACAGAGGTAGGTAGAGCAGTGGTCTACTGTACCGTACTGCTATATATTATATACTGGTGGACAGCAAACTGTGCCAAACTGAAATGCTCCACAGGTAAGGATGGATAGTATACTTGACGACACAGAGGTTGGTAGAGCATTGGCCTACTGTACCGTACTGCTATATAGTATATACTGGTGGTCAGCAAACTGTGCAAAACTGAAATGCACCACAGGTATGGATGGATACTAGTATACTTGACGACACAGAGGTAGGTAGAGCAGTGGCCTACTGTACCGTACTGCTATATATTATATACTGGTGGACAGCAAACTGTGCAAAACTGAAATGCACCACCCGTATGGATGGATACTAGTATACTTGACGACACAGAGGTAGGTAGAGCAGTGGCCTACTGTACCGTACTGCTGTATAGTATATATTGGTGGTCAGCAAACTGTGCAAAACTGAAATGCACCACAGGTATGGATGGATAGTATACTTGACGACACAGATGTAGGTAGAGCAGTGGCCTTCTGTACTGTACTGCTATATATTATATACTGGTGGACAGAAAACTGTGCAAAACTGAAATGCACCACAGGTATGGATGGATACTAGTATACTTGACGACACAGAGGTTGGTAGAGCAGTGGCCTACTGTACCGTACTGCTATATATATTATATACTAGTAGACAGAAAACTGTGCAAAACTGAAATGCACCACAGGTATGGATGGATACTAGTATACTTGACGACACAGAGGTAGGTAGAGCAGTGGCCTACAGTACCGTACTGCTATATATTATATACTGGTGGACAGCAAACTGTGCAAAACTGAAATGCACCACAGGTATGGATGGATACTAGTATACTTGAGGACACAGAGGTAGGTAGAGCAGTGGCCTACTGTACCGTACTGCTATAATATACTGGTGGACAGCAAACTGTGCAAAACTGAAATGCACCACCGGTATGGATGGATACTAGTATACTTGACGACACAGAGGTAGGTAGAGCAGTGGCCTACTGTACCGTACTGCTGTATAGTATATATTGGTGGTCAGCAAACTGTGCAAAACTGAAATGCACCACAGGTATGGATGGATAGTATACTTGACGACACAGATGTAGGTAGAGCAGTGGCCTTCTGTACTGTACTGCTATATATTATATACTGGTGGACAGAAAACTGTGCAAAACTGAAATGCACCACAGGTATGGATGGATACTAGTATACTTGACGACACAGAGGTAGGTAGAGCAGTGGCCTACTGTACCGTACTGCTATATATATTATATACTAGTGGACAGAAAACTGTGCAAAACTGAAATGCACCACAGGTATGGATGGATACTAGTATACTTGACGACACAGAGGTAGGTAGAGCAGTGGCCTACTGTACCGTACTGCTATATATTATATACTGGTGGACAGCAAACTGTGCAAAACTGAAATGCACCACAGGTATGGATGGATAGTATACTTGACGACACAGAGGTTGGTAGAGCAGTGGCCTACTGTACCGTACTGCTATATAGTATATACTGGTGGTCAGCAAACTGTGCAAAACTGAAATGCACCACAGGTATGGATGGATACTAGTATACTTGACGACACAGAGGTAGGTAGAGCAGTGGCCTACTGTACCGTACTGCTATATATTATATACTGGCAGACAGCAAACTGTGCAAAACTGAAATGCACCACAGGTATGGATGGATACTAGTATACTTGACGACACAGAGGTAGGTAGAGCAGTGGCCTACTGTACCGTACTGCTATATATTATATACTGGTGGACAGCAAACTGTGCAAAACTGAAATGCACCACCGGTATGGATGGATACTAGTATACTTGACGACACAGAGGTAGGTAGAGCAGTGGCCTACTGTACCGTACTGCTGTATAGTATATATTGGTGGTCAGCAAACTGTGCAAAACTGAAATGCACCACAGGTATGGATGGATAGTATACTTGACGACACAGATGTAGGTAGAGCAGTGGCCTTCTGTACTGTACTGCTATATATTATATACTGGTGGACAGAAAACTGTGCAAAACTGAAATGCACCACAGGTATGGATGGATACTAGTATACTTGACGACACAGAGGTTGGTAGAGCAGTGGCCTACTGTACCGTACTGCTATATATTATATACTAGTGGACAGAAAACTGTGCAAAACTGAAATGCACCACAGGTATGGATGGATACTAGTATACTTGACGACACAGAGGTAGGTAGAGCAGTGGCCTACAGTACCGTACTGCTATATATTATATACTGGTGGACAGCAAACTGTGCAAAACTGAAATGCACCACAGGTATGGATGGATACTAGTATACTTGAGGACACAGAGGTAGGTAGAGCAGTGGCCTACTGTACCGTACTGCTATAATATACTGGTGGACAGCAAACTGTGCAAAACTGAAATGCACCACCGGTATGGATGGATACTAGTATACTTGACGACACAGAGGTAGGTAGAGCAGTGGCCTACTGTACCGTACTGCTGTATAGTATATATTGGTGGTCAGCAAACTGTGCAAAACTGAAATGCACCACAGGTATGGATGGATAGTATACTTGACGACACAGATGTAGGTAGAGCAGTGGCCTTCTGTACTGTACTGCTATATATTATATACTGGTGGACAGAAAACTGTGCAAAACTGAAATGCACCACAGGTATGGATGGATACTAGTATACTTGACGACACAGAGGTAGGTAGAGCAGTGGCCTACTGTACCGTACTGCTATATATATTATATACTAGTGGACAGAAAACTGTGCAAAACTGAAATGCACCACAGGTATGGATGGATACTAGTATACTTGACGACACAGAGGTAGGTAGAGCAGTGGCCTACTGTACCGTACTGCTATATATTATATACTGGTGGACAGCAAACTGTGCAAAACTGAAATGCACCACAGGTATGGATGGATAGTATACTTGACGACACAGAGGTTGGTAGAGCAGTGGCCTACTGTACCGTACTGCTATATAGTATATACTGGTGGTCAGCAAACTGTGCAAAACTGAAATGCACCACAGGTATGGATGGATACTAGTATACTTGACGACACAGAGGTAGGTAGAGCAGTGGCCTACTGTACCGTACTGCTATATATTATATACTGGTGGACAGCAAACTGTGCAAAACTGAAATGCACCACAGGTATGGATGATTACTAGTATACTTGAGGACACAGAGGTAGGTAGAGCAGTGGCCTACTGTACCGTACTGCTATATATTATATACTGGTGGACAGCAAACTGTGCAAAACTGAAATGCACCACCGGTATGGATGGATACTAGTATACTTGACAACACAGAGGTAGGTAGAGCAGTGGCCTACTGTACCGTACTGCTATATATTATATACTGGTTGACAGCAAACTGTGCAAAACTGAAATGCACCACAGGTATGGATGGATACTAGTATACTGGACGACACAGAGAAAGGTAGAGCAGTGGCCTACTGTACCGTACTGCTATATATTATATACTGGTGGACAGCAAACTGTGCAAAACTGAAATGCACCACAGGTATGGATGGATACTAGTATACTTGACGACACAGAGGTAGGTAGAGCAGTGGCCTACTGTACCGTACTGCTATATAGTATATATTGGTGGTCAGCAAACTGTGCAAAACTGAAATGCACCACAGGTATGGATGGATAGTAAACTTGACGACACAGACGTAGGTAGAGCAGTGGCCTTCTGTACCGTACTGCTATATATTATATACTGGTGGACAGCAAACTGTGCAAAACTGAAATGCACCACAGGTATGGATGGATACTAGTATACTTGACGACACAGAGGTAGGTAGAGCAGTGGCCTACTGTACAGTACTTCTATATATTATATACTGGTGGACAGCAAACTCTGCAAAACTGAAATGCACCACAGGTATGGATGGATACTAGTATACTTTACGACACAGAGGTAGGTAGAGCAGTGGCCTACTGTACCGTACTGCTATATATTATATACTGGCAGACAGCAAACTGTGCAAAACTGAAATGCACCACAGGTATGGATGGATACTGGTATACTTGACGACACAGAGGTAGGTAGAGCAGTGGCCTACTGTACCGTACTGCTATATATTATATACTGGTGGACAGCAAACTGTGCAAAACTGAAATGCACCACAGGTATGGATGGATACTAGTATACTTGACGACACAGAGGTAGGTAGAGCAGTGGCCTACTGTACCGTACTGCTATATATTATATACTGGTGGACAGCAAACTGTGCAAAACTGAAATGCACCACTGGTATGGATGGATACTAGTATACTTGACGACACAGAGGTAGGTAGAGCAGTGGTCTACTGTACCGTACTGCTATATATTATATACTGGTGGACAGCAAACTGTGCCAAACTGAAATGCTCCACAGGTATGGATGGATAGTATACTTGACGACACAGAGGTTGGTAGAGCATTGGCCTACTGTACCGTACTGCTATATAGTATATACTGGTGGTCAGCAAACTGTGCAAAACTGAAATGCACCACAGGTATGGATGGATACTAGTATACTTGACGACACAGAGGTAGGTAGAGCAGTTGCCTACTGTACCGTACTGCTATATATTATATACTGGTGGACAGCAAACTGTGCAAAACTGAAATGCACCACCCGTATGGATGGATACTAGTATACTTGACGACACAGAGGTAGGTAGAGCAGTGGCCTACTGTACCGTACTGCTGTATAGTATATATTGGTGGTCAGCAAACTGTGCAAAACTGAAATGCACCACAGGTATGGATGGATAGTATACTTGACGACACAGAGGTAGGTAGAGCAGTGGCCTTCTGTACTGTACTGCTATATATTATATACTGGTGGACAGAAAACTGTGCAAAACTGAAATGCACCACAGGTATGGATGGATACTAGTATACTTGACGACACAGAGGTTGGTAGAGCAGTGGCCTACTGTACCGTACTGCTATATATATTATATACTAGTGGACAGAAAACTGTGCAAAACTGAAATGCACCACAGGTATGGATGGATACTAGTATACTTGACGACACAGAGGTAGGTAGAGCAGTGGCCTACTGTACCGTACTGCTATATATTATATACTGGTGGACAGCAAACTGTGCAAAACTGAAATGCACCACAGGTATGGATGGATAGTATACTTGACGACACAGAGGTTGGTAGAGCAGTGGCCTACTGTACCGTACTGCTATATAGTATATACTGGTGGTCAGCAAACTGTGCAAAACTGAAATGCACCACAGGTATGGATGGATACTAGTATACTTGACGACACAGAGGTAGGTAGAGCAGTGGCCTACTGTACCGTACTGCTATATATTATATACTGGCAGACAGCAAACTGTGCAAAACTGAAATGCACCACAGGTATGGATGGATACTAGTATACTTGACGACACAGAGGTAGGTAGAGCAGTGGCCTACTGTACCGTACTGCTATATATTATATACTGGTGGACAGCAAACTGTGCAAAACTGAAATGCACCACCGGTATGGATGGATACTAGTATACTTGACGACACAGAGGTAGGTAGAGCAGTGGCCTACTGTACCGTACTGCTGTATAGTATATATTGGTGGTCAGCAAACTGTGCAAAACTGAAATGCACCACAGGTATGGATGGATAGTATACTTGACGACACAGATGTAGGTAGAGCAGTGGCCTTCTGTACTGTACTGCTATATATTATATACTGGTGGACAGAAAACTGTGCAAAACTGAAATGCACCACAGGTATGGATGGATACTAGTATACTTGACGACACAGAGGTTGGTAGAGCAGTGGCCTACTGTACCGTACTGCTATATATATTATATACTAGTGGACAGAAAACTGTGCAAAACTGAAATGCACCACAGGTATGGATGGATACTAGTATACTTGACGACACAGAGGTAGGTAGAGCAGTGGCCTACAGTACCGTACTGCTATATATTATATACTGGTGGACAGCAAACTGTGCAAAACTGAAATGCACCACAGGTATGGATGGATACTAGTATACTTGAGGACACAGAGGTAGGTAGAGCAGTGGCCTACTGTACCGTACTGCTATAATATACTGGTGGACAGCAAACTGTGCAAAACTGAAATGCACCACCGGTATGGATGGATACTAGTATACTTGACGACACAGAGGTAGGTAGAGCAGTGGCCTACTGTACCGTACTGCTGTATAGTATATATTGGTGGTCAGCAAACTGTGCAAAACTGAAATGCACCACAGGTATGGATGGATAGTATACTTGACGACACAGATGTAGGTAGAGCAGTGGCCTTCTGTACTGTACTGCTATATATTATATACTGGTGGACAGAAAACTGTGCAAAACTGAAATGCACCACAGGTATGGATGGATACTAGTATACTTGACGACACAGAGGTAGGTAGAGCAGTGGCCTACTGTACCGTACTGCTATATATATTATATACTAGTGGACAGAAAACTGTGCAAAACTGAAATGCACCACAGGTATGGATGGATACTAGTATACTTGACGACACAGAGGTAGGTAGAGCAGTGGCCTACTGTACCGTACTGCTATATATTATATACTGGTGGACAGCAAACTGTGCAAAACTGAAATGCACCACAGGTATGGATGGATAGTATACTTGACGACACAGAGGTTGGTAGAGCAGTGGCCTACTGTACCGTACTGCTATATAGTATATACTGGTGGTCAGCAAACTGTGCAAAACTGAAATGCACCACAGGTATGGATGGATACTAGTATACTTGACGACACAGAGGTAGGTAGAGCAGTGGCCTACTGTACCGTACTGCTATATATTATATACTGGTGGACAGCAAACTGTGCAAAACTGAAATGCACCACAGGTATGGATGATTACTAGTATACTTGAGGACACAGAGGTAGGTAGAGCAGTGGCCTACTGTACCGTACTGCTATATATTATATACTGGTGGACAGCAAACTGTGCAAAACTGAAATGCACCACCGGTATGGATGGATACTAGTATACTTGACAACACAGAGGTAGGTAGAGCAGTGGCCTACTGTACCGTACTGCTATATATTATATACTGGTTGACAGCAAACTGTGCAAAACTGAAATGCACCACAGGTATGGATGGATACTAGTATACTGGACGACACAGAGAAAGGTAGAGCAGTGGCCTACTGTACCGTACTGCTATATATTATATACTGGTGGACAGCAAACTGTGCAAAACTGAAATGCACCACAGGTATGGATGGATACTAGTATACTTGACGACACAGAGGTAGGTAGAGCAGTGGCCTACTGTACCGTACTGCTATATAGTATATATTGGTGGTCAGCAAACTGTGCAAAACTGAAATGCACCACAGGTATGGATGGATAGTAAACTTGACGACACAGACGTAGGTAGAGCAGTGGCCTTCTGTACCGTACTGCTATATATTATATACTGGTGGACAGCAAACTGTGCAAAACTGAAATGCACCACAGGTATGGATGGATACTAGTATACTTGACGACACAGAGGTAGGTAGAGCAGTGGCCTACTGTACAGTACTTCTATATATTATATACTGGTGGACAGCAAACTCTGCAAAACTGAAATGCACCACAGGTATGGATGGATACTAGTATACTTTACGACACAGAGGTAGGTAGAGCAGTGGCCTACTGTACCGTACTGCTATATATTATATACTGGCAGACAGCAAACTGTGCAAAACTGAAATGCACCACAGGTATGGATGGATACTGGTATACTTGACGACACAGAGGTAGGTAGAGCAGTGGCCTACTGTACCGTACTGCTATATATTATATACTGGTGGACATCAAACTGTGCAAAACTGAAATGCACCACAGGTATGGATGGATACTAGTATACTTGACGACACAGAGGTAGGTAGAGCAGTGGCCTACTGTACCGTACTGCTATATATTATATACTGGTGGACAGCAAACTGTGCAAAACTGAAATGCACCACTGGTATGGATGGATACTAGTATACTTGACGACACAGAGGTAGGTAGAGCAGTGGTCTACTGTACCGTACTGCTATATATTATATACTGGTGGACAGCAAACTGTGCCAAACTGAAATGCTCCACAGGTATGGATGGATAGTATACTTGACGACACAGAGGTTGGTAGAGCATTGGCCTACTGTACCGTACTGCTATATAGTATATACTGGTGGTCAGCAAACTGTGCAAAACTGAAATGCACCACAGGTATGGATGGATACTAGTATACTTGACGACACAGAGGTAGGTAGAGCAGTGGCCTACTGTACCGTACTGCTATATATTATATACTGGTGGACAGCAAACTGTGCAAAACTGAAATGCACCACCCGTATGGATGGATACTAGTATACTTGACGACACAGAGGTAGGTAGAGCAGTGGCCTACTGTACCGTACTGCTGTATAGTATATATTGGTGGTCAGCAAACTGTGCAAAACTGAAATGCACCACAGGTATGGATGGATAGTATACTTGACGACACAGAGGTAGGTAGAGCAGTGGCCTTCTGTACTGTACTGCTATATATTATATACTGGTGGACAGAAAACTGTGCAAAACTGAAATGCACCACAGGTATGGATGGATACTAGTATACTTGACGACACAGAGGTTGGTAGAGCAGTGGCCTACTGTACCGTACTGCTATATATATTATATACTAGTGGACAGAAAACTGTGCAAAACTGAAATACACCACAGGTATGGATGGATACTAGTATACTTGACGACACAGAGGTAGGTAGAGCAGTGGCCTACAGTACCGTACTGCTATATATTATATACTGGTGGACAGCAAACTGTGCAAAACTGAAATGCACCACAGGTATGGATGGATACTAGTATACTTGAGGACACAGAGGTAGGTAGAGCAGTGGCCTACTGTACCGTACTGCTATAATATACTGGTGGACAGCAAACTGTGCAAAACTGAAATGCACCACCGGTATGGATGGATACTAGTATACTTGACGACACAGAGGTAGGTAGAGCAGTGGCCTACTGTACCGTACTGCTGTATAGTATATATTGGTGGTCAGCAAACTGTGCAAAACTGAAATGCACCACAGGTATGGATGGATAGTATACTTGACGACACAGATGTAGGTAGAGCAGTGGCCTTCTGTACTGTACTGCTATATATTATATACTGGTGGACAGAAAACTGTGCAAAACTGAAATGCACCACAGGTATGGATGGATACTAGTATACTTGACGACACAGAGGTAGGTAGAGCAGTGGCCTACTGTACCGTACTGCTATATATATTATATACTAGTGGACAGAAAACTGTGCAAAACTGAAATGCACCACAGGTATGGATGGATACTAGTATACTTGACGACACAGAGGTAGGTAGAGCAGTGGCCTACTGTACCGTACTGCTATATATTATATACTGGTGGACAGCAAACTGTGCAAAACTGAAATGCACCACAGGTATGGATGGATAGTATACTTGACGACACAGAGGTTGGTAGAGCAGTGGCCTACTGTACCGTACTGCTATATAGTATATACTGGTGGTCAGCAAACTGTGCAAAACTGAAATGCACCACAGGTATGGATGGATACTAGTATACTTGACGACACAGAGGTAGGTAGAGCAGTGGCCTACTGTACCGTACTGCTATATATTATATACTGGCAGACAGCAAACTGTGCAAAACTGAAATGCACCACAGGTATGGATGGATACTAGTATACTTGACGACACAGAGGTAGGTAGAGCAGTGGCCTACTGTAGAGTACTGCTATATATTATATACTGGTGGACAGCAAACTGTGCAAAACTGAAATGCACCACCGGTATGGATGGATACTAGTATACTTGACGACACAGAGGTAGGTAGAGCAGTGGCCTACTGTACCGTACTGCTGTATAGTATATATTGGTGGTCAGCAAACTGTGCAAAACTGAAATGCACCACAGGTATGGATGGATAGTATACTTGACGACACAGATGTAGGTAGAGCAGTGGCCTTCTGTACTGTACTGCTATATATTATATACTGGTGGACAGAAAACTGTGCAAAACTGAAATGCACCACAGGTATGGATGGATACTAGTATACTTGACGACACAGAGGTTGGTAGAGCAGTGGCCTACTGTACCGTACTGCTATATATATTATATACTAGTGGACAGAAAACTGTGCAAAACTGAAATGCACCACAGGTATGGATGGATACTAGTATACTTGATGACACAGAGGTAGGTAGAGCAGTGGCCTACTGTACCGTACTGCTATATATTATATACTGGTGGACAGCAAACTCTGCAAAACTGAAATGCACCACAGGTATGGATGGATAGTATACTTGACGACACAGAGGTTGGTAGAGCAGTGGCCTACTGTACCGTACTGCTATATAGTATATACTGGTGGTCAGCAAACTGTGCAAAACTGAAATGCACCACAGGTATGGATGGATACTAGTATACTTGACGACACAGAGGTAGGTAGAGCAGTGGCCTACTGTACCGTACTGCTATATATTATATACTGGCAGACAGCAAACTGTGCAAAACTGAAATGCACCACAGGTATGGATGGATACTAGTATACTTGACGACACAGAGGTAGGTAGAGCAGTGGCCTACTGTACCGTACTGCTATATATTATATACTGGTGGACAGCAAACTGTGCAAAACTGAAATGCACCACCGGTATGGATGGATACTAGTATACTTGACGACACAGAGGTAGGTAGAGCAGTGGCCTACTGTACCGTACTGCTGTATAGTATATATTGGTGGTCAGCAAACTGTGCAAAACTGAAATGCACCACAGGTATGGATGGATAGTATACTTGACGACACAGATGTAGGTAGAGCAGTGGCCTTCTGTACTGTACTGCTATATATTATATACTGGTGGACAGAAAACTGTGCAAAACTGAAATGCACCACAGGTATGGATGGATACTAGTATACTTGACGACACAGAGGTTGGTAGAGCAGTGGCCTACTGTACCGTACTGCTATATATATTATATACTAGTGGACAGAAAACTGTGCAAAACTGAAATGCACCACAGGTATGGATGGATACTAGTATACTTGACGACACAGAGGTAGGTAGAGCAGTGGCCTACAGTACCGTACTGCTATATATTATATACTGGTGGACAGCAAACTGTGCAAAACTGAAATGCACCACAGGTATGGATGGATACTAGTATACTTGAGGACACAGAGGTAGGTAGAGCAGTGGCCTACTGTACCGTACTGCTATAATATACTGGTGGACAGCAAACTGTGCAAAACTGAAATGCACCACCGGTATGGATGGATACTAGTATACTTGACGACACAGAGGTAGGTAGAGCAGTGGCCTACTGTACCGTACTGCTGTATAGTATATATTGGTGGTCAGCAAACTGTGCAAAACTGAAATGCACCACAGGTATGGATGGATAGTATACTTGACGACACAGATGTAGGTAGAGCAGTGGCCTTCTGTACTGTACTGCTATATATTATATACTGGTGGACAGAAAACTGTGCAAAACTGAAATGCACCACAGGTATGGATGGATACTAGTATACTTGACGACACAGAGGTAGGTAGAGCAGTGGCCTACTGTACCGTACTGCTATATATATTATATACTAGTGGACAGAAAACTGTGCAAAACTGAAATGCACCACAGGTATGGATGGATACTAGTATACTTGACGACACAGAGGTAGGTAGAGCAGTGGCCTACTGTACCGTACTGCTATATATTATATACTGGTGGACAGCAAACTGTGCAAAACTGAAATGCACCACAGGTATGGATGGATAGCATACTTGACGACACAGAGGTTGGTAGAGCAGTGGCCTACTGTACCGTACTGCTATATAGTATATACTGGTGGTCAGCAAACTGTGCAAAACTGAAATGCACCACAGGTATGGATGGATACTAGTATACTTGACGACACAGAGGTAGGTAGAGCAGTGGCCTACTGTACCGTACTGCTATATATTATATACTGGTGGACAGCAAACTGTGCAAAACTGAAATGCACCACAGGTATGGATGATTACTAGTATACTTGAGGACACAGAGGTAGGTAGAGCAGTGGCCTACTGTACCGTACTGCTATATATTATATACTGGTGGACAGCAAACTGTGCAAAACTGAAATGCACCACCGGTATGGATGGATACTAGTATACTTGACAACACAGAGGTAGGTAGAGCAGTGGCCTACTGTACCGTACTGCTATATATTATATACTGGTTGACAGCAAACTGTGCAAAACTGAAATGCACCACAGGTATGGATGGATACTAGTATACTGGACGACACAGAGAAAGGTAGAGCAGTGGCCTACTGTACCGTACTGCTATATATTATATACTGGTGGACAGCAAACTGTGCAAAACTGAAATGCACCACAGGTATGGATGGATACTAGTATACTTGACGACACAGAGGTAGGTAGAGCAGTGGCCTACTGTACCGTACTGCTATATAGTATATATTGGTGGTCAGCAAACTGTGCAAAACTGAAATGCACCACAGGTAAGGATGGATAGTATACTTGACGACACAGACGTAGGTAGAGCAGTGGCCTTCTGTACCGTACTGCTATATATTATATACTGGTGGACAGCAAACTGTGCAAAACTGAAATGCACCACAGGTATGGATGGATACTAGTATACTTGACGACACAGAGGTAGGTAGAGCAGTGGCCTACTGTACAGTACTGCTATATATTATATACTGGTAGACAGCAAACTGTGCAAAACTGAAATGCACCACAGGTATGGATGGATACTAGTATACTTGACGACACAGAGGTAGGTAGAGCAGTGGCCTACTGTACCGTACTGCTATATATTATATACTGGTGGACAGAAAACTGTGCAAAACTGAAATGCACCACAGGTATGGATGGATACTAGTATACTTGACGACACAGAGGTAGGTAGAGCAGTGGCCTACTGTACCGTACTGCTATATATTATATACTGGTGGACAGCAAACTGTGCAAAACTGAAATGCACCACTGGTATGGATGGATACTAGTATACTTGACGACACAGAGGTAGGTAGAGCAGTGGTCTACTGTACCGTACTGCTATATATTATATACTGGTGGACAGCAAACTGTGCCAAACTGAAATGCACCACAGGTATGGATGGATAGTATACTTGACGACACAGAGGTTGGTAGAGCAGTGGCCTACTGTACTGTACTGCTATATATTATATACTGGTTGACAGCAAACTGTGCAAAACTGAAATGCACCACAGGTATGGATGGATACTAGTATACTGGACGACACAGAGGTAGGTAGAGCAGTGGCCTACTGTACCGTACTGCTATATATTATATACTGGTGGACAGCAAACTGTGCAAAACTGAAATGCACCACAGGTATGGATGGATACTAGTATACTTGACGACACAGAGGTAGGTAGAGCAGAGGCCTACTGTACCGTACTGCTATATAGTATATATTGTTGGTCAGCAAACTGTGCAAAACTGAAATGCACCACAGGTATGGATGGATAGTAAACTTGACGACACAGACGTAGGTAGAGCAGTGGCCTTCTGTACCGTACTGCTATATATTATATACTGGTGGACAGCAAACTGTGCAAAACTGAAATGCACCACAGGTATGGATGGATACTAGTATACTTGACGACACAGTGGTAGGTAGAGCAGTGGCTTACTGTACCGTACTGCTATATATTATATACTGGTGGACAGCAAACTGTGCAAAACTGAAATGCACCACAGGTATGGATGGATACTAGTATACTTGACGACACAGAGGTAGGTAGAGCAGTGGCCTACTGTACCGTACTGCTATATATTATATACTGGTATACAGCAAACTGTGCAAAACTGAAATGCACCACAGGTATGGATGGATACTAGTATACTTGACGACACAGAGGTAGGTAGAGCAGTGGCCTACTGTACCGTACTGCTATATATTATATACTGGTGGACAGTAGAGATGAGCGCCTGAAATTTTTCGGGTTTTGTGTTTTGGTTTTGGGTTCGGTTCCGCGGCCGTGTTTTGGGTTCGAACGCGTTTTGGCAAAACCTCACCGAATTTTTTTTGTCGGATTCGGGTGTGTTTTGGATTCGGGTGTTTTTTTCAAAAAACCCTAAAAAACAGCTTAAATCATAGAATTTGGGGGTAATTTTGATCCCAAAGTATTATTAACCTCAAAAAACATAATTTACACTCATTTTCAGCCTATTCTGAACACATCACACCTCACAATATTATTTTTAGTCCTAAAATTTGCACCGAGGTCGCTGTGTGAGTAAGATAAGCGACCCTAGTGGCCGACACAAACACCGGGCCCATCTAGGAGTGGCACTGCAGTGTCACGCAGGATGTCCCTTCCAAAAAACCCTCCCCAAACAGCACATGACGCAAAGAAAAAAAGAGGCGCAATGAGGTAGCTGTGTGAGTAAGATTAGCGACCCTAGTGGCCGACACAAACACCGGGCCCATCTAGGAGTGGCACTGCAGTGTCACGCAGGATGGCCCTTCCAAAAAACCCTCCCCAAACAGCACATGACGCAAAGAAAAAAAGAGGTGCAATGAGGCGCAATAAAAAAACCACGGTTAGGTGGTATATATTATAATAATAATACAATTATGGATGGACGGACTGCCTGCCGAGTTCCGACACAGAGGTAGCCACAGCCGTGAACTACCGCACTGTACACTGGTTGATAAAGAGATAGTAGTATACTCGTAACAACTAGTATGACACTATGACGGTATAAAGAAAGAAAAAAAAATACCACGGTTAGGTGGTATATATTATAATAATAATACAATTATGGATGGACGGACTGCCTGCCGACTGCCGACACAGAGGTAGCCACAGCCGTGAACTACCGTACTGTACACTGGTTGATAAAGAGATAGTAGTATACTCGTAACAACTAGTATGACACTATGACGACGGTATAAAGAATGAAAAAAAAACCACGGTTAGGTGGTATATATTATAATAATAATACAATTATGGATGGACGGACTGCCTGCCGACTGCCGACACAGAGGTAGCCACAGCCGTGAACTACCGCACTGTACACTGGTTGATAAAGAGATAGTAGTATACTCGTAACAACTAGTATGACACTATGACGACGGTATAAAGAATGAAAAAAAAACCACGGTTAGGTGGTATATATTATAATAATAATACAATTATGGATGGACGGACTGCCTGCCGAGTTCCGACACAGAGGTAGCCACAGCCGTGAACTACCGCACTGTACACTGGTTGATAAAGAGATAGTAGTATACTCGTAACAACTAGTATGACACTATGACGGTATAAAGAAAGAAAAAAAAATACCACGGTTAGGTGGTATATATTATAATAATAATACAATTATGGATGGACGGACTGCCTGCCGACTGCCGACACAGAGGTAGCCACAGCCGTGAACTACCGCACTGTACACTGGTTGATAAAGAGATAGTAGTATACTCGTAACAACTAGTATGACACTATGACGACGGTATAAAGAATGAAAAAAAAACCACGGTTAGGTGGTATATATTATAATAATAATACAATTATGGATGGACGGACTGCCTGCCGACTGCCGACACAGAGGTAGCCACAGCCGTGAACTACCGCACTGTACACTGGTTGATAAAGAGATAGTAGTATACTCGTAACAACTAGTATGACACTATGACGACGGTATAAAGAATGAAAAAAAAACCACGGTTAGGTGGTATATATTATAATAATAATACAATTATGGATGGACGGACTGCCTGCCGACTGCCGACACAGAGGTAGCCACAGCCGTGAACTACCGCACTGTACACTGGTTGATAAAGAGATAGTAGTATACTCGTAACAACTAGTATGACACTATGACGACGGTATAAAGAATGAAAAAAAAACCACGGTTAGGTGGTATATATTATAATAATAATACAATTATGGATGGACGGACTGCCTGCCGACTGCCGACACAGAGGTAGCCACAGCCGTGAACTACCGCACTGTACACTGGTTGATAAAGAGATAGTAGTATACTCGTAACAACTAGTATGACACTATGACGACGGTATAAAGAATGCAAAAAAAACCACAGTTAGGTGGTATATATTATAATAATAATACAATTATGGATGGACGGACTGCCTGCCGACTGCCGACACAGAGGTAGCCACAGCCGTGAACTACCGCACTGTACACTGGTTGATAAAGAGATAGTAGTATACTCGTAACAACTAGTATGACACTATGACGGTATAAAGAATGAAAAAAAAACCACGGTTAGGTGGTATATATTATAATAATAATACAATTATGGATGGACGGACTGCCTGCCGACTGCCGACACAGAGGTAGCCACAGCCGTGAACTACCGCACTGTACACTGGTTGATAAAGAGATAGTAGTATACTCGTAACAATTAGGATGACACTATGACGGTATAAAGAATGAAAAAAAAACCACGGTTAGGTGGTAGGTATATAATAATAAATAATACAATTCTGGTCGGACGGACTGCCTGCCGTGTGCCGACACAGAGGTAGCCACAGCCGTGAACTACCGCACTGTACACTGGTTGATAAAGAGATAGTAGTATACTCGTAACAATTAGGATGACACTATGACGGTATAAAGAATGAAAAAAAAACCACGGTTAGGTGGTAGGTATATAATAATAAATAATACAATTCTGGTCGGACGGACTGCCTGCCGTGTGCCGACACAGAGGTAGCCACAGCCGTGAACTACCGCACTGTACACTGGTTGATAAAGAGATAGTAGTATACTCGTAACAATTAGGATGACACTATGACGGTATAAAGAATGAAAAAAAAACCACGGTTAGGTGGTAGGTATATAATAATAAATAATACAATTCTGGTCGGACGGACTGCCTGCCGTGTGCCGACACAGAGGTAGCCACAGCCGTGAACTACCGCACTGTACTGTGTCTGCTGCTAATATAGACTGGTTGATATTTAAAGAGATATTAGTAGTATACAACAATACTATACTGGTGGTCAGGCACTGGTCACCACTCCTGCAGCAAAAGTGTGCACTGTTAATTAATATAATTGTACTCCTGGCTCCTGCTAACAACCTGCAGTGCTCCCCAGTCTCCCCCACAATTAATTATAAGCTTTTAATTTATACATTGATGACTGTGCAGCACACTGGGCTGAGCTGAGTGCACACAGACTGAGTCACACTGTGTGACTGACTGTGCTGTGTATCGTTTTTTTTTTCAGGCAGAGAACGGATATAGCAGAGAGAAGTGAACGGATATATTATATTAAATAAAAGTTAACTAGCAACTGCACTGGTCACTGACTGTGGTAAACTAACTCTGTCTGCGACTCTGCACAATCTCTCTCTATCTAATCTATCTATCTCTATTCTAATGGAGAGGACGCCAGACACGTCCTCTCCCTATCAATCTCAATGCACGAGTGAAAATGGCGGCGACGCGCGGCTCCTTATATAGAATCCGAGTCTCGCGATAGAATCCGAGCCTCGCGAGAATCCGACAGCGTCATGATGACGTTCGGGCGCGCTCGGGTTAACCGAGCAAGGCGGGAAGATCCGAGTCGCTCGGACCCGTGGAAAAAAATGTGACGTTCGTGCGGGTTCGGATTCAAAGAAACCGAACCCGCTCATCTCTAGTGGACAGCAAACTCTGCAAAACTGAAATGCACCACAGGTATGGATGGATACTAGTATACTTGATGACACAGAGGTTGGTAGAGCAGTGGCCTACTGTACCGTACTGCTATATATTATATACTGGTGGATAGCAAACTGTGCAAAACTGAAATGCACCACTGGTATGGATGGATACTAGTATACTTGACGACACAAAGGTAGGTAGAGCAGTGGTCTACTGTACCGTACTGCTATATATTATATACTTGTGGACAGCAAACTGTGCCAAACTGAAATGCTCCACAGGTATGGATGGATAGTATACTTGACGACACAGAGGTTGGTAGAGCATTGGCCTACTGTACCGTACTGCTATATAGTATATACTGGTGGTCAGCAAACTGTGCAAAACTGAAATGCACCACAGGTATGGATGGATACTAGTATACTTGACGACACAGAGGTAGGTAGAGCAGTGGCCTACTGTACCGTACTGCTATATATTATATACTGGTGGACAGCACACTGTGCAAAACTGAAATGCACCACCGGTATGGATGGATACTAGTATACTTGACGACACAGAGGTAGGTAGAGCAGTGGCCTACTGTACCGTACTGCTATATAGTATATATTGGTGGTCAGCAAACTGTGCAAAACTGAAATGCACCACAGGTATGGATGGATAGTAAACTTGACGACACAGACGTAGGTAGAGCAGTGGCCTTCTGTACCGTACTGCTATATATTATATACTGGTGGACAGCAAACTGTGCAAAACTGAAATGCACCACAGGTATGGATGGATACTAGTATACTTGACGACACAGAGGTAGGTAGAGCAGTGGCCTACTGTACAGTACTGAGATATATTATATACTGGTGGACAGCAAACTCTGCAAAACTGAAATGCAGCACAGGTATGGATGGATACTAGTATACTTTACGACACAGAGGTAGGTAGAGCAGTGGCCTACTGTACCGTACTGCTATATATTATATACTGGCAGACAGCAAACTGTGCAAAACTGAAATGCACCACAGGTATGGATGGATACTAGTATACTTGACGACACAGAGGTAGGTAGAGCAGTGGCCTACTGTACCGTACTGCTATATATTATATACTGGTGGACAGCAAACTGTGCAAAACTGAAATGCACCACAGGTATGGATGGATACTAGTATACTTGACGACACAGAGGTAGGTAGAGCAGTGGCCTACTGTACCGTACTGCTATATATTATATACTGGTGAACAGCAAACTGTGCAAAACTGAAATGCACCACTGGTATGGATGGATACTAGTATACTTGACGACACAGAGGTAGGTAGAGCAGTGGTCTACTGTACCGTACTGCTATATATTATATACTGGTGGACAGCAAACTGTGCCAAACTGAAATGCTCCACAGGTATGGATGGATAGTATACTTGACGACACAGAGGTTGGTAGAGCATTGGCCTACTGTACCGTACTGCTATATAGTATATACTGGTGGTCAGCAAACTGTGCAAAACTGAAATGCACCACAGGTATGGATGGATACTAGTATACTTGACGACACAGAGGTAGGTAGAGCAGTGGCCTACTGTACCGTACTGCTATATATTATATACTGGTGGACAGCAAACTGTGCAAAACTGAAATGCACCACAGGTATGGATGGATACTAGTATACTTGAGGACACAGAGGTAGGTAGAGCAGTGGCCTACTGTACCGTACTGCTATAATATACTGGTGGACAGCAAACTGTGCAAAACTGAAATGCACCACCGGTATGGATGGATACTAGTATACTTGACGACACAGAGGTAGGTAGAGCAGTGGCCTACTGTACCGTACTGCTGTATAGTATATATTGGTGGTCAGCAAACTGTGCAAAACTGAAATGCACCACAGGTATGGATGGATAGTATACTTGACGACACAGATGTAGGTAGAGCAGTGGCCTTCTGTACTGTACTGCTATATATTATATACTGGTGGACAGAAAACTGTGCAAAACTGAAATGCACCACAGGTATGGATGGATACTAGTATACTTGACGACACAGAGCTAGGTAGAGCAGTGGCCTACTGTACCGTACTGCTATATATATTATATACTAGTGGACAGAAAACTGTGCAAAACTGAAATGCACCACAGGTATGGATGGATACTAGTATACTTGACGACACAGAGGTAGGTAGAGCAGTGGCCTACTGTACCGTACTGCTATATATTATATACTGGTGGACAGCAAACTGTGCAAAACTGAAATGCACCACAGGTATGGATGGATAGTATACTTGACGACACAGAGGTTGGTAGAGCAGTGGCCTACTGTACCGTACTGCTATATAGTATATACTGGTGGTCAGCAAACTGTGCAAAACTGAAATGCACCACAGGTATGGATGGATACTAGTATACTTGACGACACAGAGGTAGGTAGAGCAGTGGCCTACTGTACCGTACTGCTATATATTATATACTGGTGGACAGCAAACTGTGCAAAACTGAAATGCACCACAGGTATGGATGATTACTAGTATACTTGAGGAAACAGAAGTAGGTAGAGCAGTGGCCTACTGTACCGTACTGCTATATATTATATACTGGTGGACAGCAAACTGTGCAAAACTGAAATGCACCACCGGTATGGATGGATACTAGTATACTTGACAACACAGAGGTAGGTAGAGCAGTGGCCTACTGTACCGTACTGCTATATATTATATACTGGTTGACAGCAAACTGTGCAAAACTGAAATGCACCACAGGTATGGATGGATACTAGTATACTGGACGACACAGAGAAAGGTAGAGCAGTGGCCTACTGTACCGTACTGCTATATATTATATACTGGTGGACAGCAAACTGTGCAAAACTGAAATGCACCACAGGTATGGATGGATACTAGTATACTTGACGACACAGAGGTAGGTAGAGCAGTGGCCTACTGTACCGTACTGCTATATAGTATATATTGGTGGTCAGCAAACTGTGCAAAACTGAAATGCACCACAGGTATGGATGGATACTAGTATACTTGACGACACAGAGGTAGGTAGAGCAGTGGCCTACTGTACCGTACTGCTATATATTATATACTGGTGGACAGCAAACTGTGCAAAACTGAAATGCACCACAGGTATGGATGGATACTAGTATACTTGACGACACAGAGGTAGGTAGAGCAGTGGCCTACTGTACCGTACTGCTATATATTATATACTGGTGGACAGCAAACTGTGCAAAACTGAAATGCACCACTGGTATGGATGGATACTAGTATACTTGACGACACAGAGGTAGGTAGAGCAGTGGTCTACTGTACCGTACTGCTATATATTATATACTGGTGGACAGCAAACTGTGCCAAACTGAAATGCACCACAGGTATGGATGGATAGTATACTTGACGACACAGAGGTTGGTAGAGCAGGGGCCTACTGTACTGTACTGCTATATATTATGTACTGGTTGACAGCAAACTGTGCAAAACTGAAATGCACCACAGGTATGGATGGATACTAGTATACTGGACGACACAGAGGTAGGTAGAGCAGTGGCCTACTGTACCGTACTGCTATATATTATATACTGGTGGACAGCAAACTGTGCAAAACTGAAATGCACCACAGGTATGGATGGATACTAGTATACTTGACGACACAGAGGTAGGTAGAGCAGTGGCCTACTGTACCGTACTGCTATATAGTATATATTGTTGGTCAGCAAACTGTGCAAAACTGAAATGCACCACAGGTATGGATGGATAGTAAACTTCACGACACAGACGTAGGTAGAGCAGTGGCCTTCTGTACCGTACTGCTATATATTATATACTGGTGGACAGCAAACTGTGCAAAACTGAAATGCACCACAGGTATGGATGGATACTAGTATACTTGACGACACAGTGGTAGGTAGAGCAGTGGCCTACTGTACCGTACTGCTATATATTATATACTGGTGGACAGCAAACTGTGCAAAACTGAAATGCACCACAGGTATGGATGGATACTAGTATACTTGACGACACAGAGGTAGGTAGAGCAGTGGCCTACTGTACCGTACTGCTATATATTATATACTGGTATACAGCAAACTGTGCAAAACTGAAATGCACCACAGGTATGGATGGATACTAGTATACTTGACGACACAGAGGTAGGTAGAGCAGTGGCCTACTGTACCGTACTGCTATATATTATATACTGGTGGACAGCAAACTCTGCAAAACTGAAATGCACCACAGGTATGGATGGATACTAGTATACTTGATGACACAGAGGTAGGTAGAGCAGTGGCCTACTGTACCGTACTGCTATATATTATATACTGGTGGACAGCAAACTGTGCAAAACTGAAATGCACCACTGGTATGGATATATACTAGTATACTTGACGACACAAAGGTAGGTAGAGCAGTGGTCTACTGTACCGTACTGCTATATATTATATACTTGTGGACAGCAAACTGTGCCAAACTGAAATGCTCCACAGGTATGGATGGATAGTATACTTGACGACACAGAGGTTGGTAGAGCATTGGCCTACTGTACCGTACTGCTATATAGTATATACTGGTGGTCAGCAAACTGTGCAAAACTGAAATGCACCACAGGTATGGATGGATACTAGTATACTTGACGACACAGAGGTAGGTAGAGCAGTGGCCTACTGTACCGTACTGCTATATATTATATACTGGTGGACAGCACACTGTGCAAAACTGAAATGCACCACCGGTATGGATGGATACTAGTATACTTGACGACACAGAGGTAGGTAGAGCAGTGGCCTACTGTACCGTACTGCTATATAGTATATATTGGTGGTCAGCAAACTGTGCAAAACTGAAATGCACCACAGGTATGGATGGATACTAGTATACTTGACGACACAGAGGTAGGTAGAGCAGTGGTCTACTGTACCGTACTGCTATATATTATATACTGGTGGACAGCAAACTGTGCCAAACTGAAATGCTCCACAGGTATGGATGGATAGTATACTTGACGACACAGAGGTTGGTAGAGCATTGGCCTACTGTACCGTACTGCTATATAGTATATACTGGTGGTCAGCAAACTGTGCAAAACTGAAATGCACCACAGGTATGGATGGATACTAGTATACTTGACGACACAGAGGTAGGTAGAGCAGTGGCCTACTGTACCGTACTGCTATATATTATATACTGGTGGACAGCAAACTGTGCAAAACTGAAATGCACCACAGGTATGGATGGATACTAGTATACTTGAGGACACAGAGGTAGGTAGAGCAGTGGCCTACTGTACCGTACTGCTATAATATACTGGTGGACAGCAAACTGTGCAAAACTGAAATGCACCACCGGTATGGATGGATACTAGTATACTTGACGACACAGAGGTAGGTAGAGCAGTGGCCTACTGTACCGTACTGCTGTATAGTATATATTGGTGGTCAGCAAACTGTGCAAAACTGAAATGCACCACAGGTATGGATGGATAGTATACTTGACGACACAGATGTAGGTAGAGCAGTGGCCTTCTGTACTGTACTGCTATATATTATATACTGGTGGACAGAAAACTGTGCAAAACTGAAATGCACCACAGGTATGGATGGATACTAGTATACTTGACGACACAGAGCTAGGTAGAGCAGTGGCCTACTGTACCGTACTGCTATATATATTATATACTAGTGGACAGAAAACTGTGCAAAACTGAAATGCACCACAGGTATGGATGGATACTAGTATACTTGACGACACAGAGGTAGGTAGAGCAGTGGCCTACTGTACCGTACTGCTATATATTATATACTGGTGGACAGCAAACTGTGCAAAACTGAAATGCACCACAGGTATGGATGGATAGTATACTTGACGACACAGAGGTTGGTAGAGCAGTGGCCTACTGTACCGTACTGCTATATAGTATATACTGGTGGTCAGCAAACTGTGCAAAACTGAAATGCACCACAGGTATGGATGGATACTAGTATACTTGACGACACAGAGGTAGGTAGAGCAGTGGCCTACTGTACCGTACTGCTATATATTATATACTGGTGGACAGCAAACTGTGCAAAACTGAAATGCACCACAGGTATGGATGATTACTAGTATACTTGAGGAAACAGAAGTAGGTAGAGCAGTGGCCTACTGTACCGTACTGCTATATATTATATACTGGTGGACAGCAAACTGTGCAAAACTGAAATGCACCACCGGTATGGATGGATACTAGTATACTTGACAACACAGAGGTAGGTAGAGCAGTGGCCTACTGTACCGTACTGCTATATATTATATACTGGTTGACAGCAAACTGTGCAAAACTGAAATGCACCACAGGTATGGATGGATACTAGTATACTGGACGACACAGAGAAAGGTAGAGCAGTGGCCTACTGTACCGTACTGCTATATATTATATACTGGTGGACAGCAAACTGTGCAAAACTGAAATGCACCACAGGTATGGATGGATACTAGTATACTTGACGACACAGAGGTAGGTAGAGCAGTGGCCTACTGTACCGTACTGCTATATAGTATATATTGGTGGTCAGCAAACTGTGCAAAACTGAAATGCACCACAGGTATGGATGGATACTAGTATACTTGACGACACAGAGGTAGGTAGAGCAGTGGCCTACTGTACCGTACTGCTATATATTATATACTGGTGGACAGCAAACTGTGCAAAACTGAAATGCACCACAGGTATGGATGGATACTAGTATACTTGACGACACAGAGGTAGGTAGAGCAGTGGCCTACTGTACCGTACTGCTATATATTATATACTGGTGGACAGCAAACTGTGCAAAACTGAAATGCACCACTGGTATGGATGGATACTAGTATACTTGACGACACAGAGGTAGGTAGAGCAGTGGTCTACTGTACCGTACTGCTATATATTATATACTGGTGGACAGCAAACTGTGCCAAACTGAAATGCACCACAGGTATGGATGGATAGTATACTTGACGACACAGAGGTTGGTAGAGCAGGGGCCTACTGTACTGTACTGCTATATATTATGTACTGGTTGACAGCAAACTGTGCAAAACTGAAATGCACCACAGGTATGGATGGATACTAGTATACTGGACGACACAGAGGTAGGTAGAGCAGTGGCCTACTGTACCGTACTGCTATATATTATATACTGGTGGACAGCAAACTGTGCAAAACTGAAATGCACCACAGGTATGGATGGATACTAGTATACTTGACGACACAGAGGTAGGTAGAGCAGTGGCCTACTGTACCGTACTGCTATATAGTATATATTGTTGGTCAGCAAACTGTGCAAAACTGAAATGCACCACAGGTATGGATGGATAGTAAACTTCACGACACAGACGTAGGTAGAGCAGTGGCCTTCTGTACCGTACTGCTATATATTATATACTGGTGGACAGCAAACTGTGCAAAACTGAAATGCACCACAGGTATGGATGGATACTAGTATACTTGACGACACAGTGGTAGGTAGAGCAGTGGCCTACTGTACCGTACTGCTATATATTATATACTGGTGGACAGCAAACTGTGCAAAACTGAAATGCACCACAGGTATGGATGGATACTAGTATACTTGACGACACAGAGGTAGGTAGAGCAGTGGCCTACTGTACCGTACTGCTATATATTATATACTGGTATACAGCAAACTGTGCAAAACTGAAATGCACCACAGGTATGGATGGATACTAGTATACTTGACGACACAGAGGTAGGTAGAGCAGTGGCCTACTGTACCGTACTGCTATATATTATATACTGGTGGACAGCAAACTCTGCAAAACTGAAATGCACCACAGGTATGGATGGATACTAGTATACTTGATGACACAGAGGTAGGTAGAGCAGTGGCCTACTGTACCGTACTGCTATATATTATATACTGGTGGACAGCAAACTGTGCAAAACTGAAATGCACCACTGGTATGGATATATACTAGTATACTTGACGACACAAAGGTAGGTAGAGCAGTGGTCTACTGTACCGTACTGCTATATATTATATACTTGTGGACAGCAAACTGTGCCAAACTGAAATGCTCCACAGGTATGGATGGATAGTATACTTGACGACACAGAGGTTGGTAGAGCATTGGCCTACTGTACCGTACTGCTATATAGTATATACTGGTGGTCAGCAAACTGTGCAAAACTGAAATGCACCACAGGTATGGATGGATACTAGTATACTTGACGACACAGAGGTAGGTAGAGCAGTGGCCTACTGTACCGTACTGCTATATATTATATACTGGTGGACAGCACACTGTGCAAAACTGAAATGCACCACCGGTATGGATGGATACTAGTATACTTGACGACACAGAGGTAGGTAGAGCAGTGGCCTACTGTACCGTACTGCTATATAGTATATATTGGTGGTCAGCAAACTGTGCAAAACTGAAATGCACCACAGGTATGGATGGATAGTAAACTTGACGACACAGACGTAGGTAGAGCAGTGGCCTTCTGTACCGTACTGCTATATATTATATACTGGTGGACAGCAAACTGTGCAAAACTGAAATGCACCACAGGTATGGATGGATACTAGTATACTTGACGACACAGAGGTAGGTAGAGCAGTGGCCTACTGTACAGTACTGCTATATATTATATACTGGTGGACAGCAAACTCTGCAAAACTGAAATGCACCACAGGTATGGATGGATACTAGTATACTTTACGACACAGAGGTAGGTAGAGCAGTGGCCTACTGTACCGTACTGCTATATATTATATACTGGCAGACAGCAAACTGTGCAAAACTGAAATGCACCACAGGTATGGATGGATACTAGTATACTTGACGACACAGAGGTAGGTAGAGCAGTGGCCTACTGTACCGTACTGCTATATATTATATACTGGTGGACAGCAAACTGTGCAAAACTGAAATGCACCACTGGTATGGATGGATACTAGTATACTTGACGACACAGAGGTAGGTAGAGCAGTGGTCTACTGTACCGTACTGCTATATATTATATACTGGTGGACAGCAAACTGTGCCAAACTGAAATGCTCCACAGGTATGGATGGATAGTATACTTGACGACACAGAGGTTGGTAGAGCATTGGCCTACTGTACCGTACTGCTATATAGTATATACTGGTGGTCAGCAAACTGTGCAAAACTGAAATGCACCACCGGTATGGATGGATACTAGTATACTTGACGACACAGAGGTAGGTAGAGCAGTGGCCTACTGTACCGTACTGCTGTATAGTATATATTGGTGGTCAGCAAACTGTACAAAACTGAAATGCACCACAGGTATGGATGGATAGTATACTTGACGACACAGATGTAGGTAGAGCAGTGGCCTTCTGTACTGTACTGCTATATATTATATACTGGTGGACAGAAAACTGTGCAAAACTGAAATGCACCACATGTATGGATGGATACTAGTATACTTGACGACACAGAGGTTGGTAGAGCAGTGGCCTACTGTACCGTACTGCTGTATAGTATATATTGGTGGTCAGCAAACTGTGCAAAACTGAAATGCACCACAGGTATGGATGGATAGTATACTTGACGACACAGATGTAGGTAGAGCAGTGGCCTTCTGTACTGTACTGCTATATATTATATACTGGTGGACAGAAAACTGTGCAAAACTGAAATGCACCACAGGTATGGATGGATACTAGTATACTTGACGACACAGAGGTTGGTAGAGCAGTGGCCTACTGTACCGTACTGCTATATATATTATATACTAGTGGACAGAAAACTGTGCAAAACTGAAATGCACCACAGGTATGGATGGATACTAGTATACTTGACGACACAGAGGTAGGTAGAGCAGTGGCCTACTGTACCGTACTGCTATATATTATATACTGGTGGACAGCAAACGGTGCAAAACTGAAATGCACCACAGGTATGGATGGATACTAGTATACTTGAGGACACAGAGGTAGGTAGAGCAGTGGCCTACTGTACCGTACTGCTATAATATACTGGTGGACAGCAAACTGTGCAAAACTGAAATGCACCACCGGTATGGATGGATACTAGTATACTTGACGACACAGAGGTAGGTAGAGCAGTGGCCTACTGTACCGTACTGCTGTATAGTATATATTGGTGGTCAGCAAACTGTGCAAAACTGAAATGCACCACAGGTATGGATGGATAGTATACTTGACGACACAGATGTAGGTAGAGCAGTGGCCTTCTGTACTGTACTGCTATATATTATATACTGGTGGACAGAAAACTGTGCAAAACTGAAATGCACCACAGGTATGGATGGATACTAGTATACTTGACGACACAGAGGTAGGTAGAGCAGTGGCCTACTGTACCGTACTGCTATATATATTATATACTAGTGGACAGAAAACTGTGCAAAACTGAAATGCACCACAGGTATGGATGGATACTAGTATACTTGACGACACAGAGGTAGGCAGAGCAGTGGCCTACTGTACCATACTGCTATATATTATATACTGGTGGACAGCAAACTGTGCAAAACTGAAATGCACCACAGGTATGGATGGATAGTATACTTGACGACACAGAGGTTGGTAGAGCAGTGGCCTACTGTACCGTACTGCTATATAGTATATACTGGTGGTCAGCAAACTGTGCAAAACTGAAATGCACCACAGGTATGGATGGATACTAGTATACTTGACGACACAGAGGTAGGTAGAGCAGTGGCCTACTGTACCGTACTGCTATATATTATATACTGGTGGACAGCAAACTGTGCAAAACTGAAATGCACCACAGGTATGGATGATTACTAGTATACTTGAGGACACAGAGGTAGGTAGAGAAGTGGCCTACTGTACCGTACTGCTATATATTATATACTGGTGGACAACAAACTGTGCAAAACTGAAATGCACCACCGGTATGGATGGATACTAGTATACTTGACAACACAGAGGTAGGTAGAGCAGTGGCCTACTGTACCGTACTGCTATATATTATATACTGGTTGACAGCAAACTGTGCAAAACTGAAATGCACCACAGGTATGGATGGATACTAGTATACTGGACGACACAGAGATAGGTAGAGCAGTGGCCTACTGTACCGTACTGCTATATATTATATACTGGTGGACAGCAAACTGTGCAAAACTGAAATGCACCACAGGTATGGATGGATACTAGTATACTTGACGACACAGAGGTAGGTAGAGCAGTGGCCTACTGTACCATACTGCTATATAGTATATATTGGTGGTCAGCAAACTGTGCAAAACTGAAATGCACCACAGGTAAGGATGGATAGTATACTTGACGACACAGAGGTAGGTAGAGCAGTGGCCTTCTGTACCGTACTGCTATATATTATATACTGGTGGACAGCAAACTGTGCAAAACTGAAATGCACCACAGGCATGGATGGATACTAGTATACTTGACGACACAGAGGTAGGTAGAGCAGTGGCCTACTGTACCGTACTGCTATATATTATATACTGGTGGACAGCAAACTGTGCAAAACTGAAATGCACCACAGGTATGGATGGATACTAGTATACTTTACGACACAGAGGTAGGTAGATCAGTGGCCTACTGTACCGTACTGCTATATATTATATACTGGTAGACAGCAAACTGTGCAAAACTGAAATGCACCACAGGTATGGATGGATACTCGTATACTTGACGACACAGAGGTAGGTAGAGCAGTGGCCTACTGTACCGTACTGCTATATATTATATACTGGTGGACAGCAAACTGTGCAAAACTGAAATGCACCACTGGTATGGATGGATACTAGTATACTTGACGACACAGAGGTAGGTAGAGCAGTGGTCTACTGTACCGTACTGCTATATATTATATACTGGTGGACAGCAAACTGTGCCAAACTGAAATGCACCACAGGTATGGATGGATAGTATACTTGACGACACAGAGGTTGGTAGAGCAGTGGCCTACTGTACTGTACTGCTATATATTATATACTGGTTGACAGCAAACTGTGCAAAACTGAAATGCACCACAGGTATGGATGGATACTAGTATACTGGACGACACAGAGGTAGGTAGAGCAGTGGCCTACTGTACCGTACTGCTATATATTATATACTGGTGGACAGCAAACTGTGCAAAACTGAAATGCACCACCGGTATGGATGGATACTAGTATACTTGACGACACAGAGGTAGGTAGAGCAGTGGCCTACTGTACCGTACTGCTGTATAGTATATATTGGTGGTCAGCAAACTGTGCAAAACTGAAATGCACCACAGGTATGGATGGATACTAGTATACTTGACGACACAGAGGTAGGTAGAGCAGTGGCCTACTGTACCGTACTGCTATATATTATATACTGGTGGACAGCAAACTGTGCAAAACTGAAATGCACCACAGGTATGGATGGATACTAGTATACTTGAGGACACAGAGGTAGGTAGAGCAGTGGCCTACTGTACCGTACTGCTATATATTATATACTGGTGGACAGCAAACTGTGCAAAACTGAAATGCACCACCGGTATGGATGGATACTAGTATACTTGACGACACAGAGGTAGGTAGAGCAGTGGCCTACTGTACCGTACTGCTGTATAGTATATATTGGTGGTCAGCAAACTGTGCAAAACTGAAATGCACCACAGGTATGGATGAATAGTATACTTGACGACACAGATGTAGGTAGAGCAGTGGCCTTCTGTACTGTACTGCTATATATTATATACTGGTGGACAGAAAACTGAGCAAAACTGAAATGCACCACAGGTATGGATGGATACTAGTATACTTGACGACACAGAGCTAGGTAGAGCAGTGGCCTACTGTACCGTACTGCTATATATTATATACTGGTGGACAGCAAACTGTGCAAAACTGAAATGCACCACAGGTATGGATGGATAGTATACTTGACGACACAGAGGTTGGTAGAGCAGTGGCCTACTGTACCGTACTGCTATATAGTATATACCGGTGGTCAGCAAACTGTGCAAAACTGAAATGCACCACAGGTATGGATGGATACTAGTATACTTGACGACACAGAGGTAGGTAGAGCAGTGGCCTACTGTACCGTACTGCTATATATTATATACTGGTGGACAGCAAACTGTGCAAAACTGAAATGCACCACAGGTATGGATGGATACTAGTATACTTGAGGACACAGAGGTAGGTAGAGCAGTGGCCTACTGTACCGTACTGCTATATATTATATACTGGTGGACAGCAAACTGTGCAAAACTGAAATGCACCACCGGTATGGATGGATACTAGTATACTTGACAACACAGAGGTAGGTAGAGCAGTGGCCTACTGTACCGTACTGCTATATATTATATACTGGTGGACAGCAAACTGTGCCAAACTGAAATGCTCCACAGGTATGGATGGATACTAGTATACTTGACGACACAGAGGTTGGTAGAGCATTGGCCTACTGTACCGTACTGCTATATAGTATATACTGGTGGTCAGCAAACTGTGCAAAACTGAAATGCACCACAGGTATGGATGGATACTAGTATACTTGACGACACAGAGGTAGGTAGAGCAGTGGCCTACTGTACCGTACTGCTATATATTATATACTGGTGGACAGCAAACTGTGCAAAACTGAAATGCACCACCGGTATGGATGGATACTAGTATACTGGACGACACAGAGATAGGTAGAGCAGTGGCCTACTGTACCGTACTGCTATATATTATATACTGGTGGACAGCAAACTGTGCAAAACTGAAATGCACCACTGGTATGGATGGATACTAGTATACTTGACGACACAGAGGTAGGTAGAGCAGTGGTCTACTGTACCGTACTGCTATATATTATATACTGGTGGACAGCAAACTGTGCCAAACTGAAATGCTCCACAGGTATGGATGGATACTAGTATACTTGACGACACAGAGGTTGGTAGAGCATTGGCCTACTGTACCGTACTGCTATATAGTATATACTGGTGGTCAGCAAACTGTGCAAAACTGAAATGCACCACAGGTATGGATGGATACTAGTATACTTGACGACACAGAGGTAGGTAGAGCAGTGGCCTACTGTACCGTACTGCTATATATTATATACTGGTGGACAGCAAACTGTGCAAAACTGAAATGCACCACCGGTATGGATGGATACTAGTATACTGGACGACACAGTGGTAGGTAGAGCAGTGGCCTACTGTACCGTACTGCTATATATTATATACTGGTGGACAGCAAACTGTGCAAAACTGAAATGCACCACAGGTATGGATGGATACTAGTATACTTGACGACACAGAGGTTGGTAGAGCATTGGCCTACTGTACCGTACTGCTATATAGTATATACTGGTGGACAGCAAACTGTGCAAAACTGAAATGCACCACAGGTATGGATGGATACTAGTATACTTGACGACACAGAGGTTGGTAGAGCATTGGCCTACTGTACCGTACTGCTGTATAGTATATATTGGTGGTCAGCAAACTGTGCAAAACTGAAATGCACCACAGGTATGGATGAATAGTATACTTGACGACACAGATGTAGGTAGAGTAGTGGCCTTCTGTACTGTACTGCTATATATTATATACTGGTGGACAGAAAACTGTGCAAAACTGAAATGCACCACAGGTATGGATGGATACTAGTATACTTGACGACACAGAGGTAGGTAGAGCAGTGGCCTACTGTACTGTACTGCTATATATATTATATACTAGTGGACAGAAAACTGTGCAAAACTGAAATGCACCACAGGTATGGATGGATACTAGTATACTTGACGACACAGAGGTAGGTAGAGCAGTGGCCTACTGTACCGTACTGCTATATATTATATACTGGTGGACAGCAAACTGTGCAAAACTGAAATGCACCACAGGTATGGATGGATAGTATACTTGACGACACAGAGGTTGGTAGAGCAGTGGCCTACTGTACCGTACTGCTATATAGTATATACCGGTGGTCAGCAAACTGTGCAAAACTGAAATGCACCACAGGTATGGATGGATACTAGTATACTTGACGACACAGAGGTAGGTAGAGCAGTGGCCTACTGTACCGTACTGCTATATATTATATACTGGTGGACAGCAAACTGTGCAAAACTGAAATGCACCACAGGTATGGATGGATACTAGTATACTTGAGGACACAGAGGTAGGTAGAGCAGTGGCCTACTGTACCGTACTGCTATATATTATATACTGGTGGACAGCAAACTGTGCCAAACTGAAATGCTCCACAGGTATGGATGGATACTAGTATACTTGACGACACAGAGGTTGGTAGAGCATTGGCCTACTGTACCGTACTGCTATATAGTATATACTGGTGGTCAGCAAACTGTGCAAAACTGAAATGCACCACAGGTATGGATGGATACTAGTATACTTGACGACACAGAGGTAGGTAGAGCAGTGGCCTACTGTACCGTACTGCTATATATTATATACTGGTGGACAGCAAACTGTGCAAAACTGAAATGCACCACCGGTATGGATGGATACTAGTATACTGGACGACACAGAGATAGGTAGAGCAGTGGCCTACTGTACCGTACTGCTATATATTATATACTGGTGGACAGCAAACTGTGCAAAACTGAAATGCACCACTGGTATGGATGGATACTAGTATACTTGACGACACAGAGGTAGGTAGAGCAGTGGTCTACTGTACCGTACTGCTATATATTATATACTGGTGGACAGCAAACTGTGCCAAACTGAAATGCTCCACAGGTATGGATGGATACTAGTATACTTGACGACACAGAGGTTGGTAGAGCATTGGCCTACTGTACCGTACTGCTATATAGTATATACTGGTGGTCAGCAAACTGTGCAAAACTGAAATGCACCACAGGTATGGATGGATACTAGTATACTTGACGACACAGAGGTAGGTAGAGCAGTGGCCTACTGTACCGTACTGCTATATATTATATACTGGTGGACAGCAAACTGTGCAAAACTGAAATGCACCACCGGTATGGATGGATACTAGTATACTGGACGACACAGTGGTAGGTAGAGCAGTGGCCTACTGTACCGTACTGCTATATATTATATACTGGTGGACAGCAAACTGTGCAAAACTGAAATGCACCACAGGTATGGATGGATACTAGTATACTTGACGACACAGAGGCTGGTAGAGCATTGGCCTACTGTACCGTACTGCTATATAGTATATACTGGTGGTCAGCAAACTGTGCAAAACTGAAATGCACCACAGGTATGGATGGATACTAGTATACTTGACGACACAGAGGTAGGTAGAGCAGTGGCCTACTGTACCGTACTGCTATATATTATATACTGGTGGACAGCAAACTGTGCAAAACTGAAATGCACCACAGGTATGGATGGATACTAGTATACTTGAGGACACAGAGGTAGGTAGAGCAGTGGCCTACTGTACCGTACTGCTATATATTATATACTGGTGGACAGCAAACTGTGCAAAACTGAAATGCACCACAGGTATGGATGGATACTAGTATACTTGAGGACACAGAGGTAGGTAGAGCAGTGGCCTACTGTACCGTACTGCTATATATTATATACTGGTGGGCAGCAAACTGTGCAAAACTGAAATGCACCACAGGTATGGATGGATACTAGTATACTTGAGGACACAGAGGTAGGTAGAGCAGTGGCCTACTGTACCGTACTGCTATATATTATATACTGGTGGACAGCAAACTGTGCAAAACTGAAATGCACCACCAGTATGGATGGATACTAGTATACTTGACGACACAGAGGTAGGTAGAGCAGTGGCCTACTGTACCGTACTGCTGTATAGTATATATTGGTGGTCAGCAAACTGTGCAAAACTGAAATGCACCACAGGTATGGATGAATAGTATACTTGACGACACAGATGTAGGTAGAGCAGTGGCCTTCTGTACTGTACTGCTATATATTATATACTGGTGGACAGAAAACTGAGCAAAACTGAAATGCACCACAGGTATGGATGGATACTAGTATACTTGACGACACAGAGGTAGGTAGAGCAGTGGCCTACTGTACTGTACTGCTATATATATTATATACTAGTGGACAGAAAACTGTGCAAAACTGAAATGCACCACAGGTATGGATGGATACTAGTATACTTGACGACACAGAGGTAGGTAGAGCAGTGGCCTACTGTACCGTACTGCTATATATTATATACTGGTGGACAGCAAACTGTGCAAAACTGAAATGCACCACAGGTATGGATGGATAGTATACTTGACGACACAGAGGTTGGTAGAGCAGTGGCCTACTGTACCGTACTGCTATATAGTATATACCGGTGGTCAGCAAACTGTGCAAAACTGAAATGCACCACAGGTATGGATGGATACTAGTATACTTGACGACACAGAGGTAGGTAGAGCAGTGGCCTACTGTACCGTACTGCTATATATTATATACTGGTGGACAGCAATCTGTGCAAAACTGAAATGCACCACAGGTATGGATGGATACTAGTATACTTGAGGACACAGAGGTAGGTAGAGCAGTGGCCTACTGTACCGTACTGCTATATATTATATACTGGTGGACAGCAAACTGTGCAAAACTGAAATGCACCACCGGTATGGATGGATACTAGTATACTTGACAACACAGAGGTAGGTAGAGCAGTGGCCTACTGTACCGTACTGCTATATATTATATACTGGTGGACAGCAAACTGTGCCAAACTGAAATGCTCCACAGGTATGGATGGATACTAGTATACTTGACGACACAGAGGTTGGTAGAGCATTGGCCTACTGTACCGTACTGCTATATAGTATATACTGGTGGTCAGCAAACTGTGCAAAACTGAAATGCACCACAGGTATGGATGGATACTAGTATACTTGACGACACAGAGGTAGGTAGAGCAGTGGCCTACTGTACCGTACTGCTATATATTATATACTGGTGGACAGCAAACTGTGCAAAACTGAAATGCACCACCGGTATGGATGGATACTAGTATACTGGACGACACAGAGATAGGTAGAGCAGTGGCCTACTGTACCGTACTGCTATATATTATATACTGGTGGACAGCAAACTGTGCAAAACTGAAATGCACCACTGGTATGGATGGATACTAGTGTACTTGACGACACAGAGGTAGGTAGAGCAGTGGTCTACTGTACCGTACTGCTATATATTATATACTGGTGGACAGCAAACTGTGCCAAACTGAAATGCTCCACAGGTATGGATGGATACTAGTATACTTGACGACACAGAGGTTGGTAGAGCATTGGCCTACTGTACAGTACTGCTATATAGTATATACTGGTGGTCAGCAAACTGTGCAAAATTGAAATGCACCACAGGTATGGATGGATACTAGTATACTTGACGACACAGAGGTAGGTAGAGCAGTGGCCTACTGTACCGTACTGCTATATATTATATACTGGTGGACAGCAAACTGTGCAAAACTGAAATGCACCACCGGTATGGATGGATACTAGTATACTGGACGACACAGAGATAGGTAGAGCAGTGGCCTACTGTACCGTACTGCTATATATTATATACTGGTGGACAGCAAACTGTGCAAAACTGAAATGCACCACAGGTATGGATGGATAGTATACTTGACGACACAGAGGTTGGTAGAGCAGTGGCCTACTGTACCGTACTGCTATATAGTATATACTGGTGGTCAGCAAACTGTGCAAAACTGAAATGCACCACAGGTATGGATGGATACTAGTATACTTGACGACACAGAGGTAGGTAGAGCAGTGGCCTACTGTACCGTACTGCTATATAGTATATATTGGTGGTCAGCAAACTGTGCAAAACTGAAATGCACCACAGGTAAGGATGGATAGTATACTTGACGACACAGACGTAGGTAGAGCAGTGGCCTTCTGTACCGTACTGCTATATATTATATACTGGTGGACAGCAAACTGTGCAAAACTGAAATGCACCACAGGCATGGATGGATACTAGTATACTTGACGACACAGAGGTAGGTAGAGCAGTGGCCTACTGTACCGTACTGCTATATATTATATACTGGTGGACAGCAAACTGTGCAAAACTGAAATGCACCACAGGTATGGATGGATACTAGTATACTTTACGACACAGAGGTAGGTAGAGCAGTGGCCTACTGTACCGTACTGCTATATATTATATACTGGTAGACAGCAAACTGTGCAAAACTGAAATGCACCACAGGTATGGATGGATACTAGTATACTTGACGACACAGAGGTAGGTAGAGCAGTGGCCTACTGTACCGTACTGCTATATATTATATACTGGTGGACAGCAAACTGTGCAAAACTGAAATGCACCACTGGTATGGATGGATACTAGTATACTTGACGACACAGAGGTAGGTAGAGCAGTGGTCTACTGTACCGTACTGCTATATATTATATACTGGTGGACAGCAAACTGTGCCAAACTGAAATGCACCACAGGTATGGATGGATAGTATACTTGACGACACAGAGGTTGGTAGAGCAGTGGCCTACTGTACTGTACTGCTATATATTATATACTGGTTGACAGCAAACTGTGCAAAACTGAAATGCACCACAGGTATGGATGGATACTAGTATACTGGACGACACAGAGGTAGGTAGAGCAGTGGCCTACTGTACCGTACTGCTATATATTATATACTGGTGGACAGCAAACTGTGCAAAACTGAAATGCACCACCGGTATGGATGGATACTAGTATACTTGACGACACAGAGGTAGGTAGAGCAGTGGCCTACTGTACCGTACTGCTGTATAGTATATATTGGTGGTCAGCAAACTGTGCAAAACTGAAATGCACCAAAGGTATGGATGGATAGTAAACTTGACGACACAGACGTAGGTAGAGCAGTGGCCTTCTGTACCGTACTGCTATATATTATATACTGGTGGACAGCAAACTGTGCAAAACTGAAATGCACCACAGGTATGGATGGATACTAGTATACTTGACGACACAGTGGTAGGTAGAGCAGTGGCCTACTGTACCGTACTGCTATATATTATATACTGGTGGACAGCAAACTGTGCAAAACTGAAATGCACCACAGGTATGGATGGATACTAGTATACTTGACGACACAGAGGTAGGTAGAGCAGTGGCCTACTGTACCGTACTGCTATATATTATATACTGGTAGACAGCAAACTGTGCAAAACTGAAATGCACCACAGGTATGGATGGATACTAGTATACTTGACGACACAGAGGTAGGTAGAGCAGTGGCCTACTGTACCGTACTGCTATATATTATATACTGGTGGGCAGCAAACTGTGCAAAACTGAAATGCACCACAGGTATGGATGGATACTAGTATACTTGAGGACACAGAGGTAGGTAGAGCAGTGGCCTACTGTACCGTACTGCTATATATTATATACTGGTGGACAGCAAACTGTGCAAAACTGAAATGCACCACCGGTATGGATGGATACTAGTATACTTGACGACACAGAGGTAGGTAGAGCAGTGGCCTACTGTACCGTACTGCTGTATAGTATATATTGGTGGTCAGCAAACTGTGCAAAACTGAAATGCACCACAGGTATGGATGAATAGTATACTTGACGACACAGATGTAGGTAGAGCAGTGGCCTTCTGTACTGTACTGCTATATATTATATACTGGTGGACAGAAAACTGAGCAAAACTGAAATGCACCACAGGTATGGATGGATACTAGTATACTTGACGACACAGAGGTAGGTAGAGCAGTGGCCTACTGTACTGTACTGCTATATATATTATATACTAGTGGACAGAAAACTGTGCAAAACTGAAATGCATCACAGGTATGGATGGATACTAGTATACTTGACGACACAGAGGTAGGTAGAGCAGTGGCCTACTGTACCGTACTGCTATATATTATATACTGGTGGACAGCAAACTGTGCAAAACTGAAATGCACCACAGGTATGGATGGATAGTATACTTGACGACACAGAGGTTGGTAGAGCAGTGGCCTACTGTACCGTACTGCTATATAGTATATACCGGTGGTCAGCAAACTGTGCAAAACTGAAATGCACCACAGGTATGGATGGATACTAGTATACTTGACGACACAGAGGTAGGTAGAGCAGTGGCCTACTGTACCGTACTGCTATATATTATATACTGGTGGACAGCAAACTGTGCAAAACTGAAATGCACCACAGGTATGGATGGATACTAGTATACTTGAGGACACAGAGGTAGGTAGAGCAGTGGCCTACTGTACCGTACTGCTATATATTATATACTGGTGGACAGCAAACTGTGCAAAACTGAAATGCACCACCGGTATGGATGGATACTAGTATACTTGACAACACAGAGGTAGGTAGAGCAGTGGCCTACCGTACCGTACTGCTATATATTATATACTGGTGGACAGCAAACTGTGCCAAACTGAAATGCTCCACAGGTATGGATGGATACTAGTATACTTGACGACACAGAGGTTGGTAGAGCATTGGCCTACTGTACCGTACTGCTATATAGTATATACTGGTGGTCAGCAAACTGTGCAAAACTTAAATGCACCACAGGTATGGATGGATACTAGTATACTTGACGACACAGAGGTAGGTAGAGCAGTGGCCTACTGTACCGTACTGCTATATATTATATACTGGTGGACAGCAAACTGTGCAAAACTGAAATGCACCACCGGTATGGATGGATACTAGTATACTGGACGACACAGAGATAGGTAGAGCAGTGGCCTACTGTACCGTACAGCTATATATTATATACTGGTGGACAGCAAACTGTGCAAAACTGAAATGCACCACTGGTATGGATGGATACTAGTATACTTGACGACACAGAGGTAGGTAGAGCAGTGGTCTACTGTACCGTACTGCTATATATTATATACTGGTGGACAGCAAACTGTGCCAAACTGAAATGCTCCACAGGTATGGATGGATACTAGTATACTTGACGACACAGAGGTTGGTAGAGCATTGGCCTACTGTACCGTACTGCTATATAGTATATACTGGTGGTCAGCAAACTGTGCAAAACTGAAATGCACCACAGGTATGGATGGATACTAGTATACTTGACGACACAGAGGTAGGTAGAGCAGTGGCCTACTGTACCGTACTGCTATATATTATATACTGGTGGACAGCAAACTGTGCAAAACTGAAATGCACCACCGGTATGGATGGATACTAGTATACTGGATGACACAGTGGTAGGTAGAGCAGTGGCCTACTGTACCGTACTGCTATATATTATATACTGGTGGACAGCAAACTGTGCAAAACTGAAATGCACCACAGGTATGGATGGATACTAGTATACTTGACGACACAGAGGTAGGTAGAGCAGTGGCCTACTGTACCGTACTGCTATATATTATATACTGGTAGACAGCAAACTGTGCAAAACTGAAATGCACCACAGGTATGGATGGATACTAGTATACTTGACGACACAGAGGTAGGTAGAGCAGTGGCCTACTGTACCGTACTGCTATATATTATATACTGGTGGACAGCAAACTGTGCAAAACTGAAATGCACCACAGGTATGGATGGATACTAGTATACTTGAGGACACAGAGGTAGGTAGAGCAGTGGCCTACTGTACCGTACTGCTATATATTATATACTGGTGGACAGCAAACTGTGCAAAACTGAAATGCACCACAGGTATGAATGGATACTAGTATACTTGACGACACAGAGGTAGGTAGAGCAGTGGCCTACTGTACCGTACTGCTGTATAGTATATATTGGTGGTCAGCAAACTGTGCAAAACTGAAATGCACCACAGGTATGGATGAATAGTATACTTGACAACACAGATGTAGGTAGAGCAGTGGCCTTCTGTACTGTACTGCTATATATTATATACTGGTGGACAGAAAACTGAGCAAAACTGAAATGCACCACAGGTATGGATGGATACTAGTATACTTGACGACACAGAGGTAGGTAGAGCAGTGGCCTACTGTACTGTACTGCTATATATATTATATACTAGTGGACAGAAAACTGTGCAAAACTGAAATGCACCACAGGTATGGATGGATACTAGTATACTTGACGACACAGAGGTAGGTAGAGCAGTGGCCTACTGTACCGTACTGCTATATATTATATACTGGTGGACAGCAAACTGTGCAAAACTGAAATGCACCACAGGTATGGATGGATAGTATACTTGACGACACAGAGGTTGGTAGAGCAGTGGCCTACTGTACCGTACTGCTATATAGTATATACCGGTGGTCAGCAAACTGTGCAAAACTGAAATGCACCACAGGTATGGATGGATACTAGTATACTTGACGACACAGAGGTAGGTAGAGCAGTGGCCTACTGTACCGTACTGCTATATATTATATACTGGTGGACAGCAAACTGTGCAAAACTGAAATGCACCACAGGTATGGATGGATACTAGTATACTTGAGGACACAGAGGTAGGTAGAGCAGTGGCCTACTGTACCGTACTGCTATATATTATATACTGGTGGACAGCAAACTGTGCAAAACTGAAATGCACCACCGGTATGGATGGATACTAGTATACTTGACAACACAGAGGTAGGTAGAGCAGTGGCCTACTGTACCGTACTGCTATATATTATATACTGGTGGACAGCAAACTGTGCCAAACTGAAATGCTCCACAGGTATGGATGGATACTAGTATACTTGACGACACAGAGGTTGGTAGAGCATTGGCCTACTGTACCGTACTGCTATATAGTATATACTGGAGGTCAGCAAACTGTGCAAAACTGAAATGCACCACAGGTATGGATGGATACTAGTATACTTGACGACACAGAGGTAGGTAGAGCAGTGGCCTACTGTACCGTACTGCTATATATTATATACTGGTGGACAGCAAACTGTGCAAAACTGAAATGCACCACCGGTATGGATGGATACTAGTATACTGGACGACACAGAGATAGGTAGAGCAGTGGCCTACTGTACCGTACTGCTATATATTATATACTGGTGGACAGCAAACTGTGCAAAACTGAAATGCACCACTGGTATGGATGGATACTAGTATACTTGACGACACAGAGGTAGGTAGAGCAGTGGTCTACTGTACCGTACTGCTATATATTATATACTGATGGACAGCAAACTGTGCCAAACTGAAATGCTCCACAGGTATGGATGGATACTAGTATACTTGACGACACAGAGGTTGGTAGAACATTGGCCTACTGTACCGTACTGCTATATAGTATATACTGGTGGTCAGCAAACTGTGCAAAACTGAAATGCACCACAGGTATGGATGGATACTAGTATACTTGACGACACAGAGGTAGGTAGAGCAGTGGCCTACTGTACCGTACTGCTATATATTATATACTGGTGGACAGCAAACTGTGCAAAACTGAAATGCACCACCGGTATGGATGGATACTAGTATACTGGACGACACAGTGGTAGGTAGAGCAGTGGCCTACTGTACCGTACTGCTATATATTATATACTGGTGGACAGCAAACTGTGCAAAACTGAAATGCACCACAGGTATGGATGGATACTAGTATACTTGACGACAAAGAGGTAGGTAGAGCAGTGGCCTACTGTACCGTACTGCTATATATTATATACTGGTAGACAGCAAACTGTGCAAAACTGAAATGCACCACAGGTATGGATGGATACTAGTATACTTGACGACACAGAGGTAGGTAGAGCAGTGGCCTACTGTACCGTACTGCTATATATTATATACTGGTGGACAGCAAACTGTGCAAAACTGAAATGCACCACAGGTATGGATGGATACTAGTATACTTGAGGACACAGAGGTAGGTAGAGCAGTGGCCTACTGTACCGTACTGCTATATATTATATACTGGTGGACAGCAAACTGTGCAAAACTGAAATGCACCACAGGTATGAATGGATACTAGTATACTTGACGACACAGAGGTAGGTAGAGCAGTGGCCTACTGTACCGTACTGCTGTATAGTATATATTGGTGGTCAGCAAACTGTGCAAAACTGAAATGCACCACAGGTATGGATGAATAGTATACTTGACGACACAGATGTAGGTAGAGCAGTGGCCTTCTGTACTGTACTGCTATATATTATATACTGGTGGACAGAATACTGAGCAAAACTGAAATGCACCACAGGTATGGATGGATACTAGTATACTTGACGACACAGAGGTAGGTAGAGCAGTGGCCTACTGTACTGTACTGCTATATATATTATATACTAGTGGACAGAAAACTGTGCAAAACTGAAATGCACCACAGGTATGGATGGATACTAGTATACTTGACGACACAGAGGTAGGTAGAGCAGTGGCCTACTGTACCGTACTGCTATATATTATATACTGGTGGACAGCAAACTGTGCAAAACTGAAATGCACCACAGGTATGGATGGATAGTATACTTGACGACACAGAGGTTGGTAGAGCAGTGGCCTACTGTACCGTACTGCTATATAGTATATACCGGTGTTCAGCAAACTGTGCAAAACTGAAATGCACCACAGGTATGGATGGATACTAGTATACTTGACGACACAGAGGTAGGTAGAGCAGTGGCCTACTGTACCGTACTGCTATATATTATATACTGGTGGACAGCAAACTGTGCCAAACTGAAATGCTCCACAGGTATGGATGGATACTAGTATACTTGACGACACAGAGGTTGGTAGAGCATTGGCCTACTGTACCGTACTGCTATATAGTATATACTGGTGGTCAGCAAACTGTGCAAAACTGAAATGCACCACAGGTATGGATGGATACTAGTATACTTGACGACACAGAGGTAGGTAGAGCAGTGGCCTACTGTACCGTACTGCTATATATTATATACTGGTGGACAGCAAACTGTGCAAAACTGAAATGCACCACAGGTATGGATGGATACTAGTATACTGGACGACACAGAGATAGGTAGAGCAGTGGCCTACTGTACCGTACTGCTATATATTATATACTGGTGGACAGCAAACTGTGCAAAACTGAAATGCACCACCGGTATGGATGGATACTAGTATACTTGACAACACAGAGGTAGGTAGAGCAGTGGCCTACTGTACCGTACTGCTATATATTATATACTGGTGGACAGCAAACTGTGCCAAACTGAAATGCTCCACAGGTATGGATGGATACTAGTATACTTGACGACACAGAGGTTGGTAGAGCATTGGCCTACTGTACCGTACTGCTATATAGTATATACTGGTGGTCAGCAAACTGTGCAAAACTGAAATGCACCACAGGTATGGATGGATACTAGTATACTTGACGACACAGAGGTAGGTAGAGCAGTGGCCTACTGTACCGTACTGCTATATATTATATACTGGTGGACAGCAAACTGTGCAAAACTGAAATGCACCACCGGTATGGATGGATACTAGTATACTGGACGACACAGAGATAGGTAGAGCAGTGGCCTACTGTACCGTACTGCTATATATTATATACTGGTGGACAGCAAACTGTGCAAAACTGAAATGCACCACCGGTATGGATGGATACTAGTATACTTGACGACACAGAGGTAGGTAGAGCAGTGGCCTACTGTACCATACTGCTATATATTATATACTGGTGGACAACAAACTGTGCAAAACTGAAATGCACCACAGGTATGGATGGATACTAGTATACTTAACGACACAGAGGTAGGTAGAGCAGTGGCCTACTGTACCGTACTGCTATATAGTATATATTGGTGGTATGTGCAAAACTGAAATGCACCACAGGTATGGATCGATAGTATACTTGATGACACAGAGGTAGGTAGATCAGTGGCCTTCTGTACCGTACTGCTATATAGTTTATACTGGTGGTCAGCAAACTGTGCAAAACTGAAATGCACCACAGGTATGGATGGATAGTATACTTGACGACACAGAGGTAGGTAGAGCAGTGGCCTACTGTACCGTACTGCTATATATTATATACTGGTAGACAGCAAACTGTGCAAAACTGAAATGCATGGATACTAGTATACTTGATGACACAGAGGTAGGTAGAGCAGTGGCCTACTGTACCATACTGCTATATATTATATATTGGTGGTCTGTGCAAAACTGAAATGCACCACAGGTATGGATGGATAGTATACTTGATGACACAGAGGTAGGTAGATCAGTGGCCTTCTGTACCGTACTGCTATATAGTTTATACTGGTGGTCAGCAAACTGTGCAAAACTGAAATGCACCACAGGTATGGATGGATAGTATACTTGACGACACAGAGGTATGTAGAGCAGTGGCCTACTGTACCGTACTGCTATATATTATATACTGGTAGACAGCAAACTGTGCAAAACTGAAATGCACCACAGGTATGGATGGATACTAGTATACTTGACGACACAGACGTAGGTAGTGCAGTGGCCTACTGTACCGTACTGCTATATATTATATACTGGTGGACAGCAAACTGTGCAAAACTGAAATGCATCACAGGTATGGATGGATACTAGTATACTTGACGACACAGAGGTAGGTAGAGCAGTGGCCTACTGTACCGTACTGCTATATATTATATACTGGTGGACAGCAAACTGTGCAAAACAGAAATGCACCACAGGTATGGATGGATACTAGTATACTTGACGACACAGAGGTAGGTAGAGCAGTGGTCTACTGTACCGTACTGCTATATATTATATACTGGTGGACAGCAAACTGTGCCAAACTGAAATGCACCACAGGTATGGATGGATAGTATACTTGACGACACAGAGGTTGGTAGAGCAGTAGCCTACTGTACCGTACTGCTATATAGTATATACTGGTGGTCAGCAAACTGTGCAAAACTGAAATGCACCACAGGTATGGATGGATACTAGTATACTTGACGACACAGAGGTAGGTAGAGCAGTGGCCTACTGTACCGTACTGCTATATATTATATACTGGTGGACAGCAAACTGTGCAAAACTGAAAAGCACCACCGGTATGGATGGATACTAGTATACTTGACGACACAGAGGTAGGTAGAGCAGTGGCCTACTGTACCGTACTGCTGTATAGTATATATTGGTGGTCTGCAAACTGTGCAAAACTGAAATGCACCACAGGTATGGATGGATAGTATACTTGACGACACAGAGGTAGGTAGAGCAGTAGCCTACTGTACCGTACTGCTATATAGTATATACTGGTGGTCAGCAAACTGTGCAAAACTGAAATGCACCACCGGTATGGATGGATACTAGTATACTTGACGACACAGAGGTAGGTAGAGCAGTGGCCTACTGTACCGTACTGCTGTATAGTATATATTGGTGGTCTGCAAACTGTGCAAAACTGAAATGCACCACAGGTATGGATGGATAGTATACTTGACGACACAGAGGTAGGTAGAGCAGTGGCCTTCTGTACTGTACTGCTATATATTATATACTGGTGGACAGAAAACTGTGCAAAACTGAAATGCACCACAGGTATGGATGGATACTAGTATACTTGACGACACAGAGGTAGGTAGAGCAGTGGCCTACTGTACCATACTGCTATATATTATATACTGGTGGACAACAAACTGTGCAAAACTGAAATGCACCACAGGTATGGATGGATACTAGTATACTTAACGACACAGAGGTAGGTAGAGCAGTGGCCTACTGTACCGTACTGCTATATAGTATATATTGGTGGTATGTGCAAAACTGAAATGCACCACAGGTATGGATGGATAGTATACTTGATGACACAGAGGTAGGTAGATCAGTGGCCTTCTGTACCGTACTGCTATATAGTTTATACTGGTGGTCAGCAAACTGTGCAAAACTGAAATGCACCACCGGTATGGATGGATACTAGTATACTTGACGACACAGAGGTAGGTAGAGCAGTGGCCTACTGTACCATACTGCTATATATAATATACTGGTGGACAACAAACTGTGCAAAACTGAAATGCACCACAGGTATGGATGGATACTAGTATACTTAACGACACAGAGGTAGGTAGAGCAGTGGCCTACTGTACCGTACTGCTATATAGTATATATTGGTGGTATGTGCAAAACTGAAATGCACCACAGGTATGGATCGATAGTATACTTGATGACACAGAGGTAGGTAGATCAGTGGCCTTCTGTACCGTACTGCTATATAGTTTATACTGGTGGTCAGCAAACTGTGCAAAACTGAAATGCACCACAGGTATGGATGGATAGTATACTTGACGACACAGAGGTAGGTAGAGCAGTGGCCTACTGTACCGTACTGCTATATATTATATACTGGTAGACAGCAAACTGTGCAAAACTGAAATGCATGGATACTAGTATACTTGATGACACAGAGGTAGGTAGAGCAGTGGCCTACTGTACCATACTGCTATATATTATATATTGGTGGTCTGTGCAAAACTGAAATGCACCACAGGTATGGATGGATAGTATACTTGATGACACAGAGGTAGGTAGATCAGTGGCCTTCTGTACCGTACTGCTATATAGTTTATACTGGTGGTCAGCAAACTGTGCAAAACTGAAATGCACCACAGGTATGGATGGATAGTATACTTGACGACACAGAGGTATGTAGAGCAGTGGCCTACTGTACCGTACTGCTATATATTATATACTGGTAGACAGCAAACTGTGCAAAACTGAAATGCACCACAGGTATGGATGGATACTAGTATACTTGACGACACAGACGTAGGTAGTGCAGTGGCCTACTGTACCGTACTGCTATATATTATATACTGGTGGACAGCAAACTGTGCAAAACTGAAATGCACCACAGGTATGGATGGATACTAGTATACTTGACGACACAGAGGTAGGTAGAGCAGTGGCCTACTGTACCGTACTGCTATATATTATATACTGGTGGACAGCAAACTGTGCAAAACAGAAATGCACCACAGGTATGGATGGATACTAGTATACTTGACGACACAGAGGTAGGTAGAGCAGTGGTCTACTGTACCGTACTGCTATATATTATATACTGGTGGACAGCAAACTGTGCCAAACTGAAATGCACCACAGGTATGGATGGATAGTATACTTGACGACACAGAGGTTGGTAGAGCAGTAGCCTACTGTACCGTACTGCTATATAGTATATACTGGTGGTCAGCAAACTGTGCAAAACTGAAATGCACCACAGGTATGGATGGATACTAGTATACTTGACGACACAGAGGTAGGTAGAGCAGTGGCCTACTGTACCGTACTGCTATATATTATATACTGGTGGACAGCAAACTGTGCAAAACTGAAAAGCACCACCGGTATGGATGGATACTAGTATACTTGACGACACAGAGGTAGGTAGAGCAGTGGCCTACTGTACCGTACTGCTGTATAGTATATATTGGTGGTCTGCAAACTGTGCAAAACTGAAATGCACCACAGGTATGGATGGATAGTATACTTGACGACACAGAGGTAGGTAGAGCAGTAGCCTACTGTACCGTACTGCTATATAGTATATACTGGTGGTCAGCAAACTGTGCAAAACTGAAATGCACCACCGGTATGGATGGATACTAGTATACTTGACGACACAGAGGTAGGTAGAGCAGTGGCCTACTGTACCGTACTGCTGTATAGTATATATTGGTGGTCTGCAAACTGTGCAAAACTGAAATGCACCACAGGTATGGATGGATAGTATACTTGACGACACAGAGGTAGGTAGAGCAGTGGCCTTCTGTACTGTACTGCTATATATTATATACTGGTGGACAGAAAACTGTGCAAAACTGAAATGCACCACAGGTATGGATGGATACTAGTATACTTGACGACACAGAGGTAGGTAGAGCAGTGGCCTACTGTACCATACTGCTATATATTATATACTGGTGGACAACAAACTGTGCAAAACTGAAATGCACCACAGGTATGGATGGATACTAGTATACTTAACGACACAGAGGTAGGTAGAGCAGTGGCCTACTGTACCGTACTGCTATATAGTATATATTAGTGGTATGTGCAAAACTGAAATGCACCACAGGTATGGATGGATAGTATACTTGATGACACAGAGGTAGGTAGATCAGTGGCCTTCTGTACCGTACTGCTATATAGTTTATACTGGTGGTCAGCAAACTGTGCAAAACTGAAATGCACCACAGGTATGTATGGATAGTATACTTGACGACACAGAGGTAGGTAGAGCAGTGGCCTACTGTACCGTACTGCTATATATTATATACTGGTAGACAGCAAACTGTGCAAAACTGAAATGCATGGATACTAGTATACTTGATGACACAGAGGTAGGTAGAGCAGTGGCCTACTGTACCATACTGCTATATATTATATATTGGTGGTCTGTGCAAAACTGAAATGCACCACAGGTATGGATGGATAGTATACTTGATGACACAGAGGTAGGTAGATCAGTGGCCTTCTGTACCGTACTGCTATATAGTTTATACTGGTGGTCAGCAAACTGTGCAAAACTGAAATGCACCACAGGTATGGATGGATAGTATACTTGACGACACAGAGGTATGTAGAGCAGTGGCCTACTGTACCGTACTGCTATATATTATATACTGGTAGACAGCAAACTGTGCAAAACTGAAATGCACCACAGGTATGGATGGATAATAGTATACTTGACGACACAGACGTAGGTAGTGCAGTGGCCTACTGTACCGTACTGCTATATATTATATACTGGTGGACAGCAAACTGTGCAAAACTGAAATGCACCACAGGTATGGATGGATACTAGTATACTTGACGACACAGAGGTAGGTAGAGCAGTGGCCTACTGTACCGTACTGCTATATATTATATACTGGTGGACAGCAAACTGTGCAAAACTGAAATGCACCACAGGTATGGATGGATACTAGTATACTTGACGACACAGAGGTAGGTAGAGCAGTGGTCTACTGTACCGTACTGCTATATATTATATACTGGTGGACAGCAAACTGTGCCAAACTGAAATGCACCACAGGTATGGATGGATAGTATACTTGACGACACAGAGGTTGGTAGAGCAGTAGCCTACTGTACCGTACTGCTATATAGTATATACTGGTGGTCAGCAAACTGTGCAAAACTGAAATGCACCACAGGTATGGATGGATACTAGTATACTTGACGACACAGAGGTAGGTAGAGCAGTGGCCTACTGTACCGTACTGCTATATATTATATACTGGTGGACAGCAAACTGTGCAAAACTGAAATGCACCACCGGTATGGATGGATACTAGTATACTTGACGACACAGAGGTAGGTAGAGCAGTGGCCTACTGTACCGTACTGCTGTATAGTATATATTGGTGGTCTGCAAACTGTGCAAAACTGAAATGCACCACAGGTATGGATGGATAGTATACTTGACGACACAGAGGTAGGTAGAGCAGTGGCCTTCTGTACTGTACTGCTATATATTATATACTGGTGGACAGAAAACTGTGCAAAACTGAAATGCACCACAGGTATGGATGGATACTAGTATACTTGACGACACAGAGGTAGGTAGAGCAGTGGCCTACTGTACCATACTGCTATATATTATATACTGGTGGACAGCAAACTGTGCAAAACTGAAATGCACCACAGGTATGGATGGATACTAGTATACTTAACGACACAGAGGTAGGTAGAGCAGTGGCCTACTGTACCGTACTGCTATATAGTATATATTGGTGGTCTGTGCAAAACTGAAATGCACCACAGGTATGGATGGATAGTATACTTGATGACACAGAGGTAGATCAGTGGCCTTCTGTACCGTACTGCTATATAGTTTATACTGGTGGTCAGCAAACTGTGCAAAACTGAAATGCACCACAGGTATGGATGGATAGTATACTTGACGACACAGAGGTAGGTAGAGCAGTGGCCTACTGTACCGTACTGCTATATATTATATACTGGTAGACAGCAAACTGTGCAAAACTGAAATGCATGGATACTAGTATACTTGACGACACAGAGGTAGGTAGAGCAGTGGCCTACTGTACCGTACTGCTATATATTATATATTGGTGGTCTGTGCAAAACTGAAATGCACCACAGGTATGGATGGATAGTATACTTGATGACACAGAGGTAGGTAGATCAGTGGCCTTCTGTACCGTACTGCTATATAGTTTATACTGGTGGTCAGCAAACTGTGCAAAACTGAAATGCACCACAGGTATGGATGGATAGTATACTTGACGACACAGAGGTAGGTAGAGCTGTGGCCTACTGTACCGTACTGCTATATATTATATACTGGTAGACAGCAAACTGTGCAAAACTGAAATGCACCACTGGTATGGATGGATACTAGTATACTTGACGACACAGACGTAGGTAGTGCTGTGGCCTACTGTACCGTACTGCTATATATTATATACTGGTGGACAGCAAACTGTGCAAAACTGAAATGCACCACAGGTATGGATGGATACTAGTATACTTGACGACACAGAGGTAGGTAGAGCAGTGGCCTACTGTACCGTACTGCTATATATTATATACTGGTGGACAGCAAACTGTGCAAAACTGAAATGCACCACAGGTATGGATGGATACTAGTATACTTGACGACACAGAGGTAGGTAGAGCAGTGGTCTACTGTACCGTACTGCTATATATTATATACTGGTGGACAGCAAACTGTGCCAAACTGAAATGCACCACAGGTATGGATGGATAGTATACTTGACGACACAGAGGTTGGTAGAGCAGTAGCCTACTGTACCGTACTGCTATATAGTATATACTGGTGGTCAGCAAACTGCAAAACTGAAATGCACCACCGGTATGGATGGATACTAGTATACTTGACGACACAGAGGTAGCTAGAGCAGTGGCCTACTGTACCGTACTGCTGTATAGTATATATTGGTGGTCTGCAAACTGTGCAAAACTGAAATGCACCACAGGTATGGATGGATAGTATACTTGACGACACAGAGGTAGGTAGAGCAGTGGCCTTCTGTACTGTACTGCTATATATTATATACTGGTGGACAGAAAACTGTGCAAAACTGAAATGCACCACAGGTATGGATGGATACTAGTATACTTGACGACACAGAGGTAGGTAGAGCAGTGGCCTACTGTACCATACTGCTATATATTATATACTGGTGGACAACAAACTGTGCAAAACTGAAATGCACCACAGGTATGGATGGATACTAGTATACTTAACGACACAGAGGTAGGTAGAGCAGTGGCCTACTGTACCGTACTGCTATATAGTATATATTGGTGGTATGTGCAAAACTGAAATGCACCACAGGTATGGATGGATAGTATACTTGATGACACAGAGGTAGGTAGATCAGTGGCCTTCTGTACCGTACTGCTATATAGTTTATACTGGTGGTCAGCAAACTGTGCAAAACTGAAATGCACCACAGGTATGGATGGATAGTATACTTGACGACACAGAGGTAGGTAGAGCAGTGGCCTACTGTACCGTACTGCTATATATTATATACTGGTAGACAGCAAACTGTGCAAAACTGAAATGCATGGATACTAGTATACTTGATGACACAGAGGTAGGTAGAGCAGTGGCCTACTGTACCATACTGCTATATATTATATATTGGTGGTCTGTGCAAAACTGAAATGCACCACAGGTATGGATGGATAGTATACTTGATGACACAGAGGTAGGTAGATCAGTGGCCTTCTGTACCGTACTGCTATATAGTTTATACTGGTGGTCAGCAAACTGTGCAAAACTGAAATGCACCACAGGTATGGATGGATAGTATACTTGACGACACAGAGGTATGTAGAGCAGTGGCCTACTGTACCGTACTGCTATATATTATATACTGGTAGACAGCAAACTGTGCAAAACTGAAATGCACCACAGGTATGGATGGATACTAGTATACTTGACGACACAGACGTAGGTAGTGCAGTGGCCTACTGTACCGTACTGCTATATATTATATACTGGTGGACAGCAAACTGTGCAAAACTGAAATGCACCACAGGTATGGATGGATACTAGTATACTTGACGACACAGAGGTAGGTAGAGCAGTGGCCTACTGTACCGTACTGCTATATATTATATACTGATGGACAGCAAACTGTGCAAAACTGAAATGCACCACAGGTATGGATGGATACTAGTATACTTGACGACACAGAGGTAGGTAGAGCAGTGGTCTACTGTACCGTACTGCTATATATTATATACTGGTGGACAGCAAACTGTGCCAAACTGAAATGCACCACAGGTATGGATGGATAGTATACTTGACGACACAGAGGTTGGTAGAGCAGTAGCCTACTGTACCGTACTGCTATATAGTATATACTGGTGGTCAGCAAACTGTGCAAAACTGAAATGCACCACAGGTATGGATGGATACTAGTATACTTGACGACACAGAGGTAGGTAGAGCAGTGGCCTACTGTACCGTACTGCTATATATTATATACTGGTGGACAGCAAACTGTGCAAAACTGAAATGCACCACCGGTATGGATGGATACTAGTATACTTGACGACACAGAGGTAGGTAGAGCAGTGGCCTACTGTACCGTACTGCTGTATAGTATATATTGGTGGTCTGCAAACTGTGCAAAACTGAAATGCACCACAGGTATGGATGGATAGTATACTTGACGACACAGAGGTAGGTAGAGCAGTGGCCTTCTGTACTGTACTGCTATATATTATATACTGGTGGACAGAAAACTGTGCAAAACTGAAATGCACCACAGGTATGGATGGATACTAGTATACTTGACGACACAGAGGTAGGTAGAGCAGTGGCCTACTGTACCATACTGCTATATATTATATACTGGTGGACAGCAAACTGTGCAAAACTGAAATGCACCACAGGTATGGATGGATACTAGTATACTTAACGACACAGAGGTAGGTAGAGCAGTGGCCTACTGTACCGTACTGCTATATAGTATATATTGGTGGTCTGTGCAAAACTGAAATGCACCACAGGTATGGATGGATAGTATACTTGATGACACAGAGGTAGGTAGATCAGTGGCCTTCTGTACCGTACTGCTATATAGTTTATACTGGTGGTCAGCAAACTGTGCAAAACTGAAATGCACCACAGGTATGGATGGATAGTATACTTGACGACACAGAGGTAGGTAGAGCAGTGGCCTACTGTACCGTACTGCTATATATTATATACTGGTAGACAGCAAACTGTGCAAAACTGAAATGCACCACTGGTATGGATGGATACTAGTATACTTGACGACACAGACGTAGGTAGTGCTGTGGCCTACTGTACCGTACTGCTATATATTATATACTGGTGGACAGCAAACTGTGCAAAACTGAAATGCACCACAGGTATGGATGGATACTAGTATACTTGACGACACAGAGGTAGGTAGAGCAGTGGCCTACTGTACCGTACTGCTATATATTATATACTGGTGGACAGCAAACTGTGCAAAACTGAAATGCACCACAGGTATGGATGGATACTAGTATACTTGACGACACAGAGGTAGGTAGAGCAGTGGTCTACTGTACCGTACTGCTATATATTATATACTGGTGGACAGCAAACTGTGCCAAACTGAAATGCACCACAGGTATGGATGGATAGTTTACTTGACGACACAGAGGTTGGTAGAGCAGTAGCCTACTGTACCGTACTGCTATATAGTATATACTGGTGGTCAGCAAACTGCAAAACTGAAATGCACCACCGGTATGGATGGATACTAGTATACTTGACGACACAGAGGTAGCTAGAGCAGTGGCCTACTGTACCGTACTGCTGTATAGTATATATTGGTGGTCTGCAAACTGTGCAAAACTGAAATGCACCACAGGTATGGATGGATAGTATACTTGACGACACAGAGGTAGGTAGAGCAGTGGCCTTCTGTACTGTACTGCTATATATTATATACTGGTGGACAGAAAACTGTGCAAAACTGAAATGCACCACAGGTATGGATGGATACTAGTATACTTGACGACACAGAGGTAGGTAGAGCAGTGGCCTACTGTACCATACTGCTATATATTATATACTGGTGGACAACAAACTGTGCAAAACTGAAATGCACCACAGGTATGGATGGATACTAGTATACTTAACGACACAGAGGTAGGTAGAGCAGTGGCCTACTGTACCGTACTGCTATATAGTATATATTGGTGGTATGTGCAAAACTGAAATGCACCACAGGTATGGATGGATAGTATACTTGATGACACAGAGGTAGGTAGATCAGTGGCCTTCTGTACCGTACTGCTATATAGTTTATACTGGTGGTCAGCAAACTGTGCAAAACTGAAATGCACCACAGGTATGGATGGATAGTATACTTGACGACACAGAGGTAGGTAGAGCAGTGGCCTACTGTACCGTACTGCTATATATTATATACTGGTAGACAGCAAACTGTGCAAAACTGAAATGCATGGATACTAGTATACTTGATGACACAGAGGTAGGTAGAGCAGTGGCCTACTGTACCATACTGCTATATATTATATATTGGTGGTCTGTGCAAAACTGAAATGCACCACAGGTATGGATGGATAGTATACTTGATGACACAGAGGTAGGTAGATCAGTGGCCTTCTGTACCGTACTGCTATATAGTTTATACTGGTGGTCAGCAAACTGTGCAAAACTGAAATGCACCACAGGTATGGATGGATAGTATACTTGACGACACAGAGGTATGTAGAGCAGTGGCCTACTGTACCGTACTGCTATATATTATATACTGGTAGACAGCAAACTGTGCAAAACTGAAATGCACCACAGGTATGGATGGATACTAGTATACTTGACGACACAGACGTAGGTAGTGCAGTGGCCTACTGTACCGTACTGCTATATATTATATACTGGTGGACAGCAAACTGTGCAAAACTGAAATGCACCACAGGTATGGATGGATACTAGTATACTTGACGACACAGAGGTAGGTAGAGCAGTGGCCTACTGTACCGTACTGCTATATATTATATACTGATGGACAGCAAACTGTGCAAAACTGAAATGCACCACAGGTATGGATGGATACTAGTATACTTGACGACACAGAGGTAGGTAGAGCAGTGGTCTACTGTACCGTACTGCTATATATTATATACTGGTGGACAGCAAACTGTGCCAAACTGAAATGCACCACAGGTATGGATGGATAGTATACTTGACGACACAGAGGTTGGTAGAGCAGTAGCCTACTGTACCGTACTGCTATATAGTATATACTGGTGGTCAGCAAACTGTGCAAAACTGAAATGCACCACAGGTATGGATGGATACTAGTATACTTGACGACACAGAGGTAGGTAGAGCAGTGGCCTACTGTACCGTACTGCTATATATTATATACTGGTGGATAGCAAACTGTGCAAAACTGAAATGCACCACCGGTATGGATGGATACTAGTATACTTGACGACACAGAGGTAGGTAGAGCAGTGGCCTACTGTACCGTACTGCTGTATAGTATATATTGGTGGTCTGCAAACTGTGCAAAACTGAAATGCACCACAGGTATGGATGGATAGTATACTTGACGACACAGAGGTAGGTAGAGCAGTGGCCTTCTGTACTGTACTGCTATATATTATATACTGGTGGACAGAAAACTGTGCAAAACTGAAATGCACCACAGGTATGGATGGATACTAGTATACTTGACGACACAGAGGTAGGTAGAGCAGTGGCCTACTGTACCATACTGCTATATATTATATACTGGTGGACAGCAAACTGTGCAAAACTGAAATGCACCACAGGTATGGATGGATACTAGTATACTAAACGACACAGAGGTAGGTAGAGCAGTGGCCTACTGTACCGTACTGCTATATAGTATATATTGGTGGTCTGTGCAAAACTGAAATGCACCACAGGTATGGATGGATAGTATACTTGATGACACAGAGGTAGGTAGATCAGTGGCCTTCTGTACCGTACTGCTATATAGTTTATACTGGTGGTCAGCAAACTGTGCAAAACTGAAATGCACCACAGGTATGGATGGATAGTATACTTGACGACACAGAGGTAGGTAGAGCAGTGGCCTACTGTACCGTACTGCTATATATTATATACTGGTAGACAGCAAACTGTGCAAAACTGAAATGCATGGATACTAGTATACTTGATGACACAGAGGTAGGTAGAGCAGTGGCCTACTGTACCGTACTGCTATATATTATATATTGGTGGTCTGTGCAAAACTGAAATGCACCACAGGTATGGATGGATAGTATACTTGATGACACAGAGGTAGGTAGATCAGTGGCCTTCTGTACCGTACTGCTATATAGTTTATACTGGTGGTCAGCAAACTGTGCAAAACTGAAATGCACCACAGGTATGGATGGATAGTATACTTGACGACACAGAGGTAGGTAGAGCAGTGGCCTACTGTACCGTACTGCTATATATTATATACTGGTAGACAGCAAACTGTGCAAAACTGAAATGCACCACAGGTATGGATGGATACTAGTATACTTGACGACACAGACGTAGGTAGTGCAGTGGCCTACTGTACCGTACTGCTATATATTATATACTGGTGGACAGCAAACTGTGCAAAACTGAAATGCACCACAGGTATGGATGGATACTAGTATACTTGACGACACAGAGGTAGGTAGAGCAGTGGCCTACTGTACCGTACTGCTATATATTATATATTGGTGGACAGCAAACTGTGCAAAACTGAAATGCACCACAGGTATGGATGGATACTAGTATACTTGACGACACAGAGGTAGGTAGAGCAGTGGTCTACTGTACCGTACTGCTATATATTATATACTGGTGGACAGCAAACTGTTCCAAACTGAAATGCACCACAGGTATGGATGGATAGTATACTTGACGACACAGAGGTTGGTAGAGCAGTAGCCTACTGTACCGTACTGCTATATAGTATATACTGGTGGTCAGCAAACTGTGCAAAACTGAAATGCACCACAGGTATGGATGGATACTAGTATACTTGACGACACAGAGGTAGGTAGAGCAGTGGCCTACTGTACCGTACTGCTATATATTATATACTGGTGTACAGCAAACTGTGCAAAACTGAAATGCACCACAGGTATGGATGGATACTAGTATACTTGACGACACAGAGGTAGGTAGAGCAGTGGCCTACTGTACCGTACTGCTGTATGGTATATATTGGTGGTCTGCAAACTGTGCAAAACTGAAATGCACCACAGGTATGGATGGATAGTATACTTGACGACACAGAGGTAGGTAGAGCAGTGGCCTTCTGTACTGTACTGCTATATATTATATACTGGTGGACAGAAAACTGTGCAAAACTGAAATGCACCACAGGTATGGATGGATACTAGTATACTTGACGACACAGAGGTAGGTAGAGCAGTGGCCTACTGTACCATACTGCTATATATTATATACTGGTGGACAGCAAACTGCAAAACTGAAATGCACCACAGGTATAGATGGATACTAGTATACTTAACGACACAGAGGTAGGTAGAGCAGTGGCCTACTGTACCGTACTGCTATATAGTATATATTGGTGGTCTGTGCAAAACTGAAATGCACCACAGGTATGGATGGATAGTATACTTGATGACACAGAGGTAGGTAGATCAGTGGCCTTCTGTACCGAACTGCTATATAGTTTATACTTTTGGTCAGCAAACTGTGCAAAACTGAAATGCACCACAGGTATGGATGGATAGTATACTTGATGACACAGAGGTAGGTAGAGCAGTGGACTACTGTACCGTACCGCTATATATATAGTTATACTGGTGGTCAGCAAAATTCTGCACTGTCCTCCTACTATATACTACAATGCAGCACAGATATGGAGCGTTTTTCAGGCAGAGAACGTATAATACTGGTGGTCACTGGTCACTGGTCAGCAAAACTCTGCACTGTCCTCCTACTATGTAATACTGCTGGTCCCCAGTCCCCACAATAAAGCAATTAGCACACTGAGCACAGATATTTGCAGCACACTGAGCACAGTCAGATATGGAGCGTTTTTCAGGCAAAGAACGTAGATATTTGCACTTGCAGCACACTGAGCACAGATATTTGCAGCACACTGAGCACAGTCAGGCAGAGAACGTAGATATTAGCACTTGCAGCACACTGAGCACAGATATTTGCAGCACACTGAACATAGAAATTGAGAGGACGCCAGCCACGTCCTCTCACGCTCATCTCCAATGCACAAGTGAAAAATGGCGGCGACGCGCGGCTCCTTATATAGAATACGAATCTCGCGAGAATCCGACCGCGGGATGATGACGTTCAGGCGCGCTCGGGTTAACCGAGCAAGGCGGGAGGATCCGAGTCTGCCTTGGACCCGTGTAAAATGGATGAAGTTCGGGGGGGTTCGGATCCCGAGGATCCGAACCCGCTCATCACTAAACATATCTAATACAATCTTTGTTTTGTTTTTTCTTTTTATCCACGTTCGGTACTAGTAGGGAATCTCTTGTTCTCTGATGGGTTTCCTTCTTAGCTTCTTGTATTTTTTTGTGACTGTAGCCTCTTGCTTTAAACCTGTTGGTAAGTTCTTTGCACCTTGTCTTATAGGTCTGGGGTTTAGAGCAATTTTGTTTGGTCCACAAAAATTCACCCATTGGGACTCCCTTGATAGTAGACGGCAAGTGTGAGCTTTTGGCATGTAGGATACTAATTGTCGCGGTTTCTTTGCGATATAGGTCTGTAGTGTCCCATCTTCTTCCATTTTAATTCTTAGTTCCAGGAAGTGTATTGCATTCTGACTAATTTCAAAAGTCAGTTTGAGATTTAATGAGTTATTATTAAGCTTGTTGATGAATTCCTCACAGGTGGTTTTATGACCTTCCCATATGATCAGAATATCATCTATGTACCGGAGCCAGATGACAATGGGGGTCATTCTGAGTTGTTCGCAAGCTGTTTTTGTTCGCAGTGCAGCGATTAGGTAAAAAAGCGGCACTTCTGCGCATGCGTATGGGGCGCAATGCGCACGCGCAACGTACTTTCACAACAGTCGATGCAGTTTCACACAAGGTCTAGCAACGCTTTTCAATCGCACTGCTGGCCGCAGAGTGATTGCCTGGAAGTTGGTGTTTCTGGGTGGTAACTGACCGTTTTCAGGGAGTGTGTGTAAAAACGCAGGCGTGTCAGATACAAACGCGGGCATGCCTGGGGAAACGCAGGCGTGGCTGGCCGAACGCAGGGCGTGTTCGTGACGTCAAAACAGGAACTGAAGTGATCGCAAGCTAGGAGTAGGTCTCGAGCTGCTCAGAAACTGCACAATCTTTTTTTGTAGCAGCGCTGCGATCCTTTCGTTCGCACTTCTGCTATGCTAAGATAGACTCCCAGAGGGCGGCGGCTTAGCGTTTGCATGGCTGCTAAAAGCAGCTAGCGAGCGAACAACTCGGAATGAGGACCAATGTGTTCCGTGTAAATATCATTGTCGTAAACACAAATTCTTTCTCCCACCATCCCAGGTAGAGGTTTGCATAAGTGGGGGCACACGTAGTCCCTATTGCAGTAACTCATACCTGGAGATAGCGGGTTTCATTGCAGACAAAGAAATTTTTAGTCAGGACAAATCTCAGTAGGGTCAGGATAAACTAATTCAAATCCTGTGTGGTACCCATACTGAGAAAATGTTCCGATGCTTTGATACCTACTTCATGGTCTATACTAGTGTATAGGCAAAACATCAGAGCTAGCTAGCCATGCGTTGGTTGGTAGTGAAATGTCCTGTATCTTTGTACGTCCAGAGTATCCCTGACATAAGAGGGTAGTGTCTCAACATAGGGGGTAATTCCAAGTTGATCGCAGCAGGATTTTTGATAGCAATTGGGCAAAACCATGTGCACTGCGGGGGGGGGGGGGGGGGGGGGGGCAGATATAACATGTGCAGAGAGAGTTAGATTTGGGTGTGGTGTGTTCAATCTGCAATCTAATTTGCAGTGTAAAAATAAAGCAGCCAGTATTTACCCTGCACAGAAATAAAATAACCCACCCAAATCTAACTCTCTCTGCACATGTTATATCTGCCTCCCCTGCAGTGCACATGGTTTTGTCCAATTGCTATCAAAAATCCTGCTGTGATCAACTTGGAATTACCCCCATAGTTTCTAAGGTGGTAATCAACAAAAATACTGGCTTTCTCTGTCAAGCTACCCCTTCCCAAGACAATTGGTCTGCCTGGAGGTTTGTGTTCAGCTTTGTGTATTTTTGAAGCAAGTACAATGTGGGGGTTTTAGGGGTTTCCACCTTTACTGCAGCAAAGATGTATGAGGACACATTTATACATGTATGTGTAAAAGGACTTCATATTAAGCCATTAGGACAAATGTACTCACTAAATCATGTTTTAATATGTGCTACAAAACACAATTCCCTTATTGTACCCCCTAGATAGTGTATGTACCTAAGCATACAATAAAAACACATTAAGGGTAAATCTAAATTTGACTTTCAAATTAACTTTTGTTTTTCAAAAAACACAAACCCAATTTTTGAAAGGACACATTACTTAATTTTGAAAAAAAATGGCTACAAATGTCAACAAAATATAGTTGTTTTGCAGAAAACAAAGTAGGGGGAAAAAAACAAAAATCATTGGGAGGAGGAATCCCCTCGATCCCTCAATGCGGTCATTACACCTTGTGGGGATGACTGGTGAGCCACTCTGTGTGCCAGAGTGGAAGGAGCTGGCTGTTGTTGAAGTTGGCCCTTCATGGCCTGCTCTTTGAGCTGCCAGCTCCCTTTGCAGGGCCGCAAACATCTAGATTTGCTCCCTGATGGCCTGCATGTACTCCCTGGTTGCCTGCAGTTGATCCTGAGCCACCTCCGTCTGCTGCTGTGTGGCCTGGGTCAATTACTGCTGGTGATTATTTATCTGCAAGGCCATCCAGGTGCTGGTGCCCTGTGCCACTGCTGCAGTTCTACTCATCCGCCGCATTTGCCGCCCAATATAGTCCAGCTGGCTGGTCTGGTGCTCCATTAATGCCCTGTGCTGTTCACGCAATGGGTGGAGGGGATGGGGATCTCCTCCACATTGGGTAAATTGGGCTGTGGCCTGGGCAGTGGTGGTTGCAGCTGCTGTGGAAGTGGCACAGGGGGCATATGCTCCACGGGAGTGAGAATGTTATCGTACTCCTACTCATCTTCCCCTGTTGAATAAGCCACAAGCCCTGGAAGTGGCAGGCCCAGAGCAGCTGGTGATGGGGGAAGTAAATGGCTCAGGAGGCACTGGCTAGTACCAGAGCAAGATTTACATGCAATATATGAGCCAAGGATGCATGTGTGCATTATACACAGGTGCAGCGGTATATACTCCTGGAAATTTGGTGAGTTTTGATCAGAGATGTGTGGAAAAGATAAGCAAGTGAGGCACTGCCTCACCTGTCATAGATTTTTTACTCCAGAGTTTTGACTATAAAAATGATTAGAATAATACAAAGAAGATATTTCTAACATATTCTTTGTATTTTTCATATACTTTATACAATTAAAACTCTGTCACAAACATTAGTGTGGTAAGTCACTCATGGGGGTAAATTTACTAAGATGGGAGTTCTATTTAAGATGGGATGTTGCCCATAGCAACCAATCAGATTCCAGGTATTATCTTCTAGAAGGTGCTAGATAAATGAGAAGTAGAATCTGATTGGTTGCTATGGGCAACATCCCATCTTAAATAGAACTCCCATCTTAGTAAATTTACCCCATGGTTGGGTGATTGTAGGTGTACGTGCAGTGCCGGCGCTAGCCGCTCAGCAAAGCCTGCAAAGCAGGGAGGCGCTGCACTCATGAGGCGCTCTCCCTGCTCTGCTACTACCCTTTGCTGCTAGCTGGTGCTGCCCGCGCCTGTCACACTGACAGGTAGCAGCGGCGCCGGCAGCATATACGGAAGCTCTTCATTGTTCTTACGTATCATGGACCTTCCCTCTTGTCCGGCTCCTCCCTGCACCTTCTGTAAAGCTGAATAACAGGCCGGCAGCAGTGTCACCCCCACCCCCTTCCCTCCCCTTGTCAGTATAGACACAGCAGTCTCCGCAGTGCCCGCCCCCTCCCTTATCCACCTTCTCTCCCCTCCCATATCCCCCTTCTCTCCTCTCCCATCGATGTAATAGTATAGTATGTGGCCGGGCACTTTTAATTTGCAGCCACATACTATGTGTACTATGTGTATATACTATGTGTGCTCAGCCTCATAGCAGACCTGGGCAGCCACCTCCCGATGCTGAGCCTGCTTCCTGACATTGGGCAGGAACAGGATGTCATGTGGTGCACATATGAATGCACGACTGGAGGAGCCTTCAGACGTGAGAGGAGCAGCCCAGCCCATCTAGCAGCTAGCCATGCCATACCATACAGAGAAGCAGAGACTCAGGTACACTCTGCAGCTGACACACAGTGTGTGGGGGTGGGGTGGGGGTATATAAGTGTGTGCTGGGGAGGTGGATATAAGTGTGTGCTGGGGAGAGGGAGGTGGATATTATTGTGTGCTGGGGAGCGGGGGTGGTATATTATTGTGTGCTGGGGAGGGGGGGTATATTATTGTGTGCCGGGGAGGGGGGGTGGTATAATAGTGTGTGCTGGGGAGGTGGATATTATTGTGTGCTGGGGAGGGGGGGGGTGGTATATTATTGTGTGCTGGGGAGGGGTAGGTGGATATTATTGTGTGCTGGGGAGGGGTGGTATATTATTGTGTGCTGGGGGGATATATTATTGTGTGCTGGGGAGGGGGGGTATAATAGTGTGTGGTGGGGAGGTGGTATATTATTGTGTGCTGGGGAGAGGGAGGTGGTATAATAGTGTGTGCTGGGGAGGGGGAGGGGGTATATTAGTGTGTGCTGCCCGTGGGTGTGCATGCATCTGTGATCCCTAGGATTGCATGGTGTGTACACTCCCTCAAACAGGACGCAGCTTACGATGCGGCTGCTTGCAGGTAAGATGAGTGTGGCCACATCTGTATTTGTAGGAGGGCGCCAAATTTATAGTTTGCAGGAGGGCGCCGAACACCTTAGCACCGGCCCTGTGTACGTGTTATACCTGTACCTTCCCGTCGCCGTGTGTCTCAGCCTCCTGAAGAGCTCTGGACGTCGCCCCTGTGGACATTTTGGCAGAGAGATGAGGGCAACCCCCAGAGGACCCCCACAGAAAAAATGGCAGACAGAATGTATGCAAAAGGATTTTGTATTTATTTCTCAAATTATATCAACACAGGAATCACTTAGCAGTTTGCAATCATGTCTACTTAAGCATGGAAGGATATAGTCATATACACTCTCAATATCGTTTGGTTCAATGAAAATTAAATAGATGAAGAGTCCAGACCACAATGTCATCTTTGTGTTTAACATCAGTCCATGTGATTTTATAAATTATCTGGTGACAGTGCAACATTAGTCTATGTATAGTTAAGCATTGAACATTCCTCAGGGTAATAAATATCTCTGTCCTAGGACTGGAAATGGAGTCAGACCATGTTCATAGGATAGGATGGATAAGGCAATAAGCTCCGTATTTCAATGGTATAGTTGCAGTGCTGATATATGTGTTACAGACAATGTCTAGCACAGGCTGGTGAATGCATAGATGAAATGGGTGAATGTATCAGGCGTCTCCTTCTTCAGGTCAATCTGGGATAATAATAATAATAATAATAATAATAATAATTTTATTTATATAGCGCTCTTTCTCCAATAGGACTCAAGGCGCTTAACAGATACATAGCATAATATAGTACAGAAAATAATGAAGTACATTTTCATAAAATACAGAAGCATGAAGATACTAAAAGGGACACTATGGAAATGCTTGAGTGAACAGGAAAGTCTTGAGTCTACTTTTGAAGGATTCTATAGTTAGAGCCTCTCGCATTGTGCGGGGAAGTGAGTTCCATAGAGTCGGAGCCGCATGACTAAAAGCTTGACCCCCAGATGAATTACGGTAGATTCTAGGTACTGCTAAAAGTCCTTCATCTATAGATCGCAGTAATCGAGTGGGGCAGTATGGGGTCAGAAGCTGTTTCAGGTACCTTGGGCCCTGGTCATGTAATGCTTTGAAACTCAGTAAGCCAATCTTGAAGATGATTCGCCATCTTACAGGCAGCCAGTGAAGGGAGTAGAGGATGGGTGTTACGTGGCTAGAACGGGGCTGGTTGGTTAACAGCCTGGCAGCTGTGTTTTGCACCAGCTGTAAGCGTTGCAATTCTTTTGCTGGGAGACCAAGGTAGAGGGCATTACAGTAGTCTAATCGGGGATGACTTGGAGCTTTCATTTTTCACACATCATGTACAGCAGGGCTGGCCAAACCGGTCCTCGAGATCTACCAACAGTTCATGTTTTCCAGGGCTCCTGGACATCTGTAGAATTGTCAGTTAGGAATGAATACAGCACATCTTAATTAGTAATGACTACACCTGTGCACCAGCTAGGTGGTCTGGAAAATGTGTACTGTTGGTAGATCTCGAGGACTGGTTTGGCCAGCCCTGATGTACAGTAACTTTCTCTGCTGTCTGCTTCACATCTCTCCATCATGGACTCTTCCTTTTGTGTTTCAACTAACACCTTTTGTAGTCCACTTCCTCCTTCACTTTTCTTGTCTTCCTCCACCCAGCCCCCCAGCTTGAGGGGTCATTTAGTTGCCTGTGATGACACAGATAGGGGGGTTTGTTAACCCCTGCAGCTTGATATAAAGCTTGTCAGCAAGGTCTCTCATGGGATGCCACATAAATGTGACAGGAAAGGCTCTGCCTCTCCTGCCTCACCCCACCGCATGTCACTGCTGCAAAGGAATAAAAAAGATCCTCCTACTTCTCCTCTACTGGCCTCCTCCTCCTCTCTCTACCCTCTTGCCTGGATGCCATACCTACTCAGAAAAATCCAACCACTGCTACCTCCTCACTCTTAAACTACCTGCTCTTCTCCAAAACGCCTACGACATTTCAAAGGACAAAATGGAGGGTGTGGGGTTAATATAGGGTGTGTGATGCTTCAATTATGCGACATTTGTGGGCTAATGCATACCTCCCAACATTACCCTCTCCAGGAGGGACAGAATGCTCTGCTCCTGGACTTCACTGTTAATTTATGATTGCCATCACCTGTGCTGAACCACCTTTCTTATCCAGTAACCTGCTCAACACAGGTGATGGCAATCATACATAAAGAGAAAAGTCCAGAAGCAGAGCATACTGTCCCTCCTGGAGAGGGTCATGTTGGGAGGTATGGCTAATGGGTGAGTTTCTCTCACACTGTGGACCTTCCACACTAAAAAACGCATTCTCTTAGGTCAGAAAATGACGCAAATACATTTAAGATGCATTCCGGTTGGTCTATAAATATCGTACATTTTCTAGTCTAAATACTGCAACACCTCGGATCCGAGATGCTGAAGACGGGAAATAGACGTAAGCAGTTCCATTTCCCGAGTTACGGGAAATTGACGCACATTTGTAAAGTCTGATGTGGTGTAATAATTTTCCGGGCAGCATTATTGGCTCCCATTACACCCCAGCCAATGTGCTTTAATCACATACTAAAACATTGAAACCATGGGGTATAGACGGGTCCCTTGGGAGCCATGGGCACTTTAAGAGTTTAATATTGTGGGCTGGCTCCTCCCTCTATGCCCCTCCAACCAGACTCAGTTTAGAAAATGTGCCCGAGGAGCCGGTCACAGCTATGGGAGCTCCTAGGAGTTCTTTTAGTTTTATTGTTTTTTTAAAAGAGTTAGGCACAGGAAGGCTGCTGGCAACAGCCTCCCTGCTTCGTGGGACTTAGGGGGGAGTAGTGTCCAATCCTCTGAGGTTAATGGCCACTATCTCCGCTGACAGGACAATGAGCTCCTGAGGGTGATGATCGCAAGCCCCCAAGGCGACCGCTCACTCCGGTAGCATGCCGCCACCCCCTAACAGAGCCAGAAGACGTCGGTGGTGAGTAGGTTACCAGCGGCCCGACAAGCGGGGAACCGGTGAGAATGGCGGCATCAGGGTAGGAGCGCAGCGCTGTAGCTGCGCTCTGGAGGGCTCAGAGGCACTGCTGTGTGGCGCTGTGAGGGGCGCCCTGGGCCAGTGTGATACCCTTACACTGGTCATCTGGGCTATCAGGAAAGGTATTCTACTGCTAGCAATGTGTTTTACCTTAGGCCAGTATAATCTTAAAGTGCAAGAAGACGCGCCATGACAGGGGGCGGAGCTTCTCCTCAGAGCGGACCCAGCAGCTCACCGCCGCCATTTTCTCCCTGCAGATCACACACAGAGATTCTGACAGGGAGCGCTGACCCTCCACATGACTCTTGCTATACTGTGCGGTACCAAGGGTTATAGAGGGGGGGGGGGGAGTGTTATTCACAGTTTTACACTGTGTAGTCTATTAAGGTTGCACAGTCAGTGCCAGGCTTTTATTATACTTAACTCTGTGTCTCTCTGAAGGTACTTGGGGGAAACTGTGTCTGAAAATTTCCTGTGTGTGTGTGCGTGTGTGTGTACATATTTCTCACATTACCATGTCCAGGGACTCTGTGTCTTGTGCTGCAGAGTATGTATCTTCCCCAGAGGAATCCATTCCATGTACTCAGGAATGTAATATCAAGTCTCAGCCCTCTGAATCTGAGTTGTTGTGGGTGGCTTCAATTAAGGGAATGATATCCCAGATTTCATCTAAGATTGCTCATACTGAGACTGAAACACAGGTTTTGAGAAAATCTGTAGGGGTTTTGTCTGGTTCTGTTCCCACTACCTCCTCAAACTCCCCTGGTATATGCCCAAAGAAGCGTGCTCTTGCCCAAATTATGCAAGTCAACATGGATACCGACTCTGATATGGGAGACGGTGATGGGGATATGCGGGGTGGTGAGGCATCCCTTGCAAAGGGGGTTCAGCTCATGATAGAGGCCATTAGGGATGTGTTACACATTACTGACAAAGCACCTGAGCAGGTCGAGGAGGCTTACTTTACAGACAATAAGAAAGCCTCCCTGACCTTTTCTGCATCTAAGGAATTAAACGCATTATTTGAAAAATCCTGGAGAAAAAAATCCAGATCCCAAAAAGGGTTCTTGTTGCTTTTCCCTTTCCTGAGGACCATTGGAAAAAGTGGGGAAAACCCCCCTATAGTAGACGCTTCTGTATTTAGACTGTCTAAAAAGGTGGTTTTACCTGTCCCTGGGTCTACCGCTTTCAAAGAACTGGCAGACCGCAAAATTTGAGACTACGCTCAAATCCATATACACTGCTTCAGGCGTGGCATTAAGACCCACTATTGCCATGGATTTCTAAAGCCATAGTAAAGTGGCCAGGCACATTACTTGAGGAATTAGATTCTCTGGATAGAAGTGACATTGAAATGTTTGTACGTCACATACAGGATTCTGCGGGTTTCATGGTGGAGGCCATGAAGGACCTGGGTCATATGAATGCAAGGACGTCTTCCATGGCTGTCTTGGCATGCAGGGGACTCTGGCTGCGCCAATGGTCTGCAGACGCGGAATTCAAGAGAAGTGTGGAGAACCTACCCTTCACAGGTCAGGCTCTATTTTTTGAAGCATTGGATGCATGGATCTCCACGGCAACCACGGGTAAATCAACCTTTCTTCCCTCAGCCACCAAAAAAAAAAAATTCTACTTCTACAATGTAGTCCTTTCGAACTGCAAAGGTTAACAAGTCTAAGCCCCCTTCCACTTTCTTCAGTGGTGGTCGGGGAAAATCCAGAAAACCTGCACCTGCAGGTTCTCAGGAACAGAAGCCTGGCTCTGTTTCCTCAAAATCCTCAGGTGGACCTCCCAGTCAGGAGAGCAAGCAGGTGGGAGCGAGACTCAGACTTTTTAGTCACGTCTGGATATCATCCGGCCTGGATCCCTGGGTACAGGATATTGTGTCCCGGGGTACAGACTGGAGTTTCAAGAGCTCCCACCTCACAGATTCTTCAAATCAGGCTTACCAGCTTTGCTGACAGAAAGGGCTATCCTACAGGAAACCATTCAAAAATTAGAAAAGGCAAATGTCATTGTTCCAGTTCCACCTCATCTGGAAAGCAAGGGTTACTATTCAAACCTATTTGTGGTACTGAAACCGGATGGTTTGGTCAGATCGATTTTGATTCTGGAGTCGTTAAACCCTTATTTGAGGGAATTCAAGTTCAAAATGGAGTCTCTGAGAGCGGTGATCTCAGGTCCGGAGGAGAGGGAATTCCTGGTATCCCTGGATATCAAGGATGCGTACCTCTGCATTCCGATTTGTCGCCACACCAGGCTTATCTCAGATTTGCTCTGTTGGACTGTCACTATCAGTTCCAGGCACTGCCATTCAGCCTCTCCACAGCACCGAGGGTGTTCATCAAGGTGATGGCAAAGATGATGGTACTCCTCTGCAGACAGGGAGTGAACATAATTCCATATCTGGATGATCTGCTGATAAAGGCATCGTCCAGGGAGAGGTTGTTTCAGTCCATTGCTCTCACGACTCGACTGCTCAGGGATCATGGATGGATCCCGAATCTTCCAAAGTCACATTTGGAGCCGACAAGGAGATTGTCTTTCCTGGGGATTATCCTCGACATGGAAGTGCAGAGGGTGTTTCTACCAGTGGAGAAGGCGTTGGTGATACAAACAATGGTCCAGGATGCCTTGAAGCCTGCCCGGGTATCAGTTCATCAGTGCATTCACCTTCTGGGGAAGATGGTTGCCTCCTATGAGGCTCTACAGTATGGAAGATTTCATGCACGGTCCTTCCAACTGGATCTCCTGGACAAGTGGTCCAGATCTCACCTGCACATGCACCAGAGAATTCATCTGTCGCCGAAAGCCAGGGGCTACAAATGCCTCACCTTCTCGAGGGCCGCAGGATCGGGATTCAGAACTGGATCCTTCTCACCACGGATGCAAGTCTCAGAGGTTGGGGTGCTGTCACCTAAGGGGAAACCTTCCAAGGAAGGTGGTCAAGTCTGGAATCCATTCTTCCGATAAACATTCTGGAATGAAGAGCCGTGTACAACGGTCTTCTACAAGCGGCACATATTCTGCAAGATCAGGCTATTCAGGTGCAGTCGGACAATGTAACGATGGTGGCCTACATAAATCGACAGGGCGGAATGAGGAGCAGGGTTGCAATGTTGGAGGTAACAAGAATCCTCCTTTGGGCAGAAAGACACGCAGTGGTGCTGTCAGCAATCTTCATTCCGGGAGTGGACAACTGGGAAGCGGACTTCCTCAGCAGACATGATCTCCATCCGGGAGAGTGGGGCCTCCATCCGGAGGTGTTCACAGAGTTGACAAATCTTTGGGGTGTACCTCAAATAGACATTATGGCCTCCCGCCTCAACAAGAAGCTTCAGAGGTACTGTTCCAGGTCGCGAGACCCACAGGCAGTGGCGGTGGACGCCCTGGTAACTCCGTGGGTGTTCAAGTCAGTGTACGTGTTACTTCCACTTCCACTCATCCCAAGAATTCTAAAACTTGTGAAGAAAACAAGAGTTCAGGCGATCCTCATTGCTCCGGACTGGCCAAGAAAAGCTTGGTAGGTGGATCTTCTGGAGTTACTGCTGGAAGATCCGAGGCCTCTTCCTCTTCGAGAGGACCTTATGCAACAAGGGCCGTTCGCTTATCAAGACTTACCACGGCTACGTTTGATGGCATGGAGGTTGAGCGCAGGATCTTAGCTCGGAAAGGCATTCCGGCCCAGTTTATTTCTACCCTGATACAGGCTAGGAAAGGAGTAACGTCAACACATTACCATTGAATTTGGAAAAAGTATGTGTCTTGGTGTGAATACAGGAAGTTTCCTATGGTGGAGTTTCAACTTGCACGGTTTCTACTCTTAACTGCAAGCAGGTGTGGATGTGGGCCTGCGTTTGGGATCCATAAAGGTCCAGATTTCGGCCTTATCCATTTTCTTCCAGAAACAATTGGCTGCCCTCCCTGTAGTTCAGACTTTCTTGAAAGGGGTTCTGCACTTCCAGCCACCCTTTGTGCCTCCTACGGCACCCTGGGATCTTAACGTGGTGTTGCAGTTCCTGCAATCGGATTGGTTTGAGCCTTTGCAGGAGGTTGAGGTCAAGTTTCTCACTTGGAAGGCTGTCACACTGTTGGCGTTAGCATCTGCTAGACGTGTGTCGGAATTGGGGGCTTTATCCTGTAAAAGCCCCTACTTGATTTTCCATGAGGATAGAGCTGAGCTCAGGACGTGTCAGCAGTTTCATCCAAAGGTTGTGTCGGCTTTTCATATCAACCAACCAATTGTGGTGCCAGTGGCTACTGACTCCCCAATTCCCTCTAAGTCCTTGGATGTTGTGAGGGCTTTGAAGATCTATGTGAAGAGGAATGCTCGTCACAGAAAGTCGAACGCTCTGTTTGTCTTTTATGATCTCAACAAGGTTGGGTGGCCTGCTTCTAAGCAGACGATTGCTCGCTGGATCAGGTTCACTATCCAGCATGCGTATTCTACGGCAGGATTGCCGTGTCCAAAATCTGTTAAGGCCCACTCTACTCATAAGGTGGGTTCTTCCTGGGCGGCTGCCCCGGGTGTCTCGGCTTTACAACTTTGCCGAGCGGCTACTTGGTCAGGGTCGAACACGTTTGCTAAGTTCTACTACTATCGATACTTTGGCCTCTGAGGACCTAAAGTTTGGTCAATCAGTTCTGCAGGGACTTTGCGCTCTCCCTCCCGTACTGGGAGCTTTGGTACATCCCCATGGTACTAATGTGGACCCCAGCATCCTCTAGGACGTAAGAGAAAATAGGATTTTATTTACCTACTGGTAAATTCTTTTCTTGTAGTCCGTAGAGGATGCTGGGCACCCGCCCAGCGCTTCGTTTTCCTGCAGTAGTTCCTTGGTTCAGTACTGCCTTGTTACTTGGTTAAGTACTGCATTGTTACTTGGTTAAGTACTGTTGTTAAGCTGTTGCTGACTTGTTCAAGCTGGTTAGCTTGGTTTGCCTTGTTATGTGTGAGCTGGTATGAATCTCGCCACTATCTGTGTATTTCCTTCTCTCGAAGTATGTCCGTCTCCTCGGGCACAGTTTCTAGACTGAGTCTGGTAGGAGGGGCATAGAGGGAGGAGCCAGCCCACACTATTAAACTCTTAAAGTGCCCATGGCTTCCAAGGGTCCCGTCTATACCCCATAGTACTAATGTGGACCCCAGCATTCTCTATGGACTACGAGAAAAGGATTTACCGGTAGGTAATTAAAATCCATTTTTTTATAATAAGAGATTGCTAGTAATCTGTTGCAACAGAAAATGTAAAAAGGCACTAATAACACAGTTTATTAGATTTGCTTGGGACTTAGTATACGAACAGTTCTAGGATGAGACAAGCCATAGTCCTGGGAATAGTTTATCCACCTAAAGGTATAGTTACCCACTCCGTGGTAGTGGTGATGAATATTCAGATAGCTTGTTGATGAACAGATGGTGTTACTTTTGGTGTAATGCTGTCCAATTGTTGACCCACAAGGGGGCTTGTCTTCCTATTAGTGTCCAGTGGAATCGGACTGGAGTACTCAGCTGGATTGGAATCTAGGGTGAATGGTTGAAAGCTGGGAGGTCTACCATAATTCCTGCTCATGGGTATAGAACAAGAATAGATGGTGTTCGGGTGCACTTTTGTGTTTTAAACTGGTGATCAAGATGTGGCTGCTGATGACTAGAGATACTGGTGGAACAGCCGGAGTCTTGATGGAACCAGTGGATAGATACTGAGCACACAATTACAAGCAAATAGAGTCTGATAGCTGAAGTCACTGGAATGCTGCAGTAACCGGAATGCAACCTAAATACTGTAGTCTACAGAATGGAGCCGAACTGGAGGTGGATTGGATGAGTATGCTGGCTGGCGTGGAGTCTAACGCGCCGGTTGTCTTCACCAGGGACCCCCACAAGGGAATTTGGGCTTAGCTGAGCCGAAAACACAGGTCACGGCTCTCTGACTGGGTTTCCCAGTACTCGTGCCAAAAAGAATATTATGAGTGGAAGGAGATAGCAGGAACCAGGATGTACTGGATGCTGGATCACCGGAATGAAACCGGAATAGCAGGAGCACCGTAATGGAACCGATGCTGCTGGTTATCAGACTGGAACTGATGTCACTGATTAACGGACTGGAACCAGTGGTACAGGATATCTGATGGAACCAGTGGTAGTAGTTATAAGACTGGAACCGATGGTACTGTTTTTTGAACTGGAACTGATAGAGAGCCAGGAGTGAAGCAGGATGGTAATTTGCACTTGGAGTCACTAGGACAAACAAGAATCTGTAGGAGCTCACTGAATTAGCACCCAGCAAGCCTGTGGACAACAAGGGAGAAGAAGGGGAGACCTACAGCCATGGCCAGAGCCGAAGCTGGGCGATGGCAGCTGCAGCGTGTGGACCCCATAGACCACTACAGCCGCAGAGTGCAGAGACTGCAGCCTGAGGGAAGAGAGCTGGAGTAGAGCCAAACAGCAGGATGGGTGAGTGGGGGATCCCTGCTGAGAGTCATCCTGATTGTGACACCTCAAAGGAGTACGCCTAGTTAAATCAGAGCTACTATAGAACAACATCAGCCGATGCTGAGCGCTTACCTTATGGGGGTGTGCCCATGTAGGCCGACAGAAAGCAGTAAGCAGCCTGCTTCCTATTGGTCCATGTAATCATATGACTTTAACACACGCAACCAGCCAAATAACATGAGGCCAAGTAAAAGAAAATGTGAAGCCCGTGGGAAAATGAGTTCAGCATGTTATTCCTGTGGGCGGCTCTGAAAAGAGGAGGTAGCGGCTCAGTTAAACCTTAATTGTGCTGTTTTAAATCAGAAAATCCTCTCAACTTCCAGGCTGTAGCCACAAAGAGAGGATGTAGAGCAGGGATGGGGAACCTTCGGCCCTCCAGCTGTTGTTGAACTACACATCCCAGCATGCCCTGCAACAGTTTTAGCATGGCCAAATAGCAAAACTGTAGCAAGGCATGCTGGTATGTGTAGTTCAACAACAGCTGGAGGGCCGAAGGTTCCCCATCCCTGATGTAGAGCAATAAAACAGTAGATTATCTGTCTACTGCTATTTACCCCAAAACACCAACCCACAAGTTAATTTAATAAAACACGAGTTTGTATTTCGCAGAAATTTTTGCAGTCTTTCCTAATGTTATTTTTCCAGTAATCCAGTATACCATCACAAATGTATTCCATATGCCAGACTGTGACCCAGGAAACATTTCTACACTAACAAGGGCAATCAGGTGTGCAGTTCCTATTACAGAACTGATAGTCATATACATTCTGACTACACATGAATTATTCTCTTATAGTGATGTCATATGAACTGATACATTTACGTTTGTATCTGTCAACATTATCAGGGGCTCCATTAAATAGTGAATGTTTGATATAATCCTCATTTATCTAATAATGCATTTGTACAGGTTTGTTTTGCATTACTAGCCTAGGCTGAATATCTCAGGTATGGGTATGAAATTGCTAGGATGACAATTTTGTTATAGGCTTATACATGTTTTATCATTATACAAGCCAGCATACATCTGTGCAGGTGTGTAAACTATTGCAGGATAGCAGCATGGTTCATGGCAGATTTGTGGTGGTCAGTGTCAGATTAAGGTCCACATGGGCCTGGAGCTGAAATTTAGGAAGGGCCTATTGTGTGCCTCGGCAGGAGGCGTGACAAGCGCTGCAGGGGTGTGATTAGTGATGTGGGGGTGTGACCAGTGTGATGTGGGTGTGGTATAAATAGAGGGTGTGGCCTGTGTCATGGGTGTGGCTATCTCGATAGAGGTCAAAGCTAGTGCCTACCTTTAACCACTTAATAGTGACGCTATAACAAAAATAGTTTGTATCCACCATATAATACAGAGAATCACTGACCACCATATAATACAGAGCATCAGTGACCACCATATAATACAGAGCATCAGTGACCACCATATGATACAGAGCATCAGTGACCCCCATATGATACAGAAAGCATCTCATTGGCCAGCATTTAATACAGAGAGCATCGCAGTGACTGCCATATGATACAGAGAGCTGTATCGAAATGCACAGAAGATGGAAAGGGGAGAAAGGATGGGGCAAAACAGAGCAGATGTGGAAATATTAGAAAAGAGGGGGAGCAATACAGAGATAGGAAGAGGGGAGCCGAGATAGGGACAAAACAGAGCAAACAGGGAACTGAGGGCTCATGGGACCCAGTTACTGATACAGAGACTTATTGACACAGACACCACTTACCGACACAGGCATCTCCTACTGACACAGGCACAATTGCAGACAGACACCGCTTTCCAACAGACACTCTTTACTGACACAAAAAAACGTCTTGGCCACTCATCACTTGTGGTTTCACTGCAACGTGGATCCTCTGAAGAAAAGTATCCTCCCTCTTCAGTATTCACTATTCATGTATAAGACCACCTGGTCTGGAAGATTCCTGTTTGTGTAGGACTATAACCAGTGTCATCATCATACAACTGAGATTCAACCAAACTCATGCCCCCTGTGTCACTTCCTGCCCACTGTTTCCTCTCCAGCCTTCTTCCCCTTGTGTCTCTCTAGCCTCCTGCCCTGTCACTCCAGCCTCCTGTCACTCCAGAACCCCTGCCCTGTATCTCTCAGCCTCCCTCTCACTCTGTGTCTCTCAGCCTCTCAATTGCCCCCTCTGTGTCTTTCAGCCTCTCTTAGCCTCCCCATGTGTCTTTCATCCTCTACCACAGCTTTCCCTGTGTCTCAGCCTCTTGCACTGACCCCTCTGTGGCTCAGGCTCTCTCAGGACCCCCTCTGTGTCATCATTCCCCTGTGTGTCTCACAGCCGGGCCCCATTATCCTCTCCAGCCTCCCCACCCCTGACCTGTCTCCCCAGCCCAGCCCACACTTTGTACGGCATAACGTGGATGCTGTGCTGCTTCATCTTCACGGGCAGTTTGGGTCCTCTTCAGTGTCTAACAGCACAATGTCATGATGTCAAGTCACTGCATCTGCAATAAAAACTTTATTGCGCTGCAGCTGCACGCCGGTGGCTATCTGGGCTCTGCTGCCTCCTCTCTCCCTCCTGCAGTTTGTCCCGTGTTCATATTAGACATGAAAATGGAACAAATTGTGCCCCACTGGTGGTAAAGTGGTCATGCAGTACAGCACGTTGGCTACTAATGTCTTAATGGTACACTGTACCGCCTTACTTGCACCGCTACAGGTATAATGCCTGCCTTCCATTTTTGTTATAGGCTAATAGGCTGTAAGGTGCTTGCCAGACACTTAATTAAGTCCTCCTAAATATGCCCCATTTGCTGCCTATTTTCAATATCTTCTGCATGCTTGCTCCAGTGACCTTTGCTATTCAATTAGAATATGCTAATACACGGCACCCACATGGTAATTCTACATGAAAAAGTGAGAAATCACCCTGAACCTGAAAGAGATTGGATAATAGAATAAAAGTCTATTAGTGGTCATAATAAAAGTACTTTAGGTAATTAAAAGGTGTCAATGATTTATAAATGTACCTTTTACTCTGTTTCCACATTTTACCGATTCCCATGTTTAACATTTGTTCTATTTGCCTTCCTCTGTATGTACTACAGCATTACTGATTTCCTTTCCATATTTTTGACTGACTGCTCAAGATAATTATAAAAAAAAATTAAATTGTGAAATAGTTGATTTTTAACTTTTTAACAGTGGAAAAATTATATTCAGCAAGTGTTTTTCACCAAATTAGATACTTTTGAGGCACATAAAAATTACTGTAATGTGATGGTTAATTGTTTTAACGACAGTTCCAAAATATTGGGATAAAACACTTGTATCTCCTATCTGCAAACTTCAATTAATTTCCCAAAATACCTGGCCGACATAATTCAACACTTTTTTTTAACCTCTTTAGAAAAAATCACCTGAAAAATGGCATGACATTATTCGCCAAATTATGCCACCAAGTGCATGATTATTCATTGGGAGGTCCTGACATTTTTTACCCTAAAATAAAGATTTTTCCCTAATTTATACCTACTCAGGGGATGCAAACTAAAATCTGCAGTTACTTCCACTGAGACCTGTGTTCAAGTAATAATTTATTTCTAACTGAATTGGAAAAAGTCACAGCCATGGCTTATTCACCTGCGGTATCATGTGTTAATGGAACCGATTTTCATCTTTGTGTCTATAATACACTTGAAAAGTTATTATAGAATAAACTTATATGTATTTTTTTTAACAGTACTGAAACCTTGATAACTTGCAAACTAACAAAATAAAATTTATTATGCTTGCATCTAGAGCTGCATTAGCTCAATTATGGAAATTCCCCCACCCCACCGCCACCCTCTCTAAAGTGATTTCTAAACTTCAATATCTTTTTAATATTAAAACTTTTGCAGCTCCATATTCTACAAAGCCCTCTTCTCCTATAATGAAATGTCTTTCTTGGCATTTCTATGTTACTGAGGATGTTGGAGCGAGCGTTCTTTGGGGGTCATTCCGAGTTGTTCGCTCGCTAGCAGTTTTTAGCAGTCATGCAAACGCTAAGCCGCCGCCCTCTGGGAGTGTATTTTAGCTTAGCAGAAGTGCAAACAAAAGGATCGCAGAGCGGCTACAAAAAAAAAATTGTGCAGTTTCAGAGTAGCTCCAGACCTACTCCTAGCTTGCGATCACTTCAGACCATTCAGTTCCGGATTTGACGTCACAAACACGCCCTGCGTTCGACTAGCCACGCCTGCGTTTTTCCTGGCACGCCTGCGTTTTTTCCAACAATCCCTGAAAACGGTCAGTTGACACCCAGAAATGCCCTCTTCATGTCAATCACTCTGCGGTCAGCAGTGCAACTGAAATGCGTCGCTAGACCCTGTGCAAAACTACATAGGCCGTTGTGAGCTAGCGATCAACTCGGAATGACCCCCTTAATCCTTGTAACGACTCTGCAGTCCCTTCTTCAGGCTCTCCGATGTAACTGTGTAGTGAGATACCTGCTTTGGGTCTTTCAGTTCCTCTGTTATGTTCTATTTTTTTCTGCCTACCTGTTGCTATATTTGTGAAGACATTTATTGTCCTTTATAATTTGAGTATGTATATTTATACCTCTGAGTTATAAATCTGTTTGAATATGTTTCTGGCCAATTGTTCTTTGAAATTTGATTCATATTGTTTGTCATAACCCCTTCCTTTTTTATTTTCTGTGTTCCCTCCTTTATTATATTGTTGTTACATTTCATTTTTTAAAATCTTGAATACAAATTATTGAAGTAAAAAAAAAAAATTATGGATCCTAATTTGCGTTCACACTGACTCTTTGAAGTGTTTCATTCTCATTGTCTACAAACTGTAAAAAGACTTGATCGTAAACTCATCAAAGTATTTTTAATCCTCATTCCAGACAGTTCTAGAACCATTAGCTTTATTTGGAATGGGGCCATGTGTAAAACTAGCATTTATCCTGCTCTGACGTGATGAGATTGTCACTATTTTACACTGCTGCATCTTATAAAGTCATGTTTCATTTATACAGTACTAGATAAAGCCTATTTCAAACAGAAAAAAATGTGCTATTGTTTATTTTAAGTTCCAATAAAAGTCAATTGCTTAAAGAAGAACTAAACCCAAATTTAAATCATTATGATTAACTCCTGGTTCCATCCAATCAGAAGAGGTCTCGGATATAACAATTAAAGTGAGTGTATTTTAGAAAAAGCATGATTTATAGTGTTAGTTAGACTTAATAACTTCATCTTGGTCGTTATAGAAAAATAGTGTTAAACACAGATTAGTGTAAGAATCATAAAAAAAGCTTTAACTACTGTAGATGGACATTACGTTACTAACTATGTATGTTTCATCTGAGGCTGGACCAGGCAGGGGAAATTTACATTAAAGCATGGCAGAAACCATACATCAGAAAGACCTTTAATTGAGTCTAGAGATTACTATAGTCAATGTTTTATGTACAGTATGTAAACCATATTATCCAAAAGACTTCTCTTTTTCAATAGCTTTCTTGCACATCATGTTTACAGCTATGCATAAAGTAATACATAAGGCATAGCCAGATTGAGGAAAGGGGAGGGGGGCAGGGATACTGTAATCTGGATCCCCTCTGGCAAGAGCACACTAGCATCACTAGTTCTCCTTCTTGTGCAGCAGCACCAGGCAGCCAAAATGTGAGCAGGGCAGTGTGCAGTGCAGGGACACAGGGTCAGGGTCGGACTGGCCCAGAGGGGTACATGGGGAAAACCTGGAAGGCCTCACTACCTGAGGGCGCACCCCCTTTTCTAGGGATCAGATTCAGACTGTGCACTTGAATTATACATTATACATATGTTACATTATACTGGTGTATGTCAACAGTGCATTGCTGTTATTAATCTGATACATTCATACATGCATAGACTAGCAGTATTTACCCTAGGCCTATATATATTTATCAAGGGGCCCATACCATGTATACTCTAATGGTTAGGCAAGCCTCTATATGGGCTGTCAACACCCCCTCTGCAGGCCGGCCACACCACTAAGCATGGCCCCCTACCACTGCATTCTCCCAGTGGGCCCTTGATCACCCAGTCTGACACTGCACAGGAGTATCAGGTTTCATGAGCTACCGATGGAGCTTCCCGATCAGAGTAGAGATAGGCTGGGGGAGAAAGCTGTAAGTGACCCAGGGATCCCAGCTTCTAGAGAGAGACACACACAGGGAGTACTACTGAGTCCTGTTCCACTGTGTAAGTAGTACAGAGGCTGCTGCTGCTATTTTTGCATGTGATGAGATAATTTATAGATTTTATTTTTCTAGGTGTATTTTAATGTTTTTTTAAGTTGTCTTTGTTCCTCTACAAGAAAACTTTATAAAATAGTTGTCTCTCAAATAAGCTATAAACAATACCCAGACATTATTAAACTATTAGTTTAAATCTAGTATACACCATTGGTTTAAATGTCATATACACAATCCATTTCTCCCAACATGACCCATTCCAGGAGGGACAAAACACTCTCTTCCTGGACTTCTCTCTTAGTTTATGATTGCTGTCACCTGTGCTGAAATACCTTCTTATCAATCTTTAACCTTATCAATTAAATAGTTCAACACAGGTGATACTAATCATATTTTACATGGAAAGTCTAGGTAAAATTGATTTTTCCCTCCAGGAATGGTTGGGAGATATGCACAATATAATATACCCCCCTTTCCCCGGGCCCTTTCTATATTAAGTGCACCAGGTCCCCCAAGACTTATTCCGGCCCTGACATAAGGCGCAGTTCTTTTCTATTCTAGATAGTAAGAAAAATTTGGAAGACATCAAACTATTTCTCAAGTACTAGTTCTCTGGGGCACTGGTAATGGATATGTTTAAACTTTTCTTGCAAAACAGGACACGTGTATGGATTTTTCAAACTAAATTGGAAGTAATAAATATATTTATGCCCAGGGGATTCTGATATTCCAAAACCGTGCATACTTGTCCTACATAAGGATATCAATCCTGAATGCTGAAACCTCTTCCTGCAAAGCCAAAGATAATATTCACTGCTGCTATCTTTGGCTCTCTCACCAAATGGTATAGTACAAGTTCAACATAGTAGGTCATAAAAAAGCATGATATAACTTGTGTCTCTCTAGAAATTTGGAGCCCTTAGAGTTAATTATCATATTTGCAGCTTGTGAAAAATCACTTTTTGATGGGAACATCAGAGTCCTGTACACTTGCTACTAATGATGTACATTTTCTGCCAACAAGAATATTTGTAACAGTGAATCCGTCTGGAACCAATCCCTATACTGACTGCAACCAGATCTCTTACCCTTTCTTGACGTTATTTATCTTTGCCATACTCTTACTTATCAAATGAGCAGGCTTGTTCCAATAGAGTGGCTGAACTTGGCGCCACACTTAATGGGCGCCGCTATCTCTCACTGCCATATTGGAGCCTGTTCCCTACAGAAGCAGCGTCCGTCCCGCAGCCTGCCTTCTAGCCTCCTAGCAGTGGCTGTGTGATGATGAGGGGGAGTGCTGTGGGCGGGCCAAAGCTAAACTATGTGCGGGCTGTGCGGCGCTGGCATCTGACGTCAGACACGCACATAGTTTAGCTTTGCCCCCCCCCAGCACTCCGCCTCATCGTCACAGCCACTGCTAGGAGGCTAGGAGGCGGGCGCAGGATGAATGCTGCTGTTGTCCCTTCCTGAAGTAAGCCTTGCCTTAAGGGTAGTTTTTTTCTCATGTGGTGCACTGTTCTAGCAGATTATGTGTATCTGGCACTGTGGGGCATATAATGTGTATCTGGCACTGTGGAGGTATTTAATGTGTATCTGGCAATGTGGGGCATATAATGTGTATCTGACACTGTGGGGGCATATAATGTGTATCTGGCACTGTGGGGGCATATAATGTGTATCTGACACTGTTGGGGCATATCATGTGTATCTGGCACTGTGGGAGCATATCATGTGTATCTGGCACTGTGGGGAGCATATCATGTGTATCTGGCACTGCTGGGGGCATATAATGTGTATCTAGCACTGCTGGGGAAATATAATGTGTATCTGGCCCTGCTGGGGCATATAATGTGCATCTGCCACTGCTGGGGGCATATAATGTGTATCTGGCACTGTGGGGCATATAATGTGTATCTGACACTGTGGAGGCATTTAATGTGTATCTGGCACTGTGGGGCATATAATGTGTATCTGACACTGTTGGGGCATATAATGTGTATCTGGTACTGTGGGGCATATAATGTGTATCTGACACTGTTGAGGCATATCATGTGTATCTGGCACTGTGGGGGCATATCGTGTATATGGCACTGTGGGGTCATATCATGTGTATCTGGCACTGCTGGGGGCATATCATGTGTATCTGGCACTGCTGGGGGAATATAATGTGTATCTGGCACTGCTGGGACATATAATGTGCATCTGCCACTGCTGGGGGCATATAATGTGTATCTGGCACTGTGGGGCATATAATGTGTATCTGACACTGTGGAGACATTTAATGTGCATCTGGCACTGTGGGGCATATAATGTGTATCTGACACTGTCGGGGCATATAATGTGTATCTAACACTGTTGGGGCATATCATGTATATCTGGCATTGTTGGGACATATCATGTGTATCTGGCACTGTGGGGGCATATCATGTGTATCTGGCACTGCTGGGGTCATATCATGTGTATCTGGCACTGCTGGGGGAATATAATGTGCATCTGGCACTCTGGGGCATATAATGTGTATCTGGCACTGTGGCGGCATATAATGTGTATCCGGCGCTTCACTGCTGGGGGCATATGTGTATCTGGCACTGCTGGGGGCTTATAATGTGTATTTGGCACTACTGGGGGTGTATGTCTATTTGGCACTACTGGGGGCGTATGTGTATCTGGAGTTGAACTACTGGGGTCATTATGTGTCTAACACTATACTGGAGATGTGTAAGGACCAATACTGTAGGCGTTATGTGTAAGGCTGCTAATTGTGTGTGTGTGTAGGGGGGGAGGCCACGCCCAGTTTCCAGGAGCGTGCATGGTGGTGGTGGTGGTGGTGGTTGGGGCACTAGTAGGCCTGGAGCCGGTCCTGAAAATGAGGAAAAGTTAATACTAATCTGCACCACATATTCTATAATTGAAAATGATGGACATCGGGATACTGCAGCATTCCTTAGTAATAATTGTATTTCAACCACTAGTTAATGCCTGGGTTTTAGTGTAGTGATAGGAGACTTATAGGAAGGAAGACGTGTGCATGGACATTATGTATATTAGATCCTTATTATACAGGGACATCTTAATGTATAGGCACATTGGTCACCTGCCCAGGGCACCACGATTCTAGGTGCTTTAGAGCAGGGGCTGTTGCCTCTGGAGCTTCTTGGGGGGCAGGTACAGAGAGCTGCTTCCTGGCCTGCAGACAGACAATGATTGGCTGTTAGCATGCTTATTGGTGTATTGCTTGAGATATGTCACAAACCAGTCTGGTCTCCCTTTCCGCTGGGTTACTCACAGCATCCCCTGTCCCGTATAATGCATCCATGGTAGGTTATCTGTACTTGTCAGCTATGCCTTATTTTATTGTTTGGACAATTGTTTCATACAATACACTTTCTATAAATATACAGATGTATACATTGTTTTTTATTATAATTGAAGTGTTAAATGTTGTGCTATCTTCTGAACCATTATTTATACCCCTTTCACACCGCACAAATAACCCGGTATTGACCCGGCATATTGTTGGGTCGACACAGGTCGGCGTGCGGTGTGAAAGGGGCATTGCCAAAATCGCGGGTCGCCTGACCCGGCAATTCAACCCGGCAATAAAGCAGTGTTATACCCGAGTTGAATACCAGGTCAGTGGCTGCGTAAAGGGGCTCCCGGGTCGACGCGACCCGGGACCCATTTACTAGATAGGGAGAGGCGACGCGGAGATGAGCTTATCTCCCAGTGCCGCCTCCACCTCCGCCCCCCGCTGCTATGGCAACCCGCCCGGCTTATTGCCGGGTCGGGGAAGCCAGCACCAGCTGCCAATTCCGGATCCCACCCGGGAAGGACCCGCTTCCAATTCCTGGGTGGGATCCGGCATTGGCAGTGTGAAAGGGGTATAAGTATGATGCAATCTTATACTGCCGATTTCCTGCCCAGTGTGCATTTGCAGGGGTGTACTACGATATACCGGCACTCGGGATCCCAGATACGCTATTTATTCTCCCTCCAGGGGTGTCATGGACACTCCAAGAGGGAGAATATTTGTCGGTGTCGCGGCGGTCAGGGTCCCAGTACTGGTATGCAGAGTGCTGGGATCCCAACAGCCGGGATATCGAGTGCCTCCCCATGTTCAAGGCCCGTCCTGCAAGTGCATGGACATGGCAATGCGATCGCAGGCAGAGGTTCGCGGGGTGGTTGTGGGTGGGGGGGCACGAGGCATTGCAGGGGCATGGCATCTGACATGGGGGTGGGTCAAGGCCATTATCAGAGCTGTCCTGTGACATCACATGCGCCCACTGTGATGGGGAAAATGGCGGCGATCCAACTGTCTTCGCAGCCAGGCTGCATAGGCAGGGGGCTTCCCTTATTCAGCGATGCAATTGAATGGTGATCACATTGCTAGCGGACATTAGCATGGTGGCCTGCCCCCAGCATGAGACTGATCGACTGATAGCAGTTACAGTTTTGCTAAATTAGCAATAATAATAAGTACTAGGGCTGCTTCACGGTCCCAGTCCGTCCCTTTTTATCAGTGTATTATCCTGGAGTTGCAGGAGCTCTTAATCAGGTATCAAGGTACCCTTGCTATATACCTGACTGAGTTCTTAGGTCCGCAATTATTTCATTTCTAAGGAAGCATGGACACAATGTAAATAAGGCAGAAAAAAAAGCAAAGTACACTAGAAAACTATGCACAAATCCTTTATTTACAGTTTAAATTAAAATGTAACCGCCAGCCCCATAGTCTCTGGTAGCATGTTGATATCTTTTGTGAACATTTTTCTTACATGACATCTGAGAGGTTAAGGTTTTGTATTTGTTTTTTTTTTTTTTTTAGCTCCCACCCCTTCTTCATCCAATCATCTCCCTCATATTTTACTTTTGGACGGTCCTGAAGAAAAGTCCTTCCAAAAGCTTCTTGCATAACAATAACAGGAGTTTATTGTTGTGTCTGAGCAGATAGAACAAGGAATTGTTCTTTGGGGTAGTTTACACTAAAGCTGATGTTTGGTCTATGTCTCGATTACATTGAGCTAACTTTCTGTAGAATAAATGCTATATTGAATAGTAGATGTGACCTAAAATTTGTAATATTAATAATAATTATAGAATGCATAATTATATGTTAATCATCTTCAAGTACTGTGCAGTTGGCACCTTTAAGAAAATATTATTACATACTGCAAGGATTTGTACAATATATTATAGTAATCACGTGATATTACAGTTTCCCTATGCTTTTGCAATCTTTATAGATAGAGGGGGTGATAGAGATGTGGTCATAAATAGCATCGCTGCTGCTTACTTGGAAGCATCAGCGATACTAACATACAGTAATGCAGCAGGAGGTGTCTGGTTTAAGTAGATGTCTCCTGCCTGCATGTGTGATCCGCTGCTGTGACACCATCAGCCGGTTGAGTAATCCATGAGGTAATGCAGACCAGCCACTGCATCTCCATCGCTGAGCCCAGGAAATCTCCACTGGAAGACCATGACCCTGGCCTTGGCACTCCCACAAAACGGAGGTCATGCGCCTCCAATTTGTGAAACGTAGGCCATCGCCGCCCACAAGCGGCTTGAGACTGTCCATCAACTGACGTTGGCAGTCGCACCACATCTGACAATGCAGGACCCATACTACAAATGCGCAGTACGGGTCTGGCGCATACGCAATGTACCGAACACTGGTACATTACATTTAATTTCAGCTTGCGACCAGACCTGAATCACCCCCAAAATGTATAATCAGGATATGAAGCTATTTATGAATTAAACACCCATGCAGACTAATTTACATACACAAAAGAGGATGCATTTTTGTTATTGATGTCTTGCCCCTAGGTTGGCTCAGTAAGCATACAAATGAAGATATGTCTATGCGGACGTGCACTATTCTGCCACCTACACCTTCCTGCATGTGGATGGATGTGAAGGGGGGTGCCGGTCACATGACCAGATCCCATGATGGGGAAGGTAAGGGGTGTTCAACTTCTAACATAGGCCTAGTTCAGTATTGGTATGTTTAGGTTTATACAGTGCGTCCGGAAAGTATTCAAAGTGCTTCACTTTTTTCACATTTTGTTATGTTACAGCCTTATTCCAAAATGGAATAAATTCATTTTTTCTCTCAAAATTCTACACACAATGGCCCTCATTCCGAGTTGTTCGCTCGCAAGCTGCTTTTAGCAGCTTTGCACACGCTAAGCCGCCGCCTACTGGGAGTGAATCTTAGCTTATCAAAATTGCGAACGAAAGATTAGCAAAATTGCGAATAGACACTTCTTAGCAGTTTCTGAGTAGCTCCACACTTACTCAGCAACTGCGATCAGTTCAGTCAGTTTCGTTCCTGGTTTGACGTCACAAGCACTCCCAGCGTTCGGCCAGACACTCCTCCGTTTCTCCAGCCACTCCCGCGTTTTTCCCAGAATAGGTAGCGTTTTTTCGCACACACCCATAAAACGGCCAGTTTCCGCCCAGAAACACCCGCTTCCTGTCAATCACATTACGATCACCAGAACGAAGAAAAAACCTTGTAATGCCGTGAGTAAAATACCTAACTGCATAGCAAATTTACTTGGCGCAGTCGCACTGCGGACATTGCGCATGCGCATTAGCGACTAATCGCTCCGTTGTGAGAAAAATATAACGAGCGAACAACTCGGAATGACCCCCAATAGCCCATAATAACAACGTGAAAAAAGTTTAATTTGATTTTGCAAATTTATTAAAAATAAAAAACTAAGACATCACATAAGTATTCACAGCCTTTGCTCAATACTTTGTTGATGCACCTTTGGCAGCAATTTCAGCCTCAAATCTTTTTGAATATGACATCGGTGCACAGACATTTTCAGAACTCTCCAGAGATGTTCAATTGTATTCATGTCTGGGCTCTGGCTGGGCCACTCAAGGACATTCACAGAGTTGTCCTAAAGTCACTCCTTTGATATCTTGGCTGTGTGCTTAGGGTCATTGTCCTGCTGAACCGACATCGAGTCTGAGGTCAAGACCGCTCTGGAGCAGGTTTTCATCCAGGATGTCTCTGTACATTGCTGCATTCATCTTTCCCTCTGTCCTGACTAGTCTTCCAGTTCCTGCCGCTGAAAAACATCCCCACAGCATGATACTGCCACCACCATGCTTCACTGTAGGGATGGTATTGGCCTGGTGATAAGCGGTGCCTGGTTTCCTCCAAACATGATGCCTGGCATTCACGCCGAAGAGTTCAATCTTTGTCTCATCAGACCAGAAAATTTTGTTTCTCATGGTCTGCGATTCCTTCAGGTGCATTTTGGAAAATTCCAGGTGGGCTGCCATGTGCTTTTTACTAAGGAGTGGCTTCTATCTGGCCACTCTACCATACAGGCCTGATTGCTGGATTGCTGCAGAGATGGTTGTCCTTCTGGAAGGTTATCCTCTCTCCACAGAGGAATGCTGTAGTTCTGGCAGAGTGATCATCGGTTTCTTGGTCACCTCCCTGACTAGAGCCCTTCTCCCCCGATCACTCAGTTTAGATGGCTGGCCAGCTCTAGGAAGAGACCTGGTGGTTCCAAACTTCTTCCATTTATGGATGATGGAGGCCACTGTGCTCATTGGGACCTTCAAAGCAGCAGATATTTTTCTGTACCCTTCCCCAGATTTGTGCCTTGAGACAATCCTGTCTCGGAGGTCTACAGACAATTTCTTTGACTTCATGCTTGGTTTGTGCTCAGACATGCACTGTCAAGTATTGGACCTTACATAAACAGGTGTGTGTCTTTCAAAATCACGTCCAATCAACTGAATTTACCACAGGTGGACTCCAATTAAGCGGTAGGAACATCTCAAGGATGATCAGTGGAAACAGGATGCACCTGAGCTTAATTTTTTGCTTCAGGGCAAAGGCTGTGCCTACTTATGTACATGTGATTTCTTAGGTTTTTTTTATTTTTTATAAATAAGCAAAAATCTAAAAAAACTTTTCACCTTCTCATTATGGGGTATTGTGTGTAGAATTTTGAGGGGAAAAAATAATTTATTCCATTTAGGAATAATGCTGTAACATAACAAAATGTGGAAAAAGTGAAGCGCTGTGTATACTTTCCGGATGCACTGTTTGGTTCTTGCAGACTTAGAGAATCACATAATTACTCCGGTTAGTCTCAAGACCTCTTACCAACATAGGTAAAATATCCACTTGCACTCCCCAATTAACAGATCACTTTTCTAAGTTGAGGTATCCTAAACAAGTCTATAGGTCTGATGTATCACAGTAGATTTGCTGTCAGTCTATGGCAATATACCATTTGTGTGCTATAATGTTGTTGTAACCTGTATGGAGGTCATCCAATATCTGCTGCGGTCCCCATACATACAGTCTAGTGATGCATAACATTTGCGGGTAACCCCCTTACATTTTTGTACGCTGGTATTGTTAAACAAAATGATACAGTTCTACTCTCCACATTGTAGCTGATATTTATTCACTGTGATGTATGTGCTTTTTTAAACTGTATGTGTTGATATCTATTTATTTGTGTTTATTCATTTTTACAAAATATATTTCTGGAGTTGACAGTGGTTGTTATAATATGCTTGAATCAAGTAAATACTTTTAATGATACACACTGGTCTCCTGTGAGTTTTCTATGGTATTGCTATTAATTCTCTAAAGATTTTGTATCCTATAGATATTAGATTCATGTGATTCAGAGTCACTGAACAATTATTTTGTGATTTAATTAATATTTTTAGTGCCTGACTCAAGTAAGCTGTTATTTTTTTCTGTCACTTTATGTAAAGTTGACAGTGTCTAGGTGTACCGATAAGTCTAGCTGTGCCTACGTATACCGATAAATTTGGGCAGTGGCAAAAAAGTTTTCAACCACAGTTTCTGGAATATAGAATCAATAATCTCAGAATTACTTGTATATAGATTACTTTGTATACTACTGTATATAATGGCAAACATATATTAAAGATACAAATGTAAAATTGAGTACTGGTGTACAGTACATAGTCATGTTATTTGAAAATTCCATAAATAGAAAAATATTCCTCCCATAACTCCAGCTTATACTATGCTTTTATAAACAAGCCTAAGAAAAAGCAGCGCTAGTGTAAAGATACCTGAAATACCAGGATCAAATAAAAAGTAACAAACCAGTGCAAATAGCAATCAATGATTCATTACATAACGAATAAGTAACAATTAATAAAAAAACACAGTATACACTCCCGGCGTAGATATACCTTCAAAATGTTGACATTTAGAATGTCAATGCCAGAATGTTGGCATGGTCTGAATCAGCGGTGGCTCCGTACCTATCTGGCCAGGTGGGGTCTGCATTGTGCCTGAATCTGATTCCCCTCTCTACCTTCCTGATTATTGATGGCTGATGTCACCAGGAGGTGGGGCCTAAGTAGATGGAGCCTGAATACAGGGACGGGGCTTAAGTCCGGCGTACAACTACAGACTGGCTTCTAGGGACTGCATTGGTTGCAGCCCCCAGAAACCAGATAGGGCTGGTGTAATAGTAGTGAAGAGGCTTCCCATGGGAAGTTCTCTCTCTGCTATTGCAGTCTGGAATTGCAGGAAAAACACCTCCTGCTGGTATTGACTGTTTGGCTGTGATTTGCAGGGAGTGCTTGCAATGCGAAGCCACTGCTAGGCAGTCCATGCAAGTGGCAGATTTTCCTCAAGGGAGGGAGGGGGGGGAGGGGGGGGGCTGCAGTCCAGCAGCCTCTAGGTAAAATATGCCTCTGGTCTGTATATCAGCATGGATAGGATGTTGACATTCAACATGTTGACTATGACGGGATGTCAACATGTGACAATTGTAAATATCATCAGCTGATCTATACAGATTTTAGGGTGTGGGTTAGGTAGTGGTTAGGATTAGATTTAGGATTAGTTAACATGTCTACAGTATGACATGTCAACCATCACAATGTCATCATTCTGGTGATGTCAACATTGTGAATATGACATGTTTATCTCCCATCCATGTTGACATTAAGACCATATTGTCTTCCTTGTGTTTCGCTCTGTGGTGAATAGATGCTGTGCACATGCGCACTGCATTTATTCACAGGAGACAGAGGGACTGGGGGCATGCCAGCAGCTCATGGGGGGGTAATTCCAAGTTGATCGCAGCAGGAATTTTGTTAGCAGTTGGGCAAAACCATGTGCACTGCAGGGGAGGCAGATTTAACATGTGCAGAGAGAGTTAGATTTGGGTGGGGTGTGTTCAATCTGCAATCTAATTTGCAGTGTAAAAATAAAGCAGCCAGTATTTACCCTGCACAGAAACAAAATAACCCACCCAAATCTAACTCTTTCTGCACATGTTATATCTGCCTCCCCTGCAGTGCACATGGTTTTGCCCAACTGCTAACAAAAATCCTGCTGCGATCAACTTGGAATTACCCCCATAGAGCGCTGGGCATGCCCCTACAGTGACGGAAAATGGGAGCATGGCCAGCAAAGTCTTGCCCCTTTTTGGCATCTTAGGCACGCGAGAAGTCCGGACTCTGTGTTTCAAGATGTTGGGAGGTGTGCATCCATGTCACTGCAATTCAGGCCAGACAGCATCTATGTTAACACATATGGGGCAGACAGCATGCCAGTGACTGTCTTACAGTAGAAACAGCTTCCTTGGAACTTCCATGTAATAAAGACAACATCCCAATGATTGTCATACAGTCCAGACAACATTCCAGTGACTGCCACACAGTACAGAGAGCATCAAAATCACTGCCATAAAATACAGATAGCATCCAGCTGATTGCCATACATCGCAGACAGCATCCTAGTGACTGCCATTCAGTCCAGATTACATCACGGTGACTGTTATAAAATACAGATCATCTATACAGCAGCCGGGTGACCATCATACAGCACCATACATTGTAGACCAAGGGTGTCAAACACGCAGGCTGTGGTCCGCATGCTGCCCCTACCACATCCTTTTGCGGCCCACGGCTATGGGTTTTTATGCGGCCCATTGATGGGGAACTGGGCCAGAACGCTTATTTCAGAACTTACAGGGGTTAACCGCCTCCTGCCCACACTGTGTCCTCGTCCGCCTGCCTCTGTATGCCCCACTTGCCTGCACCGCCCACCCCACTGAGTCTTGGGTGCTGCAGGAGGAGAAGAGGCTGGGTTCTGGATGGAATTTCTTTTGCCTTCTCCACCCATATCATAATACACTCATTCAGGTGCTGCGTCACTGGCCCCTTCTTTCTTCCCGCCCAGTCCTCCTTTCAGCAGCAGAGGTCCCGGATGTTTGGAGGATGAGGTGAGTTAAGCCATCCTGCAAATGGTGGCTGATTGTAAGTTTTCCTACATACCATTGTGACTGTATTCTAATATGAGCACCGGCGGTAGGTGCAGGAGATCCAGCCTCCTCTCCTACAGCAACTTTGACTTTGGGGGTAATTCAGAGTTGGTCGTAGCAGTAAATTTGTTAGCAGTTGGGCAAAACCATGTGCACTGCAGGTGTGGCAGATATAACATTTGCAGAGAGAGTAAAAATTTGGGTGAGTTATTTTGTTTCTGTGCAGGGTAAATCCTGGCTGCTTTATTTTTTACACTGCAATTTAGATTTCAGTTTGAACACACCCCACCCAAATCTAACTCTCTCTGCACATGTTATATCTGCCCTCCCCATGCAGTGCACATGGTTTTGCCCAACTGCTAATAAATTTGCTACTGCGATTAACTCTGAATTAAAGGGGGGTACTCACGGAGCGATATTCTAAGCAATCTGACTAGATTGCTTAGAATTTGAGCATTATCGCTCCGTGTGTACCCCCTACAGCGATAGCGATGCGCAGCCCGGCGCATCGCTATCGCTGGTGCCAGATTGGCCTGCATGCAGGCCAATCAAGCGGGTTGCTCACTTCACCTGCTGGGTGAAATAAGCCCCCCCCCCCGTCTCCCCCCACACGCTCAGCACAGATCGCGCTGTGCTGAGTGGCAGGAGAGATGTGTGCTCAGCACACATCTCTCCCGCATCGGCCCGTCTATATGGGCCTTTAGGCCCTTTATTCATGGCACTATACTGGGAGACAGTATGCGTAACCCACACTATACTAGGGACATTATGTGTAACTGGCACTATATTGGGGGACATTATGTGTAACTGGCACTATACTGGGAGACATTATGTGTAACTGGCAATATACTGGGGGACATTATGTGTAACTGGCACTATACTGGGGGACATTATGTGTAACTGGCACTATACTGGGGGACATTATGTGTAACTGGCACTATACTGGGATACATTATGTGTAAATGGCACTATACTGGGAGACATTATGTGTAAATGGCACTATACTTGGGGACATTATGCATAACTGGCACTATACTTGGGGACATTATGTGTAACTGGCACTGTACTGGGAGACATTATGTGTAACTGGCACTATACTGGGGGCATTATGCATAACTGGCACTATACTGGGGGCATTATTTCTATCTGGCACTATAGTTGGGGATATTATCTGTAACTGGCACTATACTGGTGGACATTATGCGTAACTGGCACTATACTGGGGGCATTACTTGTATCTGGTACCATAGTGGGTGATAATATATGTAACTGGCACTATACTGGAGGCATTACTTGTATCTGACACTATAATGGGGAACATTATGTGCAACTGGCACTAAAGTGGGTGACATTATGTGTAACTGGCACTATATTGTGGGACATTATGTGTAAGTGGCACTATACTGGGGGCATTACTTGTATCTGGCACTTGTCACGATCCGGGTATCTGGACGCCATTTCTTACCCATCAGATGCCTCCTAAGGCTGGCTCAGCGCTCCAGGACCGGATCCCATCTGTTATCCTGATGTGTACATTCCTGTATCCTCTCCTGTCACTCTGGGACGCTGTCACAGTAAACGCCATATTACACCTGGCATGGCGTCTCCCGCGGCCTCCGCCGCCGTCCCTGAACTTCTGCATGCAGAGTGTCTGAGTGGCGATTACGTCAGCCGCGGCCTCCGCTGTGTCCGCGTGGTTGGATGTGCATCTGTCAGCCTGGCGCCTCCTGTCTCCGGTGGCCGGCGCCGCCATTACTGTTTTCATTACCACATGGATTACAAACCAAACTTCCCTCCAAGTGTCTGCATGGGCGCAGCCATCTTGGATTCTGTCAGCTGATCATTTCCACCAATCTGTTCTCAGTATTGATAATCTGCATAATTGCCTAGCCAATCCCTTCCTTGCTGCAGGTATAAATACACTGTGCCTGAGCAAGGAAGGCGTCAGTGCTTTGGTTGTCAAACCTAGTTCCTGTTTGTCTCTCTCCTGTGATTGTCTTCCAGGTTCCAGCTCCTGTCTCAAGACTTCCACCATAGAGACCCGCACCAGCATTCCACCTGCGGTGTAGCCTGACTCTCCAATCCATTGTGGATTCATCTGTTTCCAGCTACAACATTACCTGCTTCCAGCTCAGCTTCCAGCAGAGTACAGCTTCCCTTAAAGGGCCGGTGTCCTTTCTACACTTTACCACTCTCCACCGGTATTATTATTTCTCCGCTCTCAAGTTCTACATTTCAGTTCATATTTCATCGCTCCCAAGTTCATTTATTATTTAACTGGTTCCAGCCAGTATCCACTCCGTGCTAACAACAGTCTGGTTCCAGCCAGTATCCACAGCAGCTGTTTTATCTTCAGCAACCCAGCTTTTCCTGGAACACCAGCTGGCACAATCCTGGGTTATCTCCATTGCTACAGTCGGGCCTGGTAAGGACTTTCCATCTAGAAGATCATAAGAACTATCTCACACTACCAGTGCCCTGTGGCTCCTGCCATCCTGTAGTACCCAGGAACTGTATTTATTCTTTGCTGACTTTTTACGTTTTCTTTTACTGCTGCTGTGTTGCGGAGTTGTCATAATAAACATCATTGACTTTTATCCAAGTTGTCGTGGTCACGCCTTCGGGCAGTTATTATTCATGTTACTTACATGTCCAGGGGTCTGATACAACCTCCCAGGTTCCGGTACATCTCAGCCCCTACAACTGAGGCTGCCTCCCGTCAGCTCAGGCCCTCAGTTGTGACAGCACTATAGTGGGGCCATAAAAATAAAAATATTCAGAAATACGGAATAATCAATTATTCAAAATGCTTTTGTTCCCAAGCATTTTGGATATGTGTATATGTGTGTGTGTGTGTGTGTGTGTGTGTGTGTGTGTATATATATATATATATATATATATACATATATAGTAACAGGAGTCTTGCTGGAATGCACACTGCTACAAAAATTCCACCAACAACCGACCCCAGGCTTGTGAAAAAACAACAAATACCTTTTAATCAGGTAGCTCAGAAAAAAAGATATACATAAAACATAGATCACTGTCTTTAGTATAAACTGCCAGGGAGGTTAGGCCCTGCCTCACTCCCTCTTACTAAATAAGGAACCCTTCAGGTCTTAGCATCCTGACACTAGTGCCCCAGTCTTCCTGATCCCACTGTCCCTAGCAGGCCTATCACCTGGACACTAACTTGCTTCAGGAGCCCTGACTCATGGGAGAGACTCTGCTTTAAACCCAGCACCCAGGTGCTGGCTGATGAAGCAGCTTCTTGGGCTAAGAATCCTATAAGACCTGGTCTGGGCCAAATGGATGAGAACCCGGTCCATCCACACTTCCCATCCACCCCCAGGACCTTGTGTGTAGCTTACAGGTGGCAAAGTACCTCTCCTGCCACAATATATATACAGTATAAATAAATTTTTCTTGCGGGGGCCCACAGAAGACATAGACCTTGATAATTTGGCTTTTGACAGTTTGGATTTTGAGTTTGACATGCCTGATGTAGACAGCATCAAAATGACCAGCACAAAATACAGACATCTTCCCAGTGATCAGCCTAGATTACAGGCAGCATCAAAAGTGACCTTCACACAATTCAGACAGTTTTTCAGTGACCATCATACAGCATAGAAAGCATCCCAGTGACTGCTATAAATCTAGGCAGATCCCAGTCACCGCCATACACAACATACAGCACCCAGTGACTGACATACAGTACAGACAGCGTACCATCATAGTGTTATGATGAGTGTATAAAATATAGAAATAGTAACCTGAATAAAAATTTTTAGGTAGCTAGAAGCTGGAATCCACAGACCCCAATGTCTGAAAGTCCATCACTTCAAATTGATATATAACACATTAAAATTCCAAAAAGCTATTTCAGTAACTAGCACATAGCTAAATCCACAGTAGATCAAACTGAAGTTACATTTAATCACATTGACTTTTTGGAATGTATGAACTGGATACACCTGTTCGGATCAAGCAGTACTGCATTTCTGTCAGCTTTCTGAGAAAGTTTTACAAAAGTTCTAGTTTGTTGAGCTGCTCTTAAATGTGTGCATCTGGCACGAGGGTGTGAGGATAGCAGTCCTCTCAAACCACAGTATCAGTAGGTATACAGTATATATACATAGTCCCTTGATGCCTTAAACTCAGGGCTGTAACTAGGTCTGTGCTGGAGGTGCTTTGCCCCAGAGCAATGCGCTGTGGGTGGAAAAAATCTCCGTCAGCACCTGCAGGTACACGCCACACTACTGCCCGCCCGCCATCGCCGCCAAATAGCTGCAGTGCTGCCTGTAGAGGGGAGTGCCCAGCTCCCTCTCTCACTGATAATACTTGTAGCCAGGCAGCGCTTCAGCTGCATGCCTGCATGCTCCACCCCCTTCCTCCGCAGCATCTCTTGAGACTCTCTCTCCCAGCCTGCCCGCCAGCACACACCCACAGGGCCCTGCAAAGAGCCACGACATTCCGGCTGGTGGAAGAGCCCAGAAGCATGCAGATTGGACAGCCCATCCCAGCCCCCAGCAGCAGGTGCAGCACTGACCTGACAGTGTCTGTACCCCCACTCTGTCCAGGTCAGTGCCCTCAGTCACAGTCTCACGGAGGGATGGATGGGGGCTCTGGCTGTATCTGATGTAATGTGTATAATGGGCTCTACCTGGTATAATGTGTATAAGTTGCTTTACATGTTGTACTGTGTATAATGGGCTCTACCTGGTGTAAAGTGTATAAGACACTCGACCAGGTGTATGTGTATAATGGGCTTTACCTGTCGTAATGTGTATAAAATGCTCTACCTGGCGTATGGTGTATAATGGTCTCTACCTGGCGTAATGTGTGTAATGGCATCTACCTGGCATAATGTGTATAATGGGCTCTATCTGGCATAATGTGTGTAAGGGGCTCTACCTAGCGTAATGTGTATAAGATGCTCTACCTGGCGTAATATGTGTAATAGGCTCTACCTGGCATAATGTGTGTAATGAGCTCTACCTAACATAAAGTGTATAAGGGCATACCTGGCATAATGTGTATAAGATGCACTACCTGGCTTAAATTGTATAATGGGCTCTACATGGCATAAAGAGTGTAATGGGCTCTATCTGGCGTAATGTGTATAATTGACTTTACCTGGCTTAATGTGTGTAATGGGCTCTACCTGGCGTAATGTGTATAAGGTGCTCTACCTGGCATAATGTTTAAAAGGGGTACTACTGTGTGGTGTTATGTGAATTGGTACTATTCTGTGGCCATGCCCCTTCCCAATGAAGCCACACCTCTATAATGTTGATTTTTTTCCCCTACCATGCTTCCGGCATGCTATATCCTTGTTTTAAGTATGGGGGGCAGCGGGAGGCACCAATTTACTTTCTGGCACAGGGCACCAAAATGTCTAGTTACGGCTCTGCTTAAACTTATGCCATATTTTATTGACATAAAAAAAATTGGTATCTTATTCTCCTTTGTTCAGTGTATAGCTCACGGGTGGCAATCCTGCAGCCCGATGGGAATAAGCACCATGAGTAACGGAGGTCCGCACAGCTGCACATCGGTCTAATAAGGGTGCTGGTCCTAGGGGATAGGCAAATAATCATGAAGCCATCCAATTCAATATCGGGCCGGCACTCTAATAACCAGGTTCAGACCAATGAGTTTGTGCCATACAGTTCATGACTCAAAGTAAATTATACAATATGCCCATGACATCATAGGTACACAGGTTGAGAACCACTGCAATAACTTGTGTGAGCAAATATATATTCTTGGCTTGAGTTACTAATGGTTGTACAGTAGTTACATATTTAAACCTATAAAAATATATTAACTACAATAAGATCCATATTCAAATAAACATTGCACTGGAAAAAATACTATTAAATACATTTATTATAATAATGTATTTAGTTCCAATACATATTTATTAACAAGACTTAAAAACTGAAAATAAAAATATTACATAGCAAAGATAAAAAAGGAAAAATAAATAACATAAAAAATAAAAATAAGCAGACCATTTGAAAGGTGTTTTATTAAAAATTCAACAAAAATTCTACACTTTGAGTACTGTAATAGAACTGACCATTATCTAGTCTGTAATCTTTGAGTACATCAAGCTAGTAATAGAATAAAAGTATTAGATACTCCTAATGGTGAGAAGCTTCTTATACCCCTTTCATACATGCTCCAACTTCCCGGGATTTTGCACATGAATGCGCATCATCCCGGGAATTTGAAAGGTCCCAACCAGGGAACACGTCCCTGGATGCCGACCCTGCAATTGACCAGGGTTATGTCTGAAAAGCGTTGACGTGGGAATTTCCCAGGTCTCCAGCAAAAACCAGAGATTTTTAAAAGATGAAAAACCCGGGACTGAGCAGGGAAATTCCTGGGTCGTATGTCTGAAAGGGGTATTAATCTCCTAAACTGTAGACAAACTATAGAAGAATCCATCTCTGGGTTCCTTAAAGATTTAAACCTTCCATCTATAACTCCAGAATGTTTATCTTAACACTCTCTGGTCAGCACAGAAGTAAAAAATGCCATTAAATCTAGGGCTGGGATACAACTAGGGGGAGCTAAGGGCATATGTTCCCTGGGCACAGGATTTGAGGGGGCACCAATGGAGTTACAGAGGCAGTGCCGTAACTAGCCATTTTAGCGCTGTGTGCAAGAAACGACAGTGGCGCCCCCCCCCCATGCAAGACAGGGGCAGTGCGCGCCGCAGGCGCTCGAAAAATTTATAGGGGCGTGGCTTCACGGGAAGGGGCGTGGCCACAAAATAACAGCAATTCATACTACGGTGCACAGTAGTCTACATTATTCAAATTACGCTGCACAGTAGCGCCACTACACCAGGTAGAGCCCCTTTTATACATTACAGCAGACAGCGTCCCCCTTTTTACACATTACGGCAGCCAGTCCCCCTCTTTACACATTGCGGCAGCCAGGCCCCCTCTTTACACATTGCGGCAGCCAGGCACCCTTTTTACACATTGCGGCAGCCAGACCTCTTTTTATACATTGTGGCAGCCAGTCCCCCTTTTTACACATTGCGGCAGCCAGGACCCCATTTTACACATTGCGGCAGCCAGGACCCCTTTTTACACATTGCGGCAGCCAGGACCCGCCCTTTTTACACATTACGGCAGCCAGTCCCCCTCTTTACACATTGCGGCAGCCAGGCCCCCTCTTTACACATTGCGGCAGCCAGGCCCCCTCTTTACACATTGCGGCAGCCAGGCCCCCTCTTTACACATTGCGGCAGCCAGGACCCCATTTTACACATTGCGGCAGCCAGGACCCCATTTTACACATTGCGGCAGCCAGTCCCCCTTTTTACACATTGCGGCAGCCAGGACCCCATTTTACACATTGCGGCAGCCAGGACCCCATTTTACACATTGCGGCAGCCAGTCCCCCTTTTTACACATTGCGGCAGCCAGGACCCCATTTTACACATTGCGGCAGCCAGTCCCCCTTTTTACACATTGCGGCAGCCAGGACCCCATTTTACACATTGCGGCAGCCAGGACCCCATTTTACACATTGCGGCAGCCAGTCCCCCTTTTTACACATTGCGGCAGCCAGGACCCCATTTTACACATTGCGGCAGCCAGGACCCCATTTTACACATTGCGGCAGCCAGTCCCCCTTTTTACACATTGCGGCAGCCAGGACCCCATTTTACACATTGCGGCAGCCAGTCCCCCTTTTTACACATTGCGGCAGCCAGGACCCCATTTTACACATTGCGGCAGCCAGGCTCCCTTTTTACACATTGCGGCAGCCAGACCCCCTTTTTATACATTTCGGCAGCCAGTCCCCCTTTTTACACATTGCGGCAGCCAGGACCCCATTTTACACATTGCGGCAGCCAGGACCCCTTTTTACACATTGCGGCAGACGGTGTCCCCCTGAGAGAGAGAGAGAGAGAGAGAGAGAGAGAAAGAGAGAGAGAAAGAGAAAGAGAGAGAGACATACTTACCTTCTCCCCGCTGACAGGCTCCTCGCGCAGCTCCCTCTCGGTGCAGGCTGTGTGAGATGAGAAGGAGGAGGAGGGAGGGGGAGCAGGGAGCCGCAGCAGCGCTATTTGATTGGTAGTAAGCGCCGCTGCAGCATCCCCCTCTCCTTCTGTATTGGTTGCCTGGCGCTGCTGTGGATGCTGGGATGAAGGAACCGCATCCCAGCATCCATAGCAGCGCCGGGCAGCCAATACAGAAGGAGAGGGGGATGCTGCAGCGGCGCTTACTACCAATCAAATAGCGCTGCTGCGGCTCACTGCTCCCCCTCCCTCCTCCTCCTTGAACCCGGCGCTGGTCTCTCTCGTCCAGCGCGGCGCGCGGCGCACACAGAGGCGGCATGTAATGAGTCAATTTGACTCATTACATGCCGCTGGCCGTTGCGCCCCCAGGGCAACTGCGCTGTGTGCCAAGCCCCCTTGGCACACACGTAGTTACGGCCCTGTACAGAGGAGCAGGTGGTGGGTACCAGCAGTGCTGCGCTGCTCTGGTGACACAGCAGACGGCCCCGGGAAACTGGGGCACTTTTGCCGACCTACCTGTCTGCCCACGACTGGCTCTGATGCTGTACAGGTGAGTACCAGTTCCTGGGACCTCTCCTATGCTGCCTACTGGATTATCTTCTTTGTCATCCCCTTGCAAACTATAGAAGAGGGCTGACAGCGCCGTATCTTCCAGCAGTCTACAATCCCGGCTGCCTGCACAGCACCATTCAATAACAAACTGCCGGCTACACACCAATGAGAGGACACACTGACCCACGCATCCGTTTGTTAACAGGTGCAGTCTCTGATGTTACAGAAATCAAATGCTCACTTTGCCAGCCAGCCATCCACCTGGCAGTGGAAACATAGAGCCTGGAAAACCTGCAACTGATTATCACTATCCCTGGACGCAGGGAATTACAGCAGCTTTGTGGTGAGTTTAAAGACAGACTTTATTGTTGGCACCGTGCCCCCAGATAGCAGTATCAAACTCTGATTTGCCTCACAGATAGGGGATGTAGTTTAGCATATAGGGGGTGTAGTGTAGTAGAAAAATAGGTTCAGGAACTCCTGGGGTGGGTGGAGTTCTGGATAATGTGGCAGTAGCTACAGTGGGTGGGGCATCAATAGGTGTGTAAACCAATTTTTAAAAAATGGTAAGGAAAGATTGGGCTGTGAGTGGGCGTTATTATAACGGGTTCAGCATGATTTACCAACAGACACAATATTGACGGTCATAATCACGAAAGCCATTGACCTACAGTCAAAATACCGACATGGTCAAAATACCAACATTCATTATGGTGACATGGTCAAAATGCCAAAATCGTCAGAATACTGACATCTGAAATGCTGACATGTCAAAAAACCGACATGAGTTTTTATGTTTTTTTGGCTATCAGTGTTGACATAGGTCGACATAGATGCCGTCTAAGTGTGCTGCGTCTCCTCGCATGGCTCACTACGCTCACTATGCTTCGGGCTATTATATTCCCCCTCCAGGTCCACTGGGATGGTAAAGTATGAACAAGCCTGTTTTGGGGTAAAAATTCCTTTAAAAAGCAGGTCAGCATTTCGACATGTCGGTATTCTGACCATGTCAACATTTTGAACATGTCAGCATAATGAATGTTGGTATTTTGACCGTGTCTGTATTTTGACTGTTGGTCAATGGCTGTCGGGATTATAACCGTTGGTACTGTGTCCGTTGGTAAATCAACTGCTACCCATTATGACGTGTCAATTTATCATATAATATATTAAACTATAGAAATAGAGAAATATAGGAGAGAAAACTTCTGTATATTCACATCCACAGCCACAGAAAACCAGAATCCATACTACTGTACTTGTACTAATACATTGAAAAAGCCAGATCCACTCGTTCAATGCAACAAAAAAAGTCAGATCCACATACAGTACAATGCACCAAAAAGCCAGATCCTCATACAGTACACTGAATAAGCCAGATCCTCATACAGTACACTGAATAAGTCAGATCCACATACAGTACACTGAATAAGCCATGTCCTCATACAGTACACTGAAATAAGTCAGATCCACATACAGTACACTGAATAAGCAAGATCCACATACAGTACACTGAATAAGCCAGATCCTCATACAGTACACTGAATAAGCCAGATCCTCATACAGTACACTGAATAAGCCAGATCCACATACAGTACACTGAATAAGCCAGATCCACATACAGTACACTGAAATAAGTCAGATCCACATACAGTACACTGAATAAGCCAGATCCACATACAGTACACTGAAATAAGTCAGATCCACATACAGTACACTGAATAAGCCAGATCCTCATACAGTACACTGAATAAGTCAGATCCACATACAGTACACTGAATAAGCCAGATCCACATACAGTACACTGAATAAGCCAGATCCACATACAGTACATTGAATAAGCCAGATCCACATACAGTACACTGAATAAGCCAGATGATACAGAGAAACACCGGGACTTGGAGACATTCACACTGGTGATAGGGGGGGGGGGGGGAGAGAGTGACATGAAGACATATAAGCCATACCCTCCAACATTTTACACATGAAAACCGGTACAAATTAGGAAAGGGGACGTGGCCACGGGTAAAAGGGGCATGGCCACACCCCCATTCCTATACTTTCTATGTTAATTTGGAGAGTCAAAAATCAGTACAAAGCCCTTTTTGGCAGGTACAGACCATAAAAAAAGGTACTCTACCTGCCAAAAAGGTACAGTTGGAGGGAATGATACACTGGTGACCGGAAGGGCAGGCAAGACATATACACTGATGACTGTAGGGGAAGGAAGACATATACACTGGTGACTGGAGGGGCATGGAGACATACACACTGGTGACTGGAGGGGCATGGAGACATACACACTGGTGACTGGAGGGACAGGGAGACATACACACTGGTGACTTGTGTGGCAGGGAGACATACACACTGGTGACTGGAGGGGCATGGAGACATACACACTGGTGACTGGAGGGGCATGGAGACATACACACTGGTGACTGGAGGGGCAGGGAGACATACACACTGGTGACTGGAGGGGCATGGAGACATACACACTGCTGACTGGAGGGGCGTGGAGACATACACACTGGTGACTGGAGGGACAGGGAGACATACACACTGGTGACTGGAGGGGCAGGGAGACATACACACTGGTGACTGGAGGGACAGGGAGACATACACACTGGTGACTGGAGGGACAGGGAGACATACACACTGGTGACTGGAGGGACAGGGAGACATACACACTGGTGACTTGTGTGGCAGGGAGACATACACACTGGTGACTGGAGGGGCAGGGAGACATACACACTGGTGACTGGAGGGGCATGGAGACATACACACTGGTGACTTGTATGGCAGGGAGACATACACACTGGTGACTGGAGGGACATGGAGACATACACACTGGTGACTGGAGGGACAGGGAGACATACACACTGGTGACTGGAGGGGCATGGAGACATACACACTGGTGACTGGAGGGACATGGAGACATACACACTGGTGACTGGAGGGACAGGGAGACATACACACTGGTGACTGGAGGGACATGGATACATACACACTGGTGACTGGAGGGGCAGAGAGACATACACACTGGTGACTGGAGGGGCAGAGAGACATACACACTGGTGACTTGTGTGGCAGGGAGACATACACACTGGTGACTGGAGGGACATGGAGACATACACACTCTTGACTGGAGGGGCATAGAGACATACACAGTGGTGACTGGAGGGGCATGGAGACATACACACTGGTGACTTGTGTGGCAGGGAGACATACACACTGGTGACTGGAGGGGCAGGGAGACGTATACACTGGTGACTGGAGGGGCAGGGAGACGTATACACTGGTGACTGGAGGAGCAGGGAGACATACACACTGGTGACTGGAGGGGCACGGAGACATACACACTGGGGCCTGAGGCGGGACAGAGACATTCACAATGGTGACTGGGGAGAGGGGGTATGGAAACATGTGTAATACCCCCATTGTTATTTAAAAAAGACCCCCCTGCTCCAGAGCCAGTGCGTGGGAGTCTCAGTTCGGTTGTGTCTACTCAGTTCGGTTGTGTCTATGTTACCTTCGTGCTCAGGACCTGGAAGTGACAAAACGAGAGGGCAGAAGAGAACTTCCGCCCTTACAGCACCTAAATGTTTTCTTTGTTCTCCGTTCATTTGGGGTAATTTCTTTTTTCTATGCAGATTTGGACCCTTGCGGGCTCGCTTCGCTCGGCACGCTTCAGGCTCAGTGTCTCGCTTCGCTCGTCACACGTTACTATTTCAAATAGATTGTGACATGGACCCAGGGGGTTATGGGAAAGGTCCTCTCCACGAAGGTAAACTAGACGCTACCGTCTCAGTTCATGCCCACACGCTGGCTTGACTCACACTGGCACCAATGCAGTCTTGAACACTTGAATATATGTCAGTCCACTCAACTCTCCCCCCTCCTAGATCAGGGGTATATATGGTTGCTTAATGGGCAACTTTATAATAGTGGGGCACCATATGGGGCAACTTATAATAGTGGGACACCACAGGAGGTCTGGAAGGCTCCGTAGGGGAATAAAAGGAGCAGCCAGAGAAGTGAGTGGGGAATACTTATGGGAACTGACCTGTGTATAGGAACATAACATAGCCACCAGAAGTGCAGCACAGACCTGCTGGGTAGCGGATGCCCTGCGCCAGAAGGACCACATCCCATACTTGCCTACCTGACCCTCTCCATGAGGGAGAAAATGCTCTGTTCCTGGACATTCCTGGTAATGTATGATTGCCATCACCTGTGGTGAAACACCTTTCTTATCAAGTAACTAGCTCACCACAGGTGATGGCAATCATACATTACCAGGAAAGTCCAGGAACAGAGCATTTTCTCCCTCATGGAGAGGGTCAGGTAGGCAAGTATGCGACATCCTGAGAAGCAGAGCAGCAGCGCTGAGGACCCCGCAGCACCAGAGTCGAGAGAAAGACCCTGCCTGGAGAGAAGAGCTGTCTACGTCATCCAGTGAGGCCGTGGATGCCCTCCGTCCCCTGGATCCCGATGAGCAGCAGCGGACGGCCGATGATGGGCACGCAGGCACCGTGGTAGACAACCCTGGGGAGAAGACCCCAAAAAGGACCCCTGGCTGGCTGCAAGGATCCTTGGCCGTCGGGAAAGAGCATCGGAGAAGAGGATCCAGACTAGAGAGGACCCCGGAGTACAGTGGTTCCTGCTGCAGCCCCAGTGCGGTGCATGGCATCCCAGGTGGTGCAAGTCGAAGGTGGCTGAAACGACTTCTCTTTAAGCCTTCCGCTGCCAGACTCTGCCTTGTTCTACTTTCCGCTGCAAGACTCTGCTTTTGGGGAACAATAGAAAAGAGGTTAGGCTCCCCATCAGTCAGAGCCCCTACACAACAGTTAAAAAGGGTAGGCTCCCCACCTAAGATGCCCTGTTTGTAGGATAAATGGGACAGGCTTCCCATCTCTAGCTTCCCTTTGCATAGCAATTAAAATAAGGGGGTAGGCTCCCAACCAGCCGGGGTCCCTGTGTATTATCATAAGGGTAGGCATCCTGCTGCTAGTGCTGCTCAGTCATAGTAAATGCCAGGGACGTGGTCCCTGGTGTTGCCCTCCTTACTCTTAGAGAAATCTACATTCTCCTAAGAGCAATCTCATGTGAAAAGTTATTGATAGAGAAGTGCTCCTAAATGCTAAAGTGTGTTAATGTAAAAGCATATGATTCAGTGCAACTGTATTGGAGATTGGAGATACGCTCCTTTATGCTAAAATGGTGTTGATGTGAACATATGATATGTAATACTAAAACGAGGCTGAAGTTAGCTTCTTATTCGGCCAGCTTATTATTCTTCTTATTCACTTCTTATTCTCTTCTTATTCGAACTACAGCTCTTATTCAGAAAATTGAGTTTTGCAAGGGTTAACTAGTCTTGGGCCACTAATTTGACACCTGAAATCATCAAAGCGTGGTCACTTACATATGATACACTTGTATTTTGCCTGGCCCAATGCTTTTTTGGGCATGGAATACACTGGCAAAGTCGGCACAAACACCATATTTTCCATTTTGAATAAGTAGCTGTAGTTTTGCAAGGGTTAACCAGTCTTGGGCCACAAATTTGACACCTGAAATTAACAGAGAGTGGTCACTTACATATGACCCATTTGTATTTTGCCTGGCCCAATGCTGTTTTGGGCATGAAATACAATGGCAAAGTCAGCACAAGCACCATTTTTTAAATTTTAAATTGCCATTTTGAATATTGCTAATGTTTGCAGTTAAAGATTTACCCAAAGCCTCTATGGGGTTTAGCCCTTCAAGCTCCTCTATGGTAGACAACGTAGAGGGATACTAGATCTATTAAAAGAAGGGTGGGAGCAGCAATTGTCCCAAAAGCCTAACATCGTTCAGTTTGTGTCCCAATTTTATGGCTGTCTAAGGCAAATTGTGCCACTTCTGACCAAGCACATGGTAAGTGCTCAATAGCATCAAAAACGCAGTCATGACGTTACTGCTGTCAACCGGACCTTTAATAGGGGCGACAAGGTACTGATACTTGTGTCTAGGTATGGCAGGAAGGTAGAAGGAAAGGGTCATTCAGACATGATGGCTCGCTAGCTATTTTATTGCAGCACTGCGATCAGATAGTCGCCGCCTATAGGAGAGTGTATTTTTGCTTTGCAAGTGTGCGAACGCATTTGCAGCTGAGCGCTGCTAAAAAGTTTTGTGCAGTTTCTTAGTTGCCTAGAACTTACTCACCCACTGCGATCACTTCAGCCTGTCCGGGCCCAGAATTGACGTCAAACACCTGCCCTGCAAACGCTTTGACATGCCTGCGTTTTTCCAAACACTCCCAGAAAACGGTCAGTTGTCACCCAGAAACGCCTTCTTCCTGTCAATCTCCTTGCGATCGCCCATGCAAATGGATTCTTTGTTAAATCCTTCGCTAGGCGCCGATCCGCTATGCACTCGTACGATGCGCCTGCGCATTGCAGTGCACACCCATGTGCAGTTCGGACCTGATAGCTGCGCTGTGAAAATCCGCAGCATGCGATCAGGTCGGAATAACCTATGTTACTCCACCCGGGGTGGTGATAAAACAAAAGCCATATTATATATCTGAGACCCAGCAGGCAGCAGTAAAACGGGAACTGGAAGAGATGCGGCGCTTGGGCGTCATAGAGGAGTCAAACAGTGAATAGAATAATCCCATTGTTTTAGAGCCCAAGCCTTTTGGAGCTTTGAGATTCTGTAATGACTTCAGAAAGTTAAGTAAAGTTCATCATCCTATCCTATGCCCCGGGTTGATGAACTGGTAGAAAACTTAGCAATAAGCCATGCTAGATTTTCTGAAGGGCTGCTGGCAAATTCTTCTGATGGAAGCTGCCAAAGCAGCGATAGCCTCTCTACTCCAGTGGGTTTGTTCCAGTATAAAGTCGCACCTTCCAAAGGTGGATGCAGTGTTACAGTCTCTACAGGCACAAGGGTTCACAGCTAACCTGGAGAAGTGTACCATCGGAATTGTGGAGGCAAAGTATCTGGGGTATATTGTATGCCAAGGTCAAGTTAAACCTCAACCCAGCAAGGTGGAAGCAGTCCTCACATGGCCTAAGCTAAAATGCAAGTCGCAACTCAGGACATTCTTTGGTCTGGTGGGCTATTATCGTAGGTGCAAGGGTGGAACTTGCAGCGGTGCAACTGGTGCAATGCACCATGGCCCCACCACGATGAAGAGGCCCACAGCCGGAGGCACTACAATGAGTCAGACTGACTCATTACATGCCACCCGCCGGCATGCTGCAAGCCGCCGGTTCCCATTAGCAGAATGAGGCTGAGCTGGTGTGCACAGCTGCGGTCTGGCCAGAGGGGGAGGAGGATGTAGTGGAGGAGTCTGGAGAAGGGGAGTACAGTAGCTGAAGTAGTGCAGCAGCATTCCTTGTAAGGCGATCAGGCAGTTGTGTGTTTATTTAGTTTAATTGTATTATACATTTTCTTACATCCTAGGGGATACTGGGAATCCATTTAGTACCATGGGTACAGACGGGTCCACTAGGAGCCATGGGCACTTTAAGAAATTGTGTGTGCTGGTTCCACCCTCTATACCCCTCCTACTAGACTCTGTTTAGAAAATGTGCCTGGAGGAGCCGGTCACGTCTCTGGAAGCTCCTGAAGAGTTTTCTGCATTCATTTCCTGTGCTTGTTGTTTTCAGGCAGGACTGGATGGCACCAACCTGCCTGCTTCGTGGGACTTAGGGGGGGGGGGGGGGCGGGAGGGGGAAACCGCTCTCTCAGGGTTAATGGTCCCATTCCCTGCTGACAGGACATTAGCACCTGAGGGAACTATTCATGAGCCCCACCACGGCAAGCATACATTCCCGCAGCACACCGCCACCTTTAACAGAGCCAGAAAAAAGAAGAGTGGTGAGTACCAAGCCAGCGTCCCGGTTAGCGGGTCGCCGACCTTTATGGTGGCATGAGGGTACAGAGATGCACGGCTCCTAAATGGGGCAGATTGCATCTCCCGCTGTGTAAGGACACATACGCTGAACAGCAGGCACAGTACCCAGACTGGCAACAAAGCCATAAAAGGAATCGTCTCCATTTTATGCACTTAGACACATACAGCCAGTATAAAAAAGAGCGGGAAGACTGCAGCATTGAAGGGGCAGGGCTTCACTATGAGCGGATCCAGCAGATCACAAGCGCCATTTTCCCTCTGCGGCTAACACAGACGCAGACTGGCAGGGACTCCAGATTACCTCAGCGGTACCAGGGAGTCATAGCAGGGGGGGAGCGATTATCAGTGTACTAAGTCTTTAATCTAGGTACTTAGTCTGCGACCTGGCTAAGCTTGGCATTAGCGTTAAGGGCGTGGTGTGCTGGTTCCATACTCTCTCTGTGTCTCCCTGGAAGGGCTCTTTGTGGGTTAATTGTGCATTTAACTTTTTCTTGTGTGTGTGCTGTCACTGCTGCAGTATGTCAGACAAAGAGTGTGTTTCATGTAAGGCACAGTGTCCCTCTTTCCCAGGGGGTTTACTAGTGTGTACTCAATGTACTGTCCCTTCCCAGGCTAGAGGGGCAGAACCAGCATGACTGGACCCCATTAGGGGAATGATTTCCTCAATCTCTACTAAGTTATCTCGGACCGAGAAAAAGACGCAATACTTAAGACAATTTATGACTGAAATTATGAAAAGAGATCAATACCCAAACTAGCGTCTCAGTCCCCTGCCATTTGTCCGCAAAAACGTACTTTGGCACATATCCTGCAGTCTGACTCGGATGTTGAGGGGTCAGAAATGGAGAAGGGTGAGGTGGACTCAGAGGTGGGCAAGGGTACTCTTTCACAGGGAATAGAAGCTATCAGAGAAGTTCTAAATATCCCTGATAAAGTGACAGAGAAGAGTGAGAAATCTTATTTTTTTCAATATAAAAAATAAATCCTCAGCCACTTTTCCTGTGTCAAAGAAACTAAATACCCTGTTTGAAGAACCGTGGGTTAGTCTTGATAGGAAATTTCAAATCCCTAAAAGGTTGTTATCATCCTTTCCTTTTCCTCCTGAGGATAGGAAAAAATGGGAAAATCCACCAGAAGTGGATGCATCAGTATCCAGGCTTTCATGAAAAATTGTATTGCCTGTCCCAGGTTCAGCCCCCCTAAAAGACGTGGTTGACCGCAAAATTGAGACTACGCTCAAATCTTTGTATACAGCTGCTGGGGTGACCCAGAGAACCACTATAGCATGTGGGGGGATTACAAGAGCCATTGCCAAATGGTCGGGTAACCTGATTGAAGTGTTAGACACCTTGCCTCAGGAGGAGGTTATCTTGTTCCTACAGCATATATAGGACTCTGCAAATGTTATGTTGGAAGTCATAAGAGAAATAGGCTTGCTTAATGCACGCACTACGGCTATGGCAGTGTCTGCATGCAGGGGTCTATGGCTAAGCCAGTGGACTGCGGACTCCAGGAAAGGCGTGGAAGGCCTCCCTTTCACAGGTGAGGCCTTATTTGGAGATGAATTAGACAAATGGATCTCCAAAGCTACTGCGGGTAAGTCCACATACCTTCCTTCTGCAGCACTCCCAGCCAGGAAGGCCTACTCAGGTCCCAATTTACAGTCCTTTCGGACTGCCATGTTTAGAGGAAAACCCAGAGGTTCTTCTACAGCCACCAGAGGCGCTAGAGGTAAACCACACAAACCAGCAACTGCCGGTTCACATGAACAGGGCTCAAGCTCTGCTTCCTCAAAACCCTCAGCATGACAGTGGACCGCGACGCCTGGAAGAGTGCCAGTTGGGAGCCCGGCTAAAATTCTTCAGTCACATCTGGACAAGCACGTGCCCCGACCCCTGGGTCATAGATCTTATTTCCCAGGGCTACAGACTGGAGTTCCAGGAGTTCCCACCTCCCAGATTCTTCCAATCAGGCTTACCAGTTTCACAAGAGGCAAGTATAATTTTACATGACGTCATTCAAAAATTGGTACAGACTCAGGTCATTGTTCCAGTTCCACCTCATCTACAAAACAAGGGGTACTATTCCAACTTGTTTGTAGTATTGAAACCGGACGGTTCGGTAAAGCCAATTCTGAACCTCACGTCCTTGAACCCGTACTTACGAATGTTCAAATTCAAGATGAAGTCTCTGAGAGCAGTGATATCAGTTCTGGAGGAGGGGGAATTACTAGTGTCTCTGAATATCAAGGATGCGTACCTTCACATTCCGATCTGGCCGCCTCATCAGGCTTATCTACGGTTTGCACTGCAGGACTGTCACTACCAGTTCTAGTCCCTGCCATTTGGTCTCTCCACGGCAGCGAGGGTGTTCACCAAAGTGATGGCAGAGATGATGTTTCTACTCCGCAAACAAAGAGTGAACATAATTCCATACCTGAGCGTACTTCTGATGAAGGCACTGTCCAGGGAGCATTTGTTGGACAGCATTGGCCTCTCAACCAGACTACTCCTGGATCACGGGTGGATTCTGAATCTACCAAAATCTCACTTAGAACCAACACAGAGGCTTCCTTTCTTGGGAATGATACTGGACACAGAGTCTCAGAAGGTGTTCCTTCCCTTGGAAAAGACAATGGTAATCCAGTCGATGGTTTGGGCTGTCCTGAAACCAACCCAGATCTCGGTGCATCTGTGCATTCGCCTTCTGGGAAAGATGGTGGCCTCTTACAAGGCGCTTCAGTACGGAAGGTTTCATGCAAAGCCCTTCCAGCTAGATCTGTTGGACAAATGGTCCGGATCGCATCTTCAAATGCACCGGAGGATCTGTCTGTCGCCAAAAGCCAGGATCTCCCTCCTATCGTAGCTGCAGACTTCTCCCCTAGCCGAGGATCGGTTGTTCAGGATTCAGAACTGGATTCTTCTAACCACAGATGCAAGCCTCAGACGTTGGGGCGCAGTCACCCAAGGGGTGCAGTTTCAGGGAAGATAGTCAAGTCAGGAAGTCGTACTTCCAATAAACATCCTGGAACTCAGGGCTACTGTATATACAATGCCTTTCTGCAGGCCTAATCTCTTCTTCAGAGTCAGGCTATTCAGGTCCAGTTGGACAATGTGACGGCAGTGACGTACATAAACCGACAGGGCGGAACGAAAAGCAGAGCCGCAATGTCAGAGGTGTCAAGAATTCTCCTCTGGGCGGAAAAACACGCCGTGGCATTGTCAGCGGTCTTCATTCTGGGAGTAGACAACTGGGAAGCAGACTTCCTCAGCAGACATGACCTGCACCTGGAGGAGTGGGGCTTTCACCCGGAGGTGTTCCGGTGGTTGACACATCAGTGGGGATGTCCATAGATCAACATGATGGCCTCTCGACTCAACAAGAAGCTCAAGCGGTATTGTTCCAGGTCAAGGGACCCACAAGCAGTGGTGATAGGTCTGCAAACTCGGTCCTCATTACCCCACACAGTGCATGTTTTGCAGGTAACCTAGCAGGTGCACAGGTGTATTAATTACTCACAGACACATTTTAAAAGGTCTGCAGGTGGAGTTAATTATTTCACTTGTGATTCTGTGAGGAGACCTGCAAAACATACACTGTGTGGGGTAATGAGGACCGAGTTTGCAGACCTATGCGGTAGACGCTCTGACAACTCCGTGGGTTTACCAGCTGGTGTACGTGGTTTCTACACTTCCTCTCATCCCAAGAATTCTAAAAAGAATAAAAAGGGAAAAGGTTCAAGCAATCCTCATTGCTTCGGACTGGCCACAAAGGGCCTGGTATGCGGATCTTCTCGAGATGCTGCTCGAAGACCCGTGGCCTCTACCTCTTTGCGAGGATCTTCTGCAATGGGGCCCATTCGTCTATCAAGACATACCGTGGCTATGTTTAGGAAGTTGAACAGCAGATTCTAGCCAGGAGAGGGATTCCTGACAAGGTCATACCGACTATGATCCAAGCCAGGAAGGGGGTAACGTCTAAACATTACCACCGTATTTGGAAGAAATACGGCTCTTGGTGTGAGAGCAGACTATATTCTGTGGTGGAATTTCATCTGGGTCATTTCCTGCTTTTTCTGCAGTCGGGAGTGGATGTGGGCATACGTCTAGGCTCCATAAAAGTCCAGATTTCGGCCTTGTCTATCTCAGTTTGGTGCTGCAGTTTCTCCAATCGGACTGGTTTCAACCATTACAGGAGTTTGACGTAAAGTACCTTATGTGGAAGACCGCCACACTGTTGGCCTTGGCTGCAGCAAGATTTGTGTCGGAGCTAGGGGCGTTGTCTCACAAGAGCCCCTACCTAATTTTCCATGAGGACAGAGCTGAACTCAGAACTCGTCAGCAATTTCTTCCTAAGGTGGTGTGTGCATTTCACATCAACCAACCTCTTGTGGTTCCGGTTGTTACGGACACCTCTGCTACTTCAAAGTCTTTGGATGTTGTGAGGGCTTTGAAGGCATATGTAAAAAGAACAGCTCATCACAGGAAATCAGACTCGCTGTTCGTTCTCTATGATCCCAATAAGATTGGGTGTCCTGCTTCAAAGCAGTCAATTGCATGCTGGATCAGGCTCACTATCCAGCATGCTTATTCTACAGCAGGCTTGCCGGTTCCAAAATCTGTACAGGCCCACTCTATTAGGTCGGTGGGTTCTTCTTTGGTGGCTGCATGGGGTTTCTCGGCTTTACAGCTCTGCCGAGCAGCTACTTGGTCAGGTTCAAACACGTTTGCTAAGTTTTACAAGTTCGATACTTTGGCCTCTGAGGACCTTCAGTTGGTCAATCGGTTCTGCACGAACCTCAGCAATCTCTCCCACCCAGTTTGGGAGCTTTGGTACTTCCCCATGGTACTAACTGGATTCCCAGTATCAACTAGGATGTAAGAGAAAATAGTATTTTAATTACCTACCGGTAAATCTTTTTCTCGTAGTCAGTAGGGTATACTGGGCGCCCGTCTGGTGCTTCGTTCTTTCTGCACTGTAACTTGGTTAAGTATTCTGGTTTGTTCAGCTGTTGCTGTTCATGTTTCAAGTTTGGTTAGCATTTGGGTGTGCTGGTTCATAATCTCACCACTTTCCTTATCTATCCTTCTCTCAAAATATGTCCGTCTCCTCGGGCACAGTTTCCTAGACTGAGTCTAGTAAGGGGGGCATAGAGGGAGGAGCCAGCACACACTATCAATTTCTTAAAGTGGCCATTGCTTCTAGTGGACCCATCTTTACCCATGGTACTAAATGGATTCCCAGTATCCCCTATGGCTACGAGAAAAGGATTTACCGGTAGGTAATTAAAATCCTATGTTTTTTAATTGTACATTTCACCCTGTAAACTCAGAATTGCGGACCTCGAAGAGCCGGATCCTACATTGAGTGGGCAGAGATTAGGAGGTGGTGGGCAGGGTTGTTACAGTAAACTAGGCTCTCTGCAAACAGTAATGGTGACTGTGCAGTGACATATAACATACAGCAAAGGATAGAGTGGCCTCACTAAGGCAGCCAGGCACAAAGTCATGTGTTGTCACCCAAGGTGCATGTGCTGCTGCTGGCTGCATGATGCATAGTGTGGGCATCTGTCTCCATGGGCCTTGTGTATCCTTGTACAAAGGAATTGTCCCATCTTTATACAGTGAGAAGCCTCCTGAGTTTTTGTGGGTGTTGGATACAATTGGCTGACAGTTATTATATTGACATTCATTATGTCGACATGAAGAACTGTCAACAAACAGTCCCTTGTGATCTAGCAGTTTCGTACTTTGTACCGGTGGCAGTAGTGCTTTTTTCTGGATCACATTGCATTAGCGATGTCTCAGCAGTGTTCTGGTGAGTATTTTCCCCACTATCCCTAATCCCTAAACCTCCCCCTAGTAGCTATCCTTAACCTTTCCCCCTCCCCGCAGCCTAACCCTAGCCACCCCTCCCCCAGTGCCTAACTCCCCCCCCCCACCCGCAGCCTAAACCCAAACTTACCGGTAGTGCCTACTATATTGGCGATACATGTAAAAGGAGCACTACTGTGTGGCGTAATGTATATACAGAGCTCTATTGTGTGGCGTAACCTGTATAAGGGGTACTACTGTTTGGTGTAACGTATATAAGAAGCACTACTGTGTGGCGTAACGTGTATAAGGAGCACTATTATGTGGCATAAAGTGTATAAGGAGCACTACTGTATGGTGTAACATGTATAAGATGCAGTACTGTGTGTTGTGACGTGTATAAGGAGCTCTACTGTGTGGCATAACATGTATAAGGAACACTACTGTGTGGCAAAAGGTATATTAAGAGTACTACTGTGTGGCGTAACATGTATAAGAGGCACTACTGTGTGTTGTAACGTGTATAAGGAGCACTACTGTGTGGCGTAACGTGTATAAGGATCTCTACTATGTGGCGTAAGGCATATAAGAAGCAGTACTGTGTTGCGTAACGTGTTTCAGGAGCACTACTATGTAGCGTAATGTATACAAGGCGTACTACTGCTCAGTGTAATGTAATGTAATTCGGTATAATGCAATAACGTTGCACTACTGTGGGGCAACATTTGAATTGGTAGTACTATTGTGTGCCCACACCCCTTTTCATGAAGACCATGCCCTATTTTTTTACACACATTTTTTGGATTAGGGGGGGGGGGGGGGCAATGCATATTTTTGCACCTGGGCCCACGGTCTTGTTCCGCCACTGCGTAGGTTCACATGAGATTTTGCCACAAGGCAGCATCCTTCACTGATTGTCTGAGGAAACAGTCCCCAGACAAGATCTGATCGTAGATGTGCTAAATGTAGCACATCTACGATCATTTGCTCTGACATGCGGGGGAAACGCCCAGCACAGGGCTAGTTCGCCCCGTATGACTGGCCCTAGCACCCCCTTCCTCGCCCATGTATAAAACCATTGCACGGTGGCGATGATTTTGCACCTGATGAATAGCTCCCTGCCAGTGCAGCTCCTGTATATGTGTAGATTCTAAATAGCATTCAAAAGAAAAGTGGGTATTATTATTATTTAGAAATTATGGGGTACATTTACTAAGCAGTGATAAGAACGGAGAAGTGAGCCAGTGGAGAAATTTCCCAATCAACCAATCAGCAGCTCTGTATCATTTTATAGTATGCAAATTATAGATGTTACTTCAGTGCTGATTGGTTGCCATGGGCAACTTCTCCACTGGCTCACTTCTCCGCTCTTATCACTGCTTAGTAAATGTACCCCTAAGTATCAAGATCCTCCTAAAAGAATGTCCTCAGATCACATGGATATAATATGGAATTAGCATATATAAATATGATTGTAATGACACTGGAAAACTAATTGTATACCATGAGAGGGAGCTATTGAGCAAAAATATTTGTTTTATTATGAGATGCCGTCTGACCACGTGACCGTATTTATTGTTGACTGAGAAGATGCGGCCATGGGACCAGAAATATATTTGTACACCGTTTGCTATGTTACTAATTTTTGTCCTATCATGTGATTATATCCAGAGTTGAGGATAGTCACATAATTAGAAAAATGACATCACTACAAGTCCCATTAGAGGTATAGAGGTTATGTATTTGAGAGTGTTGTTTCTGTCACGGGCCACCGTCCGATCATGTGACTGTGCCCACGTCACGGGCTGCCGTCCGATCATGTGAGTATGCCCACGTGACCGGGAATATGACGTCGTTGGGTTGTAGTCACATGGTCGGAAAGAAGACGTCACTACAAGCCTCATTAAAGGTATGGGAGCGATGTGCTAAAAAAGGTTTCTCCTGTCGCGAGCCATTGTCCGATCACGTGACCATGCGCACGTGACCGGAAATATGACGTTGCCGGAGATCTAAATAAGGGCATAGATATGTGTCATACTATCCGGAAGTCTGAACAGGGATACCTGAGTTGTCATAGCAACGGATATTGTTGTGGACAACAGCCAATGACGATGCTTTATGAGGGAAAGAGCGATCATGTGACTAGTATCACATGATCGTTCTCTAGAAATACACTGAATATAAAAAGGTTTTTTAAGTGGTTTATAAATTTAGTTTTTTGATTTGAAAATAAGAGTATCTTATGGTTTGTTCTCCTGCTGCTTTCTAGAGATTCCAAGATTGTTTTTGAATATATTTATGTCATTAAGTTTGTTCAGGTGCTAATTATCTGTGTTATTGAATCCCCTATATAAGTGGTATTGAGCCTCTAGTACATTACCTTTGATAAAGCTGTCAAACAGACAGTGAAACGTGTTAGGTTGCCAGTCCATGACCAGGACGTCGCCAGGCCAGTAATTGAGACCGTCTGCAGCGGTTCATGGAATTGACCATCCATTGCTTTCCATAATTCTGGACATTCACGTTTGGGATGACCCACAGTGGTCTATAGAGCTCTAACCCATTCAACATTCATCCATCCTCCTGACACCTATCCAGAATCCGTTAGTGTGGACGTTTAATAAAAGGGGAGAACCACCATTGATATTGGTGTAGGACTGAATCATCATCACCTCGCTAGGTGGAATACCCGGCTATTTTTCCACTTGGGATCTGGTAATTATAAACCAGTTATCCGGGCATGGTCACTGCATGTTAAAGCATTGCAACATTTACATTCATCACTTGGCCGATATAGAGTCCATGGAGAATCATTTTGGTCATAATAATGGCATTGAGGCTTTTTTATTTGTATTTTGATGTCCATTTTTGATTTTATGTGTATGTGTTTATGGTATTTTAACTAGAGATGAGCGCCGGAAATTTTTCGGGTTTTGTGTTTTGGTTTTGGGTTCGGTTCCGCGGCCGTGTTTTGGGTTCGACCGCGTTTTGGCAAAACCTCACCGAATTTTTTTTGTCGGATTCGGGTGTGTTTTGGATTCGGGTGTTTTTTTCAAAAAACCCTAAAAAACAGCTTAAATCATAGAATTTGGGGGTCATTTTGATCCCAAAGTATTATTAACCTCAAAAACCATAATTTACACTCATTTTCAGTCTATTCTGAATACCTCACACCTCACAATATTATTTTTAGTCCTAAAATTTGCACCGAGGTCGCTGTGTGAGTAAGATAAGCGACCCTAGTGGCCGACACAAACACCGGGCCCATCTAGGAGTGGCACTGCAGTGTCACGCAGGATGTCCCTTCCAAAAAACCCTCCCCAAACAGCACATGACGCAAAGAAAAAAAGAGGCGCAATGAGGTAGCTGACTGTGTGAGTAAGATAAGCGACCCTAGTGGCCGACACAAACACCGGGCCCATCTAGGAGTGGCACTGCAGTGTCACGCAGGATGTCCCTTCCAAAAAACCCTCCCCAAACAGCACATGACGCAAAGAAAAAAAGAGGCGCAATGAGGTAGCTGACTGTGTGAGTAAGATAAGCGACCCTAGTGGCCGACACAAACACCGGGCCCATCTAGGAGTGGCACTGCAGTGTCACGCAGGATGGCCCTTCCAAAAAACCCTCCCCAAACAGCACATGACGCAAAGAAAAAAAGAGGCGCAATGAGGTAGCTGACTGTGTGAGTAAGATAAGCGACCCTAGTGGCCAACACAAACACCGGGCCCATCTAGGAGTGGCACTGCAGTGTCACGCAGGATGGCCCTTCCAAAAAACCCTCCCCAAACAGCACATGATGCAAAGAAAAATAAAAGAAAAAAGAGGTGCAAGATGGAATTGTCCTTGGGCCCTCCCACCCACCCTTATGTTGTATAAACAGGACATGCACACTTTAACCAACCCATCATTTCAGTGACAGGGTCTGCCACACGACTGTGACTGATATGACGGGTTGGTTTGGACCCCCCCCAAAAAAGAAGCAATTAATCTCTCATTGCACAAACTGGCTCTACAGAGGCAAGATGTCCACCTCATCATCATCCTCCGATATATCACCGTGTACATCCCCCTCCTCACAGATTATCAATTCGTCCCCATTGGAATCCACCATCTCAGCTCCCTGTGTACTTTGTGGAGGCAATTGCTGCTGGTCAATGTCTCCGCGGAGGAATTGATTATAATTCATTTTAATGAACATCATCTTCTCCACATTTTCTGGATGTAACCTCGTACGCCGATTGCTGACAAGGTGAGCGGCGGCACTAAACACTCTTTCGGAGTACACACTTGTGGGAGGGCAACTTAGGTAGAATAAAGCCAGTTTGTGCAAGGGCCTCCAAATTGCCTCTTTTTCCTGCCAGTATAAGTACGGACTGTGTGACGTGCCTACTTGGATGCGGTCACTCATATAATCCTCCACCATTCTTTCAATGTTGAGAGAATCATATGCATAAGTAGACGACATGTCCGTAATCGTTGTCAGGTCCTTCAGTCCGGACCAGATGTCAGCATCAGCAGTCGCTCCAGACTGCCCTGCATCACCGCCAGTGGGTGGGCTCGGAATTCTGAGCCTTTTCCTCGCACCCCCAGTTGCGGGAGAATGTGAAGGAGGAGATGTTGACAGGTCGCGTTCCGCTTGACTTGACAATTTTCTCACCAGCAGGTCTTTCAACCCCAGCAGACTTGTGTCTGCCGGAAAGAGAGATCCAAGGTAGGTTTTAAATCTAGGATCGAGCACGGTGGCCAAAATGTAGTGCTCTGATTTCAACAGATTGACCACCCGTGAATCCTTGTTAAGCGAATTAAGGGCTCCATCCACAAGTCCCACATGCCTAGCGGAATCGCTCCGTGTTAGCTCCTCCTTCAATGTCTCCAGCTTCTTCTGCAAAAGCCTGATGAGGGGAATGACCTGACTCAGGCTGGCAGTGTCTGAACTGACTTCACGTGTGGCAAGTTCAAAGGGCATCAGAACCTTGCACAACGTTGAAATCATTCTCCACTGCACTTGAGACAGGTGCATTCCACCTCCTATATCGTGCTCAATTGTATAGGCTTGAATGGCCTTTTGCTGCTCCTCCAACCTCTGAAGCATATAGAGGGTTGAATTCCACCTCGTTACCACTTCTTGCTTCAGATGATGGCAGGGCAGGTTCAGTAGTTTTTGGTGGTGCTCCAGTCTTCTGTACGTGGTGCCTGTACGCCGAAAGTGTCCCGCAATTCTTCTGGCCACCGACAGCATCTCTTGCACGCCCCTGTCGTTTTTTAAAAAATTCTGCACCACCAAATTCAAGGTATGTGCAAAACATGGGACGTGCTGGAATTTGCCCATATTTAATGCACACACAATATTGCTGGCGTTGTCCGATGCCACAAATCCACAGGAGAGTCCAATTGGGGTAAGCCATTCTGCGATGATCTTCCTCAGTTGCCGTAAGAGGTTTTTAGCTGTGTGCGTATTCTGGAAAGCGGTGATACAAAGCGTAGCCTGCCTAGGAAAGAGTTGGCGTTTGCGAGATGCTGCTACTGGTGCCGCCGCTGCTGTTCTTGCGGCGGGAGTCCATACATCTACCCAGTGGGCTGTCACAGTCATATAGTCCTGACCCTGCCCTGCTCCACTTGTCCACATGTCCGTGGTTAAGTGGACATTGGGTACAACTGCATTTTTTAGGACACTGGTGAGTCTTTTTCTGACGTCCGTGTACATTCTCGGTATCGCCTGCCTACAGAAGTGGAACCTAGATGGTATTTGGTAACGGGGGCACACTGCCTCAATAAATTGTCTAGTTCCCTGTGAACTAACGGCGGATACCGGACGCACGTCTAACACCAACATAGTTGTCAAGGCCTCAGTTATCCGCTTTGCAGCAGGATGACTGCTGTGATATTTCATCTTCCTCGCAAAGGACTGTTGGACAGTCAATTGCTTACTGGAAGTAGTACAAGTGGGCTTACGACTTCCCCTCTGGGATGACCATCGACTCCCAGCAGCAACAACAGCAGCGCCAGCAGCAGTAGGCGTTACACGCAAGGATGCATCGGAGGAATCCCAGGCAGGAGAGGACTCGTCAGAATTGCCAGTGACATGGCCTGCAGGACTATTGGCATTCCTGGGAAGGAGGAAATTGACACTGAGGGAGTTGGTGGGGTGGTTTGCGTGAGCTTGGTTACAAGAGGAAGGGATTTACTGGTCAGTGGACTGCTTCCGCTGTCGCCCAAAGTTTTTGAACTTGTCACTGACTTATTATGAATGCGCTGCAGGTGACGTATAAGGGAGGATGTTCCGAGGTGGTTAACGTCCTTACCCCTACTTATTACAGCTTGACAAAGGGAACACACGGCTTGACAAATGTTGTCCGCATTTCTGGTGAAATACTTCCACACCGAAGAGCTGATTTTTTGGGTATTTTCACCAGGCATGTCAACTGCCATATTCCTCCCACGGACAACAGGTGTCTCCCCGGGTGCCTGACTTAAACAAACCACCTCACCATCAGAATCCTCCTGGTCAATTTCCTCCCCAGCGCCAGCAACACCCATATCCTCCTCATCCTGGTGTACTTCAACACTGACATCTTCAATCTGACTATCAGGAACTGGACTGCGGGTGCTCCTTCCAGCACTTGCAGGGGGCGTGCAAATGGTGGAAGGCGCATGCTCTTCACGTCCAGTGTTGGGAAGGTCAGGCATCGCAACCGACACAATTGGACTCTCCTTGTGGATTTGGGATTTCGAAGAACGCACAGTTCTTTGCGGTGATTTTGCCAGCTTGAGTCTTTTCAGTTTTCTAGCGAGAGGCTGAGTGCTTCCATCCTCATGTGAAGCTGAACCACTAGCCATGAACATAGGCCAGGGCCTCAGCCGTTCCTTGCCACTCCGTGTGGTAAATGGCATATTGGCAAGTTTACGCTTCTCCTCCGACAATTTTATTTTAGGTTTTGGAGTCCTTTTTTTACTGATATTTGGTGTTTTGGATTTGACATGCTCTGTACTATGACATTGGGCATCGGCCTTGGCAGACGACGTTGCTGGCATTTCATCGTCTCGGCCATGACTAGTGGCAGCAGCTTCAGCACGAGGTGGAAGTGGATCTTGATCTTTCCCTAATTTTGGAACCTCAACATTTTTGTTCTCCATATTTTAATAGGCACAACTAAAAGGCACCCCTGGTAAACAATGGAGATGGATGGATACTAGTATACAATTATGGATGGACTGCCGAGTGCCGACACAGAGGTAGCTACAGCCGTGGACTATTGTACTGTACTGTGTCTGCTGCTAATATAGACTGGATGATAATGAGATGTAGTATGTATGTATAAAGAAGAAAGAAAAAAAAACCACGGGTAGGTGGTATACAATTATGGATGGACTGCCGAGTGCCGGCACAGAGGTAGCTACAGCCGTGGACTACCGTACTGTGTCTGCTGCTAATATAGACTGGTTGATAATGAGATGTAGTATGTATAAAGAAGAAAGAAAAAAAAAACCACGGGTAGGTGGTATACAATTATGGACGGACTGCCGAGTGCCGACACAGAGGTAGCTACAGCCGTGGACTACCGTACTGTGTCTGCTGCTAATATAGACTGGTTGATAATGAGATGTAGTATGTATAAAGAAGAAAGAAAAAAAAAACCACGGGTAGGTGGTATACAATTATGGATGGACTGCCGAGTGCCGACACAGAGGTAGCTACAGCCGTGGACTACCGTACTGTACTGTGTCTGCTGCTAATATAGACTGGATGATAATGAGATGTAGTATGTATAAAGAAGAAAGAAAAAAAAACCACGGGTAGGTGGTATACAATTATGGACGGACTGCCGAGTGCCGACACAGAGGTAGCTACAGCCGTGGACTACCGTACTGTACTGTGTCTGCTGCTAATATAGACTGGTTGATAAAGAGATGTAGTATGTATGTATAAAGAAGAAAGAAAAAAAACCACGGGTAGGTGGTATACAATTATGGATGGACTGCCGAGTGCCGACACAGAGGTAGCTACAGCCGTGGACTACTGTACTGTGTCTGCTGCTAATATAGACTGGTTGATAAAGAGATGTAGTATGTATGTATAAAGAAGAAAGAAAAAAAAACCACGGGTAGGTGGTATACAATTATGGACGGACTGCCGAGTGCCGACACAGAGGTAGCTACAGCCGTGGACTACCGTACTGTACTGTGTCTGCTGCTAATATAGACTGGTTGATAAAGAGATGTAGTATGTATGTATAAAGAAGAAAGAAAAAAAAACCACGGGTAGGTGGTATACAATTATGGATGGACTGCCGAGTGCCGACACAGAGGTAGCTACAGCCGTGGACTACTGTACTGTGTCTGCTGCTAATATAGACTGGTTGATAAAGAGATGTAGTATGTATGTATAAAGAAGAAAGAAAAAAAAACCACGGGTAGGTGGTATACAATTATGGACGGACTGCCGAGTGCCGACACAGAGGCAGCTACAGCCGTGGACTACCGTACTGTACTGTGTCTGCTGCTAATATAGACTGGTTGATAAAGAGATGTAGTATGTATGTATAAAGAAGAAAGAAAAAAAAACCACGGGTAGGTGGTATACAATTATGGATGGACTGCCGAGTGCCGACACAGAGGTAGCTACAGCCGTGGACTACTGTACTGTGTCTGCTGCTAATATAGACTGGTTGATAAAGAGATGTAGTATGTATGTATAAAGAAGAAAGAAAAAAAAACCACGGGTAGGTGGTATACAATTATGGATGGACTGCCGAGTGCCGACACAGAGGTAGCTACAGCCGTGAACTACCGTACTGTGTCTGCTGCGACTGGATGATAAATAATGATATAAAAAATATATATATATCACTACTGCAGCCGGACAGGTATATATTATATAATGACGGACCTGCTGGACACTGTCTGTCAGCAGAATTAGTTTTTTATAGAATAAAAAAAAAAACACCACACAAGTCACACGACGAGTGTTTAACTTTTTCAGGCAATCACAATATAGTATACTACTAACTATACTGGTGGTCAGTGTGGTCAGGTCACTGGTCAGTCACACTGGCAGTGGCACTCCTGCAGCAAAAGTGTGCACTGTTTAATTTTAATAATATGTACTCCTGGCTCCTGCTATAACCTATAACTGGCACTGCTCCCCAGTCTCCCACACAATTATAAGCTGTGTGAGCACAGTCAGATATATACATAGATGATGCAGCACACTGGGCTGAGCAGTGCACACAGATATGGTATGTGACTGAGTCACTGTGTATCGTTTTTTTCAGGCAGAGAACGGATTATATTAAATAAAACTGCACTGTCTGGTGGTCACTGTGGTCAGTCACTACTAAACTCTGCACTCTCTACAGTACTCCTAAGCTCCAGTAAATCAAGTGTCTCTGTCTCAAATCAATCTCACTCTCTCTCTTCTAATCTAAATGGAGAGGACGCCAGCCACGTCCTCTCCCTATCAATCTCAATGCACGTGTGAAAATGGCGGCGACGCGCGGCTCCTTATATAGAATCCGAGTCTCGCGAGAATCCGACAGCGTCATGATGACGTTCGGGCGCGCTCGGGTTAACCGAGCAAGGCGGGAAGATCCGAGTCGCTCGGACCCGTGAAAAAAAACATGAAGTTCGGGCGGGTTCGGATTCCGAGGAACCGAACCCGCTCATCTCTAATTTTAACGCTATTTATTAAATTTGTATATTTATATCAATATTAGCACCTGGTAGCGCTGTTTTTATCTTTTTGCTTACTTTGCCACACGTGGTGACTGACTATCACCCCATTTTAACAGCCGCTCAAGAAATCAGCTCTGTTAAAGCGCCCGGAAAAAATATATAAATTTATTAGTATATTTTTAAAGTATTCCTGTGCACTGGCACCCTGCTACTAGCCGCGTCCCGGGTGCAGAGGCTGTGAGTGACATTACACAGCCGCCGCTGCCCGCCCCCCCCCCCCCAATGGTCCGGACAGGCCTCCATTGTCCGGACCGCGGTTCTAACGCCGTTGGCAGGCTCCCTCCCAACCCGTGACCACCTCTGCCTGTCAGTCAGGCAGAGACGATCGCAGCCCTGAGATGCTGATAGCATCTCACTGGGCTTCCGGGTGTGCACGCACAGGGCGCACTCCACAAAGTAATTCAGACTGCGATCGCTGCCGATGCAGTGATGCAGTCTGAATTACCCCCTAGGCCCGCAGAGACTGCTTTGCAGAATTTAAGAAAAGCTTTGTGCGCAGAGCCTGTATTGCAAGCTCCTGAATTCAGGTGTAAAATTTGTGGCCCAAGACTAGTTAACCCTTGCAAAACTACAGCTACTTATTCAAAATGGCAATTTCTAAAACGGTGTGTGTGTGCCAAATTTGCCAGTGTATTTGATGCCCAAAACAGCGTTGGGCCAAGCAAAATACAAGTGGGTGATATGTAAGTGACCACTCGGTTAATTTCAGGTGTCAAATTTGTGCCCCAAGACTAGTTAACCCTTGCAAAACTACAGCTACTTATTCAAAATGGCAATTTATAAAATGGTGTTTGTGCCAACTTTGCCAGTGTATTCCATGTCCAAAACAGCGTTGGGACAAGCAAAGTACAAGTGGGTCATATGTAAGTGACCACTCTGTTAATTTCAGGTGTCAAATTTGTGGCCCTAGACTAGTTAACCCTTGCAAAACTACAGCTACTTATTCAAAATGGCAATTTAAAAAATGGTGTTTGTGCCCACTTTGCCAGTGTATTTTATGCCCATAACAGCGTTGGGCCAAACAAAATACAAGTGGATCATATGTGAGTGACCACGCTATGTTGATTTCAGGTGTCAAATTTATGGCCCAAGACTAGTTAACCCTTGCAAAACTACAGCTACTTATTCAAAATGGCAATTTATAAAATGGTGTTTGTGCCCACTTTGCCAGTGTATTTTATGCCCAAAACAGCGTTGGGCCAAGTAAAATACAAGTGGGTCATATTGACCACTCCCTTTTAATTTCAGGTGTCAAATTTGTGGCCCAAGACTAGTTAACCCTTGCAAAACTACAGCTACTTATTCAAAATGGCAATTTATAAAATGGTGTTTGTGCCCACTTTGCCAGTGTATTTTATGCCCAAAACAGCGTTGGGCCAAGTAAAATACAAGTGGGTCATATTGACCACTCCCTTTTAATTTCAGGTGTCAAATTTGTGGCCCAAGACTAGTTAACCCTTGCAAAACTATAGCTACTTATTCAAAATGGTAAATATGGTGTGTGCCCAGTTTGCCAGTGTATTTCATGCCCAAAACAGCTTTAGGCCAGGCAAAATACAAGTGGGTCATATGTAAGTAACCACGCTTTGTTGATTTCAGGTATCAAATTTGTGGCCCAAGACTAGTTAACCCTTGCAAAACTACAGCTACTTATTCAAAATGGTAAAATATGGTGTGTGCCCAGTTTGCCAGTGTATTTCATGCCCAAAACAGTGTTGGGCCAGCCAAAATACAAGTGGGTCATATGTAAAAGAACACCCTATGTAGATTTCAGGTGTCAAATTTGTGCCCCAAGACTAGTTAACCCTTGCAAAACTTCAGCTACTTATTCAAAATGACAATTTATAAAATGGTGTTTGTGCCCACTTTGCCAGTGTGTTTCATGCCCAGAACAGCTTTGGGCCAGGCAAAATACAAGTGAGTCATATGTAATTGACCACGCTTTGTTGATTTCAGGTGTCAAGTTAGTGGCCCAAGACTAGTTAACCCCTGCAAAACTCAATTTTCTGAATAAGAAGCTGTAGTTCGAATAAGAAGTTAATAAGAAGTGAATAAGAAGCTGGCCGAATAAGAAGCTTACTTCAGCCTCGTAATACTAAATGGATTATGTAAAAGGGGTTTTATGTCTACAAGTTTGATGCAGAGAGGTGTTCCTAATGGCAAGTGAGATAAAGCAGGTTTTCTTACGCTATTGAGTTATAAAAGTCATAGCCATCCTGTTTCTGCTTCACCTGCCTACTGTCTAATGCTAATGCTGGTTCCCCGTGACTGAGTTATAAAAGCCATAACCATCCTGTTTATGGTGCACCTGTTTCTTGATTCACCTGTTTGCTACCAAACGCTAATGCTGGTTACCTGAGACTGAGTTAAGGCCACAGCCAGCCTGTATGCTGTGCACCTGTATCTTATGTAAACCGTCCTTTATATGAATTGTTATGTATGGTTCTTTAGTATCCTTGAAATTGTTATCCTTTACAATATTCAGTCATATAACAATAAAATGGAGTTGGATCCTGTACAGCAGGGCTGACCAAACCGGTCCTCGAGATCTACTAACAGTTCATGTTTTCCAGGCCTCCTGGAGATCTGTAGAATTGTTAGTTAGGAATGAATGCAGTACATCTTAATTAGTAATGACTACACCTGTGCACCAGCTAGGTGGTCTGGAAAATGTGAAATGTTGGTAGATCTCGAGGACCGGTTTGGCCAGCCCTGCTGTACAGTGTGTGGTCATTGTGTCTGAGGGGCAAAATCAGGACTGCCTCTCTGATCCTACCGAACCTGATTTATTTTATACCTCACTCAATTTTTAAGTTCCGCCACCGGATTTGTGAGTGTTACACATGTGCACACTATTGAATAGAAGGGGCATAGAAACATACACACTGGAGTATGGGGGGGTGTCACAACCTGAGACCTATACAGAGGAGACCAGGGGAGATAGTAGACCTATACAGTGGAGACTGGGGGAGATAGAAAGATGTACAGTGTGAAGTAATGTAAAGGGAGCAGGACACGGGCAGAGGTGCTCAACACAGCGGGAAGGTGAAGCAAGCACAGATCAGTTGGAGCTACACTTACCGGATTGTACAGCGTGGCCATCTGTGGGTTTTGAATAAAGAGGCATCATCATCTTCCACTGTCCTGCCATCCTGGGGCTAAAAGTGAAGCCACAATGCATCTCTCCGCTGGCTCTTCCCCCAACTCTCCATCAGTGCTGGTGGCTCTGCCCACACAATACCCTTGCCGGGAAGCAGCACTAACAACTTGCTTCAGGCCAGGATGTGATCTTCCCTCACCCCCACACCTGCCCACCTAGCAGTCGAACGGGCACCCGACATCGTGATGGAGGCAATTATTGCTAAAGAAAAAAAACTTTGCTGGAGCTAGTGGCCTTACGGAACAACTTTCCGATGTGTTCTGGCTGGAAAATAGCCCTGAGTTTAGTGGTGTAGTGCAGTGACTGCATAGGGGCATGTAGGGTAGTTATGTAGTGCAGCATGTAGGGGTACGTAGTGTAGCATGTAGGGGGGTGTAGTGTAGTGATCTAATGTAGCATATAGGGCATATAGTGCATTGGCAGGTAGTGTAGTGCAGACAGTGTGTAGGGGATGTAGTAAAGTGATGTAGTGCAGCCTATAGGGGCATGTAGTATAGTGATGTAGTATAATGATGTAGTCCAGTGATGTAGTGTAATGTATGGGGATACACAGGGAGGCATGTAGTGGAACACCCTGCTGGGGGGCATGTGACAGAGAAGTTTAAGGAATTTGGGGCACATAGGGGGCATGTGGATAACACGCTGCTGGGAGACCATGTGACAGAGACACTTAGGACACTTGTGGCACATAGGGCAATATCCTTTATTTCCTAAATATTTGATAATCTGATTATATTAGTGTGACGTGAAAGGGGGGAGCGCTAAATTACTGCCTTGCCCTGGGTGACGAATATCCCAGCTTTGGCCCTGTCTATGCATTTGCAAGGGGAAAAAAGCTCCAGGTCCAGATGTATTTACTGTATGAATTATTTTATTACATTTTCTTCTGATTCTATTTCATCTACACTTAATAGTGTTTCTTCAGGCGCCCCCTTCACTAGGGAGATGTTGGAAGCTCAAATTATTGCATTTCCTAAACCAGGGAAAAATCTGAATGAATGCAAAAATTATAGATCAATAGCTTTGCTTAATTTCGATATGGAAATTTATGCTAAACTAATCTCTTGCAGGTTATCCCCCCTTTATACCCCAACTGATCCAACCGGATCAAGTGGGTTTTGTAAGAGGAAGACAAGTTGCAGATAACAATGTAATTATTGCACTGTGGATACCATTCAGTTTCAGTTGCAGTTGTGCTAAATTAGTAAAACTGCAAATGCTTGTAATCGCATGCTGGGTGCCACCCAGCACAAGACAAGGCCTCCCAGCATGCTAATGCGATCACATCGCTGTCCCTGCGAAAAAAGATAGCCCCGCGGCCATCTTACCTGTAGCAGTGGCCGCATGTGATGTCACGTGGCCGCCCTGAAAACAGCCCAAACCTGTATCCACAATGACACATTGCCGCCACCAACCGCCTTGCAAAGGAGTCTGCCTATCACTCAGAGGCATTTGCATTAATGAGATGTGATGGCATCTCCCTGCCTGCGCACATGCAGTGTGGACCCTGCACGTACGCATTGGGCCAATAAACGGGAGTATGCGATCACATCTCAGATGCGTCTCATACTGAATAGGGCCCTATATACAAATCCTACAGCCTGGATGTTTGGCAGTGGATTTATATCAGAAACCTTCCCTATATCAAATGGCACTAGACAGGGATGCCCCCTTTCACCCTTGATGTACGTACTAGCAACAGAACCGCTGGCATGTATGATTAGAAATTCGACGTACTTCCTTTCCAGCAGTTTCAGTATCTCCAGCCATACACAAAAATTGTCTGTTCGCAGATGACGTATTGTTATTTGTGACTGACCCGGAATCTTCACTCCAGATGTTACATGAGATTATAAATAGGTTCAGTGCAGCTTCTTTATACAAGCCCAATACCTGAAAACCAGAGACCCAGGCCTTTGTTTCAGATGTATTAAATGAAGACAACCACTGCATGCTAGTTCCAAGTAGTCATGTTGAACAAGGCAAGTTGAACAGGAAGCCACACCCCCATCACAAGCAGCTACATCTATATAACTCACATGGCACCACTAGGTTAGATTAACATTACACAAACATCTCCCCTTTTCTCTGATGTCCTAGTGGATGCTGGGAACTCCGTAAGGACCATGGGGAATAGCGGCTCCGCAGGAGACTGGGCACAACTAAAAGAAAGCTTTTAGACTACCTGGTGTGCACTGGCTCCTCCCACTATGACCCTCCTCCAGACCTCGGTTAGATCTTTGTGCCCGGCCGAGCTGGATGCACACTAGGGGCTCTCCTGAGCTCCTAGAAAGAAAGTATATTTTAGGTTTTTTATTTTACAGTGAGACCTGCTGGCAACAGGCTCACTGCAACGAGGGACTAAGGGGAGAAGAAGCGAACCTACCTGCTTGCAGCTAGCTTGGGCTTCTTAGGCTACTGGACACCATTAGCTCCAGAGGGATCGACCACAGGACCCGTCCTTGATGTTCGGTCCCGGAGCCGCGCCGCCGTCCCCCTTACAGAGCCAGAAGCAAGAAGAGGTCCGGAAAATCGGCGGCAGAAGACTTCAGTCTTCACCAAGGTAGCGCACAGCACTGCAGCTGTGCGCCATTGCTCCTCATGTACACCTCACACTCCGGTCACTGATGGGTGCAGGGCGCTGGGGGGGGGGGGGGGGGGGGGCGCCCTGAGGGCAATATAAACACCTTGGCTGGCAAAATAATCACAATATATAGTCCCAGAGGCTATATATGTGATAAATACCCCTGCCAGAATCCATAAATAAGCAGGAGAAAAGTCAGCGAAAAAGGGGCGGAGCTATCTCCCTCAGCACACTGGCGCCATTTTCTCTTCACAGTGCAGCTGGAAGACAGCTCCCCAGGCTCTCCCCTGTAGTTTTCAGGCTCAAAGGGTTAAAAAGAGAGGGGGGGCACTAAATTTAGGCGCAATATTGTATATACAAGCAGCTATTGGGGAAAATTCACTCAGTTATAGTGTTAATCCCCACATTATATAGCGCTCTGGTGTGTGCTGGCATACTCTCTCTCTGTCTCCCCAAAGGGCTTTGTGGGGTCCTGTCATCAGTCAGAGCATTCCCTGTGTGTGTGCGGTGTGTCGGTACGGCTGTGTCGACATGTTTGATGAGGAGGCTTATGTGGTGACGGAGCAGATGCCGATAAATGTGATGTCGCCCCCTGTGGGGCTGACACCAGAGTGGATGGATAGGTGGAAGGTATTAACCGACAGTGTCAACTCCTTACATAAAAGGCTGGATGACGTAACAGCTGTGGGACAGCCGGCTTCTCAGCCCGCGCCTGCCCAGGCGTCTCAAAGGCCATCAGGGGCTCAAAAACGCCCGCTCCCTCAGATGGCAGACACAGATGTCGACACGGAGTCTGACTCCAGTGTCGACGAGGTTGAGACATATACACAATCCACTAGGAACATCCGTGACTTGATCCCGGCAATAAAAAAAAAAAAAAAATGTGTTACACATTTCTGACATTAACCCAAGTACCACTAAAAAAGGGTTTTATGTTTGGGGAGAAAAAGCAGGCAGTGTTTTGTTCCCCCATCAGATGAATGAATGAAGTGTGTGAAAAAGCGTGGGTTTCCCCGATAAGAAACTGGTAATTTCTAAAAAGTTACTGATAGCGTACCCTTTCCCGCCAGAGGATAAGTTACGCTGGGAGATATCCCCTAGGGTGGATAAGGCGCTCACACGTTTGTCAAAAAAGGTGGCACTGCCGTCTTAGGATACGGCCACTTTGAAGGTACCTGTTGATAAAAAACAGGAGGCTATCCTGAAGTCTGTATTTACACACTCAGGTACTAGACTGAGACCTGCAGATAGTGCTGCTACAGCGTGGTCTGTGACCCTGTCAAACAGGGATACTAGTTTGCTAACATAAGAGCATATTAAAGACGTCGTCTTATATATGAGGGATGCACAGAGGGATATTTTGCCGGCTGGCATCCAGAATTAATGTAATGTCCATTCTGTCAGGAGGGTATTAGATACCCGACACTGGACAGGTGATGCTGACTTTAAAAGGCACATAGAGATTCTGCCTTATAAGGGTGAGGAATTGTTTGGGGATGGTCTCTGGGACCTCGTATCCACAGCAAAAGCTGGGAAGAAATTTTTTTACCTCAGGTTTCCTCACAGCCTAAGAAAGCACTGTATTATCAAGTACAGTCCTTTCGGCTTCAGAAAAGCAAGCGGGTCAAAGGCGCTTCCTTTCTGCACAGAGACAAGGGAAGAGGGAAAAAGCTGCACCAGTCAGCCAGTTCCCAGAATCAAAATTCTTCCCCCGCTTCCTCTGAGTCCACCGCATGACGCGGGGGCTCCACAGGCGTAGCCAGGTACGGTGGGGGTCCGCCTCAAAAATTTCAGCGATCAGTGGGCTCGCTCACAGATGGATCCCTGGGTCCTTCAAGTAGTATCTCAGGGGTACAAGCTGGAATTCGAGATGTCTCCCCCCCGCCGTTTCCTCAAATCTGCCTTGCCGACAACTCCCTCAGGCAGGGAGGCTGGGCTAGAGGCAATTCACAAGCTGTATTCCCAGCAGGTGATAGTCAAGGTACCCCTACTTCAACAAGGACGGGGTTACTATTCCACACTGTTTGTGGTACCGAAACCGGACGGTTCGGTGAGACCCATTTTAAATTTGAAATCCTTGAACACATACATAAAAAAATTCAAGTTCAAGATGGAATCGCTCAAGGCGGTTATTGCAAGCCTGGACGAGGGGGATTACATGGTATCCCTGAACATAAAGGATGCTTACCTGCATGTCCCCATTTACCATCCTCACCAGGAGTACCTCAGATTTGTGGTACAGGATTGCCATTACCAATTCCAGATGCTGCCGTTTGGACTGTCCACGGCACCAAGGGTGTTTACAAAGGTAATGGCAGAAATGATGATACTCCTTCGAAAAAGGGAGTTTTAATTATCCCGTACTTGGACGATCTCCTTATAAAGGCGAGATACAAGGAGCAGTTGTTGGTCGGGGTAGCACTATCTCGGGAAGTGCTACAACAGCACGGATGGATTCTAAACATTCCAAAGTCACAGCTGGTTCCTACAACACGCCTACTGTTCCTGGGGATGGTTCTGGACACAGAACAGAAAAAAGTGTTTCTCCCGCAGGAGAAAGCCAAGGAGCTGTCATCTCTAGTCAGAGACCTCCTGAAACCAAAACAGGTATCGGTGCATCACTGCACACGAGTCCTGGGAAAAATGGTAGCTTCCTACGAAGCAATTCCATTCGGCAGGTTCCATGCAAGAACATTTCAGTGGGACCTCTTGGACAAGTGGTCGGGATCGCATCTTCAGATGCATCGACTGATAACCCTGTCTCCAAGGACCAGGGTATCTCTACTGTGGTGGCTGCAGAGTGCCCATCTTCAAGGGGGCCGCAGATTCGGCATACAGGACTGGGTCCTGGTGACCACGGATGCCAGCCTTCGAGGCTGGGGGGCAGTCACACAGGGAAGAAATTTCCAAGGACTTTGGTCAAGTCAGGAGTCGTCCCTACACATAAATATTCTGGAACTGAGGGACATTTGCAATGCCCTAAGTCAGGCAAGGACCCTGCTTCAAAACCAGCCGGTACTGATCCAATCAGACAACATCACGGCAGTCGCCCATGTAAACCGACAGGGCGGCACAAGAAGCAGGATGGCAATGGCAGAAGCCACAAGGATTCTCCGATGGGCGGAAAATCACGTCTTAGCACTGTCAGCAGTGTTCATTCCAGGAGTGGATAACTGGGAAGCAGACTTCCTCAGCAGACACGACCTACACCCGGAAGAGTGGGGACTTCATCCAGAAGTCTTCCAACTGATAGTAAACCGTTGGGAAAGGCCACAGGTGGACATGATGGCGTCCCGCTTAAACAAAAAGCTAGAGAGATATTGCGCCAGGTCAAGGGACCCTCAGGCAATAGCTGTGGACGCTCTAGTGACACCGTGGGTGTACCAGTCGGTTTATGTGTTCCCTCCTCTGCCTCTCATACCAAAGGTACTGAGAATAATAAGAAGACGAGGAGTAAGAATGATACTCGTGGTTCCGGATTGGCCAAGAAGAGCTTGGTACCCAGAACTTCAAGAAATGATATCAGAGTACCCATGGCCTCTACCGCTCAGACAGGATCTGCTACAACAGGGGCCCTGTCTGTTCCAAGACTTACCGTGGCTGCGTTTGACGGCATGGCGGTTGAACACCGGATCCTAAAGGAAAAGGGCATTCCGGAGGAAGTCATTCCTATGCTGATTAAAGCCAGGAAAGAAGTAACCGCAAACCATTATCACCGTATTTGGCGAAAATATGTTGCGTGGTGTGAGGCCAGGAAGGCCCCAACAGAGGAATTTCAGCTGGGTCGATTTCTGCACCTCCTACAGTCAGGAGTGACTATGGGCCTAAAATTGGGTTCCATTAAGGTCCAGATTTCGGCTCTGTCGATTTTCTTTCAGAAAGAACTGGCTTCACTGCCTGAAGTTCAGACTTTTGTAAAGGGAGTGCTGCATATTCAGCCCCCTTTTGTGCCTCCAGTGGCACCTTGGGATCTCAACGTGGTGTTGAGTTTCCTAAAATCACATTGGTTTGAGCCACTTAAAACCGTGGATCTGAAATATCTCACGTGGAAAGTGGTCATGTTATTGGCCTTGGCTTCGGCCAGGCGTGTGTCAGAATTGGCGGCTTTGTCATGTAAAAGCCCTTATCTGATTTTCCATATGGATAGGGCAGAATTGAGGACTCGTCCCCAGTTTCTCCCTAAGGTGGTATCAGCTTTTCACTTGAACCAACCTATTGTAGTGCCTGCGACTACTAGGGACTTGGAGGATTCCAAGTTACTGGACGTAGTCAGGGCCTTGAAAATGTATGTTTCCAGGACGGCTGGAGTCAGAAAAACTGACTCGCCTTTTATCCTGTATGCACCCAACAAACTGGGTGCTCCTGCTTCTAAGCAGACTATTGCTCGCTGGATTTGTAGCACAATTCAGCTGGCGCATTCTGCGGCTGGACTGCCGCATCCTATATTAGTAAAAGCACATTCCACGAGGAAAGTGGGCTCATCTTGGGCGGCTGCCCAAGGGGTCTCGGCGTTACAACTTTGCCGAGCTGCTACTTGGTCAGGGGCAAACACGTTTGCTAAATTCTACAAATTTGATACCCTGGCTGAGGAGGACCTTTAGTTCTCTCATTCGGTGCTGCAGAGTCATCCACACTCTCCCGCCCGTTTGGGAGCTTTGGTATAATCCCCATGGTCCTTACGGAGTTCCCAGCATCCACTAGGACGTCAGAGAAAATAAGATTTTACTCACCGGTAAATCTATTTCTCGTAGTCCGTAGTGGATGCTGGGCGCCCATCCCAAGTGCGGATTGTCTGCAATACTTGTATATAGTTAATGCCTAACTAAAGGGTTATTGTTGTGAGCCATCTATTGAGAGGCTCAGGTTATAGTTCATACTGTTAACTGGGTATAGTATCACGAGTTATACGGTGTGATTGGTGTGGCTGGTATGAGTCTTACCCGAGATTCAAAATCCTTCCTTATAGTGTCAGCTCTTCCGGGCACAGTATCCTAACTGAGGTCTGGAGGAGGGTCATAGTGGGAGGAGCCAGTGCACACCAGGTAGTCTAAAAGCTTTCTTTTAGTTGTGCCCAGTCTCCTGCGGAGCCGCTATTCCCCATGGTCCTTACGGAGTTCCCAGCATCCACTACGGACTACGAGAAATAGATTTACCGGTGAGTAAAATCTTATTTTTTTTGCTTTTTTTTTGTATGCTGCAGGTATAACATAACTAACAATGCTAACAATGTCCTCCATTACTTTGTTTATTTTGAAACTATAAATCAAGTCTGTCAGGTGGCCGTGAATGACGGCCCCTACGAGTAAAAACAGGACATTGAGTCGGAGATGAATTTCGTTGGCAGGAGTCTGTATAACTCTAGCAGGTGATAATGATGGACTGCCATCCGGAATGTCTGCATGTTCCATGTTCTCATTTTCTCCATATTCAGGTATAACAATCTGTGGCCTTTTAAATTCCTGATTTACCATTGGCGCAACCGGATCCATAATCAAGCCAGGAACGGAATGCCCAACATTCTTATGTAGTATTGTCCCTTCAGCTACTCGCAAATCCACACGATTACGTCTGTACAAATTACCTTCCACATCCACAAGATATGAGCATGGTGCAACCTTGCGCACACAGGTACCAAGTCTCCAACGGCCTGTGCGATCTCCAGGAAGGGGCTTCATGCGAATTGGCTCACCAATAGCAAGTTCAGGCAACTCCTTAGAAGATCTATCATACCCCAGCTTAGAAATCTGCTTCCTCTGCTGTAGCAATTTAGGCACACCTTGGACTACACTCGGATACAGCAAAGTGCTGGCTACTGGTAAAGATGTCTTAAGTCTCCTTGACATCAGACGCTGTGCAGGACTAGTCCCCATGCCCTCGGTGGGTGTATTTCTCCAATGTAATATGGCCTTCCATTGGTCTGTATTATCACTGCTAGCTTTTTTGCACAAATTCTTTACTATCTTAACTGCAGACTCAGCTTTACCATTCGATTTTGAAAACGTGGGGATGAAGTAACATGCTCAAACTCCCATTCAGAGGCAAATCGTCTAAATTGTTCACATGCAAACTGCGGTCCATTGTCCGAGATCACTCTTTCAGGCTGGCCATAACGTGCAAATTGTGCCTTGCAGTGCTTTATTGTAGTCTCAGATAGTGATGAGCGGGTTCGGATCCTCGGAATCCGAACCCCCCCCGAACTTCACCCTTTTTACACGGGTCCGAGGCAGATTTGAACCTTCCCGCCTTGCTCGGTTAACCCGAGCGCGCCCGAACGTCATCATCCCGCGGTTGGATTCTTGCGAGATTCATATTCTATATAAGGAGCCGCGCTTCGCCGCCATTTTTCACTCGTGCATTGGAAATGATAGTGAGAGGACGTGGCTGGCGTCCTCTCAGTTTTATTCAGGTGGCTGCAAATATCTGTGCTCACTGCTTTATTGTGGGGACTGGGGACCAGCAGTATTATATAGGAGGAGTACAGTGCAGAGTTTTGCTGACCAGTGACCACCAGTATTATACGTTCTCTGCCTGAAAAACGCTCCACATCTGTGCTCAGTGTGCTGCATATATCTGTGCTCACACTGCTTTATTGTGGGGACCGGGGACCACCAGTATTATATAGGAGGAGTACAGTGCAGAGTTTTGCTGACCAGTGACCACCAGTATTATACGTTCTCTGCCTTAAAAACGCTCCATATCTGTGCTCAGTGTGCTGCATATATCTGTGCTCACACTTCTTTATTGTGGGGACTGGGGACCAGCAGTATTATATAGGAGGAGTACAGTGCAGAGTTTTGCTGACCAGTGACCACCAGTATTATACGTTCTCTGCCTGAAAAACGCTCCACATCTGTGCTCAGTGTGCTGCATATATCTGTGCTCACACTGCTTTATTGTGGGGACCGGGGACCACCAGTATTATATAGGAGGAGTACAGTGCAGAGTTTTGCTGACCAGTGACCACCAGTATTATACGTTCTCTGCCTTAAAAACGCTCCATATCTGTGCTCAGTGTGCTGCATATATCTGTGCTCACACTGCTTTATTGTGGGGACTGGGGACCAGCAGTATTATATAGGAGGAGTACAGTGCAGAGACTGAGTTTTGCTGACCAGTGACCACCAGTATTATACGTTCTCTGCCTGAAAAACGCTCCATATCTGTGCTCAGTGTGCTGCATATATCTGTGCTCACACTGCTTTATTGTGGGGACTGGGGACCAGCAGTATTATATAGGAGGAGTACAGTGCAGAGTTTTGCTGACCAGTGACCACCAGTATTATACGTTCTCTGCCTGAAAAACGCACCACATCTGTGCTCAGTGTGCTGCATATATCTGTGCTCACACTGCTTTATTGTGGGGACCGGGGACCACCAGTATTATATAGGAGGAGTACAGTGCAGAGTTTTGCTGACCAGTGACCACCAGTATTATACGTTCTCTGCCTTAAAAACGCTCCATATCTGTGCTCAGTGTGCTGCATATATCTGTGCTCACACTGCTTTATTGTGGGGACTGGGGACCAGCAGTATTATATAGGAGGAGTACAGTGCAGAGACTGAGTTTTGCTGACCAGTGACCACCAGTATTATACGTTCTCTGCCTGAAAAACGCTCCATATCTGTGCTCAGTGTGCTGCATATATCTGTGCTCACACTGCTTTATTGTGGGGACTGGGGACCAGCAGTATTATATAGGAGGAGTACAGTGCAGAGTTTTGCTGACCAGTGACCACCAGTATTATACGTTCTCTGCCTGAAAAACGCTCCATATCTGTGCTCAGTGTGCTGCATATATCTGTGCTCACACTGCTTTATTGTGGGGACTGGGGACCAGCAGAATTATATAGGAGGAGTACAGTGCAGAGTTTTGCTGACCAGTGACCACCAGTATTATACGTTCTCTGCCTGAAAAATGCTCCATATCTGTGCTCAGTGTGCTGCATATATCTGTGCTCACACTGCTTTATTGTGGGGACTGGGGACCAGCAGTATTATATAGGAGGAGTACAGTGCAGAGTTTTGCTGACCAGTGACAACCAGTATTATACGTTCTCTGCCTGAAAAACGCTACATATCTGTGCTGCATTGTAGTATATAGTAGGAGTACAGTGCATAATTTTGCTGACCACCAGTATATAATATATATATAATATATAGCAGTACGGTACAGAAGGCCACTGCTCTACCAACCTCTGTGTCGTCAAGTATACTATCCATCCATACCTGTGGTGCATTTCAGTTTTGCACAGTTTGCTGACAACCAGTATATAATATATAGCAGTACGGTACAGAAGGCCACTGCTCTACCCACCTCTGTGTCGTCAAGTATACTATCCATCCATAAAAAGACAGAATCTAGTGATATAGATTGCGCACTAAGGCTGCCCAGAACCAACTTTATCCCCAAAAAAGTGTCTCTCCAAACACTTAAAACAGTAAAATGCAAACAAATGGAGGGATAAGTAAAGTGAATAGGCGCCTAGATAGAAGTGAGATAAAACAAGGGTAAATCAGTACATTTCTTTCAATTTGGTCAGTGCCTCTTCATAGGTTCATTCCCCTTTTTTGCCAGATGAAGATTCTCACCATATAGGAGAAAAACCAAAGACACATAATGTGTAATACAGTTAATTTAATAAACTACCATACACATGTGATAAAAACAAGCAAAGACAATTTTAAAAATATATACGAGTCCCCCAGTTCCGGTATGGATAGTTCAAACAGTACAATTACCAGAGTTCGTGGAGAACTGGTATGATGCAGCTCTCAAACAGGCGTGTTGGTAAATAATCACCAGAGAGTCTTCCCGGGTTGACAGTCTGGAATCGCCCTCGGGCAACAAGTACTGCAGTCCAAATTCTCAACCGAGACAAGGGGGTCCAGATATTAAGCCAACGCGTTTCGACCCAAGTGCTGTGGGTCTTTCTCAAGACAGTGTAACAATCTTAGTGCAAAAACCTAACTTTTAAACCCCATGAAGCCAAACCCCTTCCTTTGTCCAAAGAGTATCCATTAACCAATAGAAAATGTCCTTATTCCTTCAGTAACTGGTTATTGGTACATTCTCCTGTTAATCATGTGGCAACAAGACCGGAGGTCAGAGTCGAGTGGAAACGCCGCCCCTGACCCCAGACTTGCGGGATCCTCCATCCGTGGCTGACGTCATCTCCTTGGCAACCCGCGACTCACCAGAAGTCATCACCCTGGAGCCGCCAGCAGTATCCTACCGTCTGTGCCGTAACCCTGGCAACTCAGCCGAGCCGCTCAGAAAACGTCTTCCCGGATATGCCGGCAGCGTCCCCATGGTTACTCTGTTGCCGCGGTCACCGTAGATGCGTCTCCTCCGATGGTTCCTCCTCCGCAAGTGTGGAGTCCGTCGCATCACGTCCGTCTCGGCGTGAACCTTCTCTCCTGTCGCTACCATGTTGTCACGTTACCATAGTAGTTAAAAACACTTCCTCCAAAATATCATATCATTAATATTTCATGTTGAAACTCATACAATACCTAAAAGACAGGTAAAAAGGTTTGTTGCAAGTGAAAACAAATCAAAACACATCAAGGAATGTTATGTTAAAGGTAATTTTATAGATACTTTCTGTGAGTTAATTAAAGAGGACTTGGGGGATATGAAACCTACAGGTATCAAATCTAACCTGACCTTTAAAGAAAGGGGAGCCCTCAAAGACCTCAGAACCAACTCAGAGATAACCATCAAACCCGCAGATAAGGGCGGGGGGTTGGTTGTGATGGATACTGTTTGGTACTTGAGACAGGTTGAGGAACATGTAGGGGATAAAGAAACCTATCTAAAGTTACGATCAGAGCCAACAGGAAGAATTGTTTCAGAGTTACAAACCCTTATAGACAGGTATAGGGACCTGGGAATTCTGGAAGAGAGAGAAGTCAAGTTCCTTCTCAACCAGAATCCCATTACACCAGCACTTTACTTATTGCCTAAGGTACACAAAAACGTCACAAATTCCCCTGTTAGGCCGATCATATCAGGGATGGAGTCGGTGACGGTTAACCTATCCAAATATATAGATTACTTCCTTCAACCATTAGTAGTGAACAACCGTTCTCACTTGAAAGATACGAGGGACTTTTTAGAATTTGTATCCACTATAAAGTGGGAGGAGGATATGTACATGGTTACGGCAGACGTGAAATCGCTGTATTATATTATCAACCATGAGGCAGGTGTTAAAGCGTTAACTAAGTATCTGCACAACAGCTCCCTAGAAGATCAGGTACAAGATTTTATTTTGGATGGGATTAAGTTCATACTGAATAACAACTATTTCATTTTTAATGGGGAATTTTATGTCCAGAAGATTGGCACAGCCATGGGCACCAGATTCACTCCAAGCTACGCCAACATTTTCATGGGAGAATGGGAGACTGAATTTGTTTGGAATAACAACCCGTTTGGAGCGAGTCTGGTGTCCTGGCGTTGCTACATCGATGATATTTTCTTCATTTGGAAGGGGGAGAAGGAAGTTTTGGATGATTTCTGTTCTTATTTAAATACAAATTCCCTGAATATAGAACTTACTTTTAAGATTGACAGGACGACGGTTGACTTTTTAGACATCACGGATTCAATAGAGAATCAGGAAATATGTACTAAAACTTTAACAAAACCAACCGATTCAGGAACCTATATAGGCTATGATAGCTGTCATCATATTAACTGGCTAAATTTGATCCCATTAGGCCAGTTCAAACGTCTATAGTAAAAAAAAATTTTTTCCAATTTTAGTGCGCAAAAAAACCCCCTATATTGCAGCTAGTTATGTATATCAGAGTAATGCATCCAGGTTACTCAGAAATAGTGAAAAGAAGAAAAGGATAGATATACACACTCCAGCGCTAAGGAGAGTACCACATTCACAGAGTGAGTTCAGAAAGCTCCATGCAAAAAACTTATCACCAATGTGGATAATAAGTTAATTAATACTTAACGTTAGGGAAGTGATCAACACAAATGTAGAATGATCTTAGTCCATAGATTTCCACAGTTTACCATATGAAAGGAACAAAAGAATATATGATAGTGCAGATTATTTAAAACAAGATTCAAATTTTAATACAGGTATCCACTTACAAACATAGAGTTTGGATTGAGTCTGATATTGTTCCTGTAGTGGCAATTTCAGCATCTAGTAGGTACATCGATTCCAAGTACACCCCGAATCTTTCATGTTGACTCCATAGTAAGGTATGATACCGTAAAAAGAAGAATATAGATAGTGCAAGTATGTAAAAACAGCCAAAAGATTTTAATACAAATATGCACTTACAGACACTTGAAAAAACACAGCATAACGGGTTCCCCACTGGCAAAACAGCATAGGTGAGTTCCTGATGTTTCGAGGAATTCCAACACTCACTTCCGGAATGTGAATGCTGTAACAGACCTACAATCTCCAGCCATGCAGGGTATCCGTCCCAAAGCCACGCTAGACGCGTTTCAGACCAAAGTCCTTCCTCAGTAGCGTGGCTTATGTTCTCCTGAATGTCCTTATATTGAGAGTAAACAGGTGCTCCCAATCCCCGCTAATTTGCGCCGTCCGTGCATCAAACACGTGTCACAGCCGGAACCGGAAGTGATGTCGCGATTTGCGTTCCATCCAACCGGAAATGGTTCATATGCGTTCCACAGTCGTTTTCTGAATGCCAAGCGTGTCCGTCACTACCGGAAACGGAAGTGACGTCATAATTTGCGTTTCACTTGGCCGGAAGGAGATCACATATGTTCCAAGTCCATTTCTCTAACAGGAGTCTTTAACAACAAGTCCAGATACAAGATCCTCTTAATACAACTTCTTTCTGTAACTGAGACCTCAGTGCTGCTCCATGCAGCAATTGTTCTTTGGGTAGTCACTTTAATGACTGATTGTCTCAATATAAGGACATTCAGGAGAACATAAGCCACGCTACTGAGGAAGGACTTTGGTCTGAAACGCGTCTAGCGTGGCTTTGGGACGGATACCCTGCATGGCTGGAGATTGTAGGTCTGTTACAGCATTCACATTCCGGAAGTGAGTGTTGGAATTCCTCGAAACATCAGGAACTCACCTATGCTGTTTTGCCAGTGGGGAACCCGTTATGCTGTGTTTTTTCAAGTGTCTGTAAGTGCATATTTGTATTAAAATCTTTTGGCTGTTTTTACATACTTGCACTATCTATATTCTTCTTTTTACGGTATCATATACCTTACTATGGAGTCAACATGAAAGATTCGGGGTATACTTGGAATCGATGTACCTACTAGATGCTGAAATTGCCACTACAGGAACAATATCAGGCTCAATCCAAACTCTATGTTTGTAAGTGGATACCTGTATTAAAATTTGAATCTTGTTTTAAATAATCTGCACTATCATATATTCTTTTGTTCCTTTCATATGGTAAACTGTGGAAATCTATGGACTAAGATCATTCTACATTCAGTTCAAACGTCTGAAAAGGAATTGTACAAAAGAAAATACCTTCAAGGACCAAGCAGACCAACTAAAAACACAATTTGTAAAAAGTGGATATAAGACCGAAAAAATAGAACAAGCTTTAACAGAGGTAGAAAGAATAGATTAGACCAAAAAGCGACAAATATGAGTGGGCGTTTGTTACGGGGTTTAATTCCCAACACAGAGTCCTAGAAAATTCTTTTAAGAAAAACTGGAACATTCTGAGGAAAGATCCCATTCTAAAAGCAGTAATCCCAGAACGTCCAGTGTTTATTTACAAAAAAGCTCCTGGAAACCCATGCTCTTTCTAACCATTTTAAAACAGTACATAATTGTTCCGTTTCCGATATTATTATATTTTCAGGGATAAAATTGGTGAGATGTAATTCTCGCCAAAAGGATAGTGCTTCCCTTTTAGCAAAATGTGAGATGAAATTTATTTTCAACTTTGATACACTTCACCGGAAAGGCATTAATAAAGACTTCGAATTGAAGTGGTTTTATAACATATTTTATAAAACATATTTTATGTTCCACTTATATTCTCTTTCTCACCTCTCCGGGGTCTTTTTATATTCATATCTTTTTATATGCATATCTCCCATATGCTGTTGCTGCTAAATTTCCTTGATGTGTTTTGATAGAGGAAAACCACTCAGGCTCCCTTGCTGGTATACATAGTATCTGAGGTTGAAAAAAGACAATTGTCCATCAAGTTCAACCTATTTGTGGTCTCCTATGCATGATGATTTGACTAAAATTTCTGACTGATACTGCTGTCAGCCGTTGCATTTTATCCCTATTTATAGTAACTATAATGCATGACTATGCACCATACCCCTGGATATCCTTATCCATTAGGAATTTATCTAACCCATTCTTAAAGGTGTTGACAGATTCCGCCATTGCAACTCCCTCGGGCAGGGAATTCCAAACACGTATTGTCCTTACCGTGAAAAAGCCTTTACGCCGTATTGTGCGGAATCTCCTCTCCTCCAACCTGAGCGAGTGTCCACAAGTCCTCTGTGTTGATCTAACCTAAAACAGGTCCCGCGCAAGCTCTGTGTATTGTCCCCTTATATATTTGTAGATGTTGATCATATCCCCTCTTAGTCTCCGCTTTTCCAATATAAACATGCCTAGTCTTTCAAGCCTTTCCTTGTATTCCATCGTCTCCATGCCCTTAATTAGTTTGGTTGCCCTCCTCTGTACCTTTTCTAGCTCCAGGATATCCTTTTTGTAGTACGGTGCCCAGAATTGTACACAGTATTCAAGGTGTGGCCTCACTAGTGATTTATATAACGGGAGTATAATACTCTCGTCCCTAGCATCAATACCCCGTTTTATGCATGCTAATATCTTATTAGCCTTCTTTGCTGCAGTCCTACTTTGGGTACTACTGCTTAGCTTGCTATCTATGAGGACACCTAAGTCCTTTTCCAGTACAGAATCCCCTAATTTTACCCCATTTAGTAGGCAGGTGTAATTTTTGTTCTTGTTACCACAGTGCATTACCTTACACTTGTCTGTGTTGAAGCGCATTCTCCATTTGACTGCCCATGCTTCTAATTTAACTAAGTCGTTCTGAAGAGACTCGGCATCCTCCTCTGTACTTATAGCCTTACACAATTTGGTATCATCTGCAAAAATTGACACCATGCTCTCTAGACCTTCTGTTAGGTCGTTAATGAAAATATTGAACAATAGCGGTTCTAATACTGAGCCTTGCGGCACACCACTTAGCACTTCAGTCCAAGTTGAAAAAGATCCATTAACCACAACGCGCTGCTCCCTATTATCTAACCAGTTTTTGACCCAAGTGCATATTGTGCTTCCTAGCCCTGATTCTTGTAGCTTGTAGATAAGTCTCATGTGTGGTACAGTATCGAACGCTTTGGCAAAGTCAAAAAAGATTACATCCACGTCTTTACCCTGATCTAGGTTTGCGCTTACTGTTTCATAAAAGCCAAGTAAGTTGGTTTGACAGGATCTGTCCTTCATAAACCCATGTTGATTCCTTTTAATGACCTTATTGACTTCAAGGAACTTCTGAATACTATCTCTTAGAATACCTTCCAATACTTTCCCCACTATAGATGTAAGACTAACTGGTCTATAATTACCTGGTTCAGCTTTACTTCCCTTTTTGAATATAGGCACTACTTCCGCTATACGCCAGTCTTTGGGAACCATACCTGATATAACTGAATCCTTAAAGATCAAAGATAGCGGTTTTGCCAGTTCAGAGTGAAGCTCCATTAGAACCCTTGGGTGAATACCATCGGGCCCTGGTGATTTATTAATCTTTAAATGTTTTAATCGGTCACAGACTACTTCCTCGCTTAAATAAGTACCTATCAGTGGGATATTCTCATTATTGAGATTGTGTGTCAGTCACTGAATTGGGTCCTCTCTAGTGAATACTGTTGAAAAAAACTCATTTAGTGTGTCCGCTATGTCATTATCATTTTTGCTTAAGACTCCCAACTTGTCTTTTAAAGGGCCTATACTCTCCTTCTTTAATCTCTTGCTATTAATGTATTTAAATAATTTTTTGGGATTCGCTTTGCTTTCCTTTGCTACTAGTTTTTCAGTTTCTACTTTAGCCGCTCTTATTTCCTTTTTGCAAATTTTGTTACATTCCTTATAGTGCTGAAATGACTGCTTCCACGTCAGAATTGTATTTTTTAAATGCTCGCCTTTTCTTGCCCATAAGTTCCTTAATCTTTTTGTTAAGCCACATCGGTTTATGATTTTTATTCCTTTTTTTGCTGCTCATAGGAATAAATTTGAGTGTATTTTTAGCTAGCAGGAATTTTAGTACATCCCATTTCTCCGTAGTATTTTTTCCTAAAAACAAACCTTCCCATTCAATATCCCTGAAAAATATCCTCATCTTTTCAAATTTGCTTTGCTTAAGTTTAGAGTCCTAGTTGAGCCAGTATAGGGCTGTTTATGGAAACTGATATTGAATGTGACCATATTGTGGTCGCTGTTTCCTATGGGTTCCCCTACTATAATACCTGATACCAAATCCCCATTGTTTGTTAATACCAGGTCTAAGATTGCATTGTACCTAGTTGGTTCCTCAATTAGTTGGACTAAGTAGTTATCATTAAGTGTGTTTAAAAGGGTGTGGTTCATCAAATCGACGGTGTCTAGGTCGACAATGTTTAGGTCGACCACTATAGGTCGACAGTCACTAGGTCGACATGGATGGAAGGTCGACAGGGTTTCTAGGTCGACATGTGCTAGGTCGACAGGTCTAAAGGTCGACATGAGGATTTTTTTTTTTGGGTGTCGTTTTCTTCGTAGAGTGACCGGGATCCCAAATTAGTGCACCGCGTCCCCTCGCATGGCTCGCTTCGCTCGCCATGCTTCGGGCATGGTGCCTTCGCTCCGCTACCGCTTCGCTCGGCACACTTTACCGTTCCAATCACAGTCCACGTGGATCGTTAAGTATAAAAAAATTCAAAAAAAGAAATTTTTTTTGAAAAACTCATGTCGACCTTTAGACCTGTCGACCTAGCACATGTCGACCTAGAAACCCTGTCGACCTTCCATCCATGTCGACCTAGTGACTGTTGACCTATAGTGGTCGACCTAAACATTGTCGACCTAGACACTGTCGATCTTCAGACCGGATCCCGTTTAAAAACATATTGCCCCTAGCAGTATCACATGAATCGTTTTTCCAGTTTATCTCTGGATAGTTAAAATCTCCCATCACTACTATGTCTCCTACTCCTGCTGCTCTTTCAATTTGCTTTAGTAACAATTCCTCATCAGATGCGTTGATACCAGGCGGCCTATAGCATACACCCAATACTAACTTTTTTATTTCTTTTTTCCCCGCATGCAATTTCTACCCATAATGTCTCGACAGTGTCTACAGTCCCCTCCTGAATATCTTCCCGTATATCAGGTTTTAAAAACGGCTTTACGTAAAGACACACCCCTCCACCCTTTTTATTTAGTCTGTCTCTCCTAAACAGTGTATAGCCCTCTAGATTGACTGTCCAATCATGAGATTCATCCCACCAAGTTTCAGTAATACCTGTAATATCATACTGTTTGCTTGCTGCAAGTATTTCTAGTTCACCCTTTTTACCAGTAATGCTTCTGGCGTTTACATACATACAACTAAGATAAGTATTTTCCCTTGCGTTAGGGACATCTTTCACCTTATGTAGCAATGATGACCTGTAATAGTCATTGGTTAGTGCTTTGGTAAAATCTCTTTTAGTACCCATGTTTGTAACCTTACCGCCTGCTCTTACCCTCCCCCCAACTTCTCCCCCATTTCGTTTACTACCGCCATCCCCACTATTCTCACTGCATGACCCGTAGTTTCTAGCTAAACCCTCCCCCCAGGCTCCTAGTTTAAAATCTCCTCCAACCCTCTAACCATCCTTCCTCCCAGCACCGCTGCCCCCTCCTCAGTCAGGTGCAATCCATCACGACAAAAGAGATGGCGCCTGACTGAGAAGTCCACCCAGTGTTCCAGGAACACAAACCCCTCTTTCCTGCACCAATCCCTAAGCCACACATTTACCTCCCTAATCTCCCTCTGCCTCCCTGGACTAGCGCGTGGCACGGGTAATAATTCCGAGAATATAACCTTAGATGTCCTTGCCTTCAGTTTCTTTCCTAAGTCCCTATAGTCTTTCTTAAGGACATCCCACCTTCCGCTAACTTTGTCATTGGTGCCAACGTGCACCAAGACCGCCGGGTCTTTCCCAGCCCCTCCCAACAATCTATCTACCCGGTCCGCGATGTGCCGTACCCGAGCACCCGGGAGACAACAGACTGTACGGCGATCACGGTCCCGGTAGCAGATTGCCCTATCTGCCTTCCTGATGATAGAATCCCCTACCACCACCATCTGACTAGGTACCTCTCTATCTTTTATCCCAACCGCGCCAGAGGGACCGCACCTCTGGATGCTAGAGGGAGCAGTCTCCTCCGGCACCGTCATTTCTTCACTATCATCCTCCGATTCCTCGTCCAATCGGGCAAATTTGTTCGGGTTTGATAGTTCGGAGATGTCGAGCCTCCCCCTCTTTTTCTTCCTTCTAACTGTGACCCAACTGGCTACCTGATCATCATCCTCTTCTACCAGTGACCCCTCCCGCAACTCCTCCACCATTCTGTCTAAACTACGCTCGAGATTGTGAATCTCCCTCAGTTGCGTAACGGTTTGCTCTAGATCAGTTACCTGGGCTTCCAGGGCAACAGTTCGCACACACCTCGTGCAGATGTAATCACACTGGGCCGGTAGCTCCAGGTGTGCATACATCTTGCACGACATGCACTGAGTGAGGTCCCCAATCACAGCCCCTCCCATATTGTTTGTAAGGTCTAACTCCCTGTTACTCTCAAAGAAAAAGCAGCAAAAATAAAAAGTAGAAGACAAGCAATCTCACTTATGATTTGTTTTCACTTGCTACAAACCTTTTTACCTGTCTTTTAGGTATTGTATGAGTTTCAACATGAAATATTAATGATATGATATTTTGGAGGAAGTGTTTTTAACTACTATGGTAACGTGACAACATGGTAGCGACAGGAGAGAAGGCTCACGCTGAGACGGACGTGACGCGACGGACTCCACACTTGCGGAGGAGGAACCATCGGAGGAGACGCGTCTATGGTTACCGCGGCAATGAAGTAACCATGGGGACGCTGCCGGCATATCCGGGAAGACGTTTTCTGAGCGGCTCGGCTGAGTTGCCAGGGTTACGGCGCAGACGGTAGGATACTGCTGGCGGCTCCAGGGTGATGACTTCCGGTGAGTCGCGGGTTGCCAAGGAGATGACGTCAGCCGCTGATGGAGGATCCCGCGAGTCTGGGGACAGGGGCGGCGTTTCCACTCGACTCTGACCTCCGGTCTTGTTGCCACATGATTAACAGGAGAATGTACCAATAACCAGTTACTGAAGGAATAAGGACGTTTTCTATTGGTTAATGGATACTCTTTGGACAAAGGAAGGGGTTTGGCTTCATGGGGTTTAAAAGTTAGGTTTTTGCACTAAGATTGTTACACTGCCTTGAGAAAGACCCACAGCACTTGGGTCGAAACGCGTTGGCTTAATATCTGGACCCCCTTGTCTCGGTTGAGAATTTGGACTGCAGTACTTGTTGCCCGAGGGCGATTCCAGACTGTCAACCCGGGAAGACTCTCTGGTGATTATTTACCAACACGCCTGTTTGAGAGCTGCTTCATACCAGTTCTCCACGAACTCTGGTAATTGTACTGTTTGAACTATCCATACCGGAACTGGGGGACTCGTATATATTTTTAAAATTGTCTTTGCTTGTTTTTATCACATGTGTATGGTAGTTTATTAAATTAACTGTATTACACATGATGTGTCTTTGGTTTTTCTCCTATATGGTGAGAATCTTCATCTGGCAAAAAAGGGGAATGAACCAATGAAGAGGCACTGACCAAATTGAAAGTAATGTATTGATGTACCCTTGTTTTATCTCACTTCTATCTAGGCGCCTATTCACTTTACTTATCCCTCCATTTGTTTGCATTATACTATCCATCCATACCTGTGGTGCATTTCAGTTTTGCGCAGTTTGCTGACCACCAGTATATAATATATAGCAGTACGGTACAGAAGGCCACTGCTCTACCTACCTCTGTGTCCTCAAGTATACTATCCATTCATACCTGTGGTGCATTTCAGTTTTGCACAGTTTGCTGACCACCAGTATATAGTATATAGCAGTACGGTACAGTAGGCCACTGCTCTACCTACCTCTGTGTCGTCAAGTATACTATCCATCCATACCTGTGGTGCATTTCAGTTGTGCACAGTATATATAGTAGTAGGCCATTGCTATTGATACTGGCATATAATTCCACACATTAAAAAATGGAGAACAAAAATGTGGAGGGTAAAATAGGGAAAGATCAAGATCCACTTCCACCTCGTGCTGAAGCTGCTGCCATTAGTCATGGCCGAGACGATGAAATGCCATCAACGTCGTCTGCCAAGGCCGATGCCCAATGTCATAGTAGAGAGCATGTAAAATCCAAAAAACAAAAGTTCAGTAAAATGACCCAAAAATCAAAATTAAAAGCGTCTGAGGAGAAGCTTAAACTTGCCAATATGCCATTTACGACACGGAGTGGCAAGGAACGGCTGAGGCCCTGGCCTATGTTCATGGCTAGTGGTTCAGATTCACATGAGGATGGAAGCACTCATCCTCTCGCTAGAAAACTGCAGTGCCACTCCTAGATGGGCCAGGTGTTTGTGTCGGCCACTTGGGTCGCTTAGCTTAGTCACACAGCTACCTCATTGCGCCTCTTTTTTTCTTTGCATCATGTGCTGTTTGGGGACTATTTTTTAAATCTGCCATCCTGTCTGACACTGCAGTGCCACTCCTAGATGGGCCAGATGTTTGTGTCGGCCACTTGGGTCGCTTAGCTTAGTCACACACCTACCTCATTGCGCCTCTTTTTTTCTTTGCATCATGTGCTGTTTGGGGACTATTTTTTTGAAGTGCCATCCTGCCTGACACTGCAGTGCCACTACTAGATGGGCCAGGTGTTTGTGTCGGCCACTTGGGTCGCTTAGCTTAGTCATCCAGCGACCTCGGTGCAATTTTAGGACTAAAAATAATATTGTGAGGTGTGAGGTGTTCAGAATAGACTGAAAATGAGTGTAAATTATGGTATTGAGGTTAATAATAGTATGGGATCAAAATGACCCCCAAATTCTATGATTTAAGCTGTTTTTGAGGGTTTTTTGTAAAAAAACACCCGAATCCAAAACACACCCGAATCCGACAAAAAATTTTCAGAGAGGTTTTGCCAAAACGCGTCCGAATCCAAAACACGGCCGCGGAACCGAATCCAAAACCAAAGCACAAAACCCGAAAATTTTCCGGTGCACATCACTAGTCTCAGATGATAAGTCTGGGAGAAGCTCAATTTCCCAAAAATCTGAATAATGGTCCAGAAACAGAAAGTCTTTGCCTGCATAAGTAAATAAATCCATGCTGACAATCTGCCATGGACGCACTGGTATCTCATGCGACATCATAGGTTCTTTCTGTTGTGCATGAGCATATTCATTGCACGCCGAGCAGTTACCAACATAGTTCTTAATCTCACTTTGCATGTTAGGCCAGTACAATGTATCTCTTGCTTGTCTGTAGCATGCATCACCTTCAAGATGGCTGGAATGTATGCGTGCTAGCATCTCGGATCTCAAAGATTTTGGTATGATGACTCTTGGCCCCTTGTACAAAATGCCATTCTGTACGCTGATTTCATCTCTAAATGACCAATAGTCCCTCACTATCATTGGTGTCTCTTCTTTTGAGTCTGGCCATCCAGCCAGTACAACTTCAAAATCTGCAGGCTCTCATCAGTCATGGTGTGCTGCTGAACCTGCTGCAGTCGCTGATCAGTGACATTCAGATAATCTGCCTAGTTAATCTTTGCAAAGTCAGTCATTACCGGATGCATGGTGCACACTGTGTGATAACTCTGAGCTGCTCCAGAACCCCCATCCATAGCTATTGCTCTACTAAGAGTGTCACTGATATACATCTCAGGGCCTGGCTTGTAGGTGACACAGAGATTGTAATGCTGTAATGTTAACATCATACTCTGAAGTCTTTTAGGTGCACACAGAAGAGGCTTTTTAAAGATGGCAATTAGCGGTTTATGATCAGTCTCAACTGTGATCACGTCCCGGCCGTATAGAAAATAATGAAAACGGGAACAAGCAAAGACAATGCTCAAGCACTCCATTTCAATTTGTGCATAATTCTGCTCAGTTGGAGTCAATGCTCTTGAAGCAAATGCAACTGGTTGTCCTTCTTGCATCAAGCAACATCCCAGTCCGGTTTTACTCGAATCACTTTGTACAGTGACTGGCTTGGTAACATCATAATACTTCAGCACAGGTGTAACTGTGACCAAATGCTTTATTTCCTCCACAGCCTTATCATGCTTTGGAAGCCAGTGCCATATCGAATCTCTGTCCAGAAGCCTGCGCAGGGGTTCACATACCTCTGAGAGGAGAGGCATAAATTTGGCCAAATATGTCACAAACCCAATCAAACGTTGCACGGACTTTACATCAGTGGGCTTTGGCATTTCCAAGACAGCTCTAACTTTTTCAGGGTCAACTTTCAAACCTTCAGAGGACAGGATATGACCATGAAAATGAACCTCTTTCAACTTAAATTGCAGTTTCTTCACACTAAGTCTTAATTTCACTTGTCTGCAACTGTTATGATTCCAGCACTCCTGACCGGAGGAGATTTTATGACAAGGACCAGAGCGCTGGAATGGAATGCAGGTAACGGGAGCAGGGAAGACTAGTTGCCCCTGGCGCCCTAACTCTATTGTCTCACCCGTGCTATCGGAAATCCCCTGCGAGACTATGGTTTCTTGAGCCCCTGGCAGCCACGTTTGAAGGGCGGATTATGTCTGCCCAACTCCGGTGCCCCCCGGTCTTAGTGAGAGACAAAGGGAAATCCGAGGCAGGATGATAACAAGAGGACCTCTGACTGACAACAGGCCAGGGGCAACAAGCTAACTAACAAAAACAGAAGTATGTGCGGAAACCCGCCAGGGAAAAGGACAACCAAAATCCACTTGTCCAATACTCCTAGCCAGCACCGCCGGATACCAGAGTGGACCTGTGGAAGCGGAACCCTCCGCAAAATGCTCCAAAACACAAATAATAAATAATAAAGCGGACAAGCCGCAACACACGGCAAGGCCGCGACTCACGAACACCACTGGATGTTATATGGTGATTAGTCAGGACTCCAGGAATAAGATGACAAACTTCCGAGTTCAGGACTTCCGAATACTGGAATGACCGGATACAGCAAGACTGGAACAGACTCTCAGCAAACAGAAACAGCATGCAGGAAGCTATTACCGGCGTCTGTGAGAAGCCCTGGGAGTGTATTTAACAAGGAGTCCTCCAATCAGCTGCCAAAAGGCTGATTAGAATAAATGCCGTGCAGCTGCCTTGCTGCATGGCCAGAGAGCAGGAGAATACATTAACTCTTAAAGCCTAGCAACGGGGAACACGGTCCGCCAGTGGCGTCCCCGTTGCTAGGGTCCGTGCGGCTCAGCGCGCCCGGCGTCCAGCGTTGCCAGGGAGCCGGCGGCTGTCCGCGTACGGCGTCCCTGGTTGCTAGGCACCGGGCCGCACCGACGAGCGGACCCCGGCGCCTAACAGTACCCCCCCCTTGAGGAGGGGTCAAGGAACCCCTAAAGCCAGGCTTCCAAGGAAACTCCCGAAAAAATGCCCTCTTGAGCCTTGGGGCATGAAGATCCTTATCCAGGACCCAGGACCTTTCCTCTGGACCATAACCTCTCCAGTGAACCAGAAAATAAAGCCGGCCCCTGGACAACTTGCAATCGAGAACCTTCTCCACCAGGAACTCCTGTTGTCCCTGTACATCCACTGGAGATCTTCCCTGAGAGATCTTCCGAGGAAATTTATTGGAAGAAATGTATGGCTTCAACAGGGAGCAATGAAACGTATTACCAATCCGAAGAGATTTTGGTAAACGTAACCGGAAAGCAACTGGGTTAACTTTTTTAATGATATGAAATGGTCCAATAAATTTGGGTCCCAACCTAGCTGAAGATTGTCGAAGTCTAATGTTACGAGTCGACAACCATACCCTATCTCCCACCTTAAAATTGCAAGGACGTCGGAGCCGGTCAGAAAATTTTTTCTCACGAAAGGCCGCTTTTCTGAGAGCAAGGTGCACTTTTTTCCAAATGGCTCTGAGATGGGAGGTTAAGGTTAGCGAGGAAACTGAGGAATGTTGAAAAAAAGAATTAGCTCTGGGGTGAAAACCAAAAACTGAAAAGAATGGAGACACGTTGGTGGAGGAATGACAAGAATTATTGTAAGCAAACTCCGCCAATGGAAGAAACTCGGACCAATCATTCTGGAGTTTGGCTGAGTACAAACGCAAATACTGTTTCAATGATTGGTTAACTCGCTCGGTTTGCCCGTTGGACTGTGGGTGGTAACCAGATGTTAATGACAATCTCATCTTTAATGAAGCACAAAAACACTTCCAGAATTGTGCAACGAATTGTGGACCCCGATCAGAAACAATATCAGTGGGCAACCCATGAAGTCTGAAAACATGGCGGAGAAACAACACTGCCAATCCTTGGGCAGATGGCAGTCGGGGAAGGGCAATGAAATGAGCCATCTTGCTAAAACGGTCTACTACCACCCAAATGACTCTGCATCCAGCTGAAAGGGGAAGGTCCACCACAAAATCTATGGAAATATGAGACCATGGCCTGAGAGGGACATTCAAGGGCATAAGTTGCCCGATAGGCAAGGAACGGGGAACCTTATGCTGTGCACAAACCTGACATGAAGAAACAAACTCCTTAACGTCTTTAGAAAGACCAGGCCACCATACTGAGCGGGAGACTAACTCCAATGTCTTAGAGATCCCTGGATGCCCGGAAACTTTGTTATCATGGAACTCAGTCAAAACATTAGCTCTCAGGAACTCAGGGACGTAAAGACGACCAGCAGGAGAATTTCCAGGAGCTTGGTGTTGAAGCTGTTTTAACTGGGTAAATAAATCTTGTGTGAGGCCTGCCCAAATGACTGAAGATGGAAGTATGGGAGTAACAGGACTGTTATCATGAACCGGAAGAAAACTGCGTGACAGAGCATCTGCCTTGGTATTCTTGGAACCTGGCCTGAAAGTTATAATAAACTTGAAACGAGTAAAGAACAAAGCCCAACGAGCCTGCCGGGCATTCAGCCGCTTATCTGATTCGATGTATTGCAGATTCTTATGGTCAGTCAATACTGAAATGGTATGTGTTGCTCCCTCCAGCCAATGCCTCCACTCCTCGAAAGCCCATTTTATTGCCAGTAGTTCCCGGTTACCAACGTCATAGTTGGATTCAGCGGAGGAGAATTTCCTAGACATAAAGGCACAAGGATGTAGTTCCTGAGACTCTGGATCCTTTTGAGATAGTATAGCCCCTACTCCAACCTCCGAGGCATCAACCTCCACAACGAAGGGCAATCCTGGATTGGGATGTCTAAGGACTGGAGCCGAGACAAAAGCTTGTTTCAAGGCCCGAAAGGACAACTCCGCTTCACGCGACCAGTTGGTAGGATCCGCTCCTTTCTTTGTCAGGGCCACAATGGGAGCAACCAGGTCGGAGAAGGAATGAATGAACCTCCTGTAATAATTCGCAAACCCTAAAAAGCGCTGAATTGCTTTTAAATTGGTGGGTTGCGCCCAACTAAGGATGGCCTGAAGCTTCTTTGGTTCCATGAAAAATCCCCGAGGGGAAATAATGTATCCTAAAAAAGATACCTCCGTGACATGAAACTCGCATTTCTCCAGTTTGGCATATAGATGATTCTCACGTAACTTTTGAAGAACCTGACGCACCTGGGTAACATGTTGTTCAATAGAGTCAGAATAAATCAGGATGTCGTCTAAGTAAACGACCACGAATTTCCCTAGGAAGTCACGGAGCACATCGTTAATGAGGTCCTGGAAAACTGCTGGAGCGTTAGACAAGCCGAACGGCATTACTCGTAGTGACCCGACTGAGTACTGAAGGCTGTCTTCCACTCATCTCCGGACCTGATTCGGATGAGGTTATACGCTCCTCTTAGATCGATTTTGGAGAAAATCACAGCCGAACGCAGCTGATCAAAGAGGACAGAAATCAGCGGCAGAGGATAAGTATTTTTAACTGAGATTTTATTTAAGGCTCTATAGTCAATGCAAGGTCTGAGCGAGCCATCCTTTTTCTCCACAAAGAAGAAGCCTGCACTTAAAGGAGATTTAGATGACCTAATAAATCCTTTCCCTAGGCTCTCTTTAACATAGTCATTCATGGCCGCAGTTTCTGGCCCGGATAAAGCATATAACCTTCCTTTTGGCAATGCGGCACCAGGAATTAGCTCAATGGCGCAATCATAAGGCCGATGGGGAGGCAGAATGTCTGCATTGCCCTTGGAGAACACATCAGCAAACTCCTGGTACTCCACGGGAATGAGTTCAGGAATTGCAGCAGCTATTCTGACTGGAAACGAAATACATTCCTTATCACAGAAGGCACCCCATTGAGAAATCTCCCCTGACCGCCAATCAATGGTGGGATTGTGAAAGGCCAGCCAAGGGTGACCCAGAACCACTGGAACTGCTGGGCAATGGGTAAGGAAGAACTCGATCTTTTCAGAATGAAGAGCTCCTACCGTAAGTAGTACAGGGGGTGTACAGAGGGAAATAACCCCATTGGACAGTGGACTCCCATCTAAACCATGCATGGTGACACTCCTACCCAAAGATAACTGAGGAATGCCTAAGGCCTTGGCCCAAGTTAAATCCATAAAGTTTCCTGCGGCTCCACTGTCGACAAAAGCCGACACCGAGGAACTGAGGCTGCCAAAGGAAACCTTAGCTGGGACTAAAAGGGAGTTATGCGAGGAGATAAGCTGCAGACCTAGGTGAACCCCCTCACAATTCACCTGGTCAAGGCGTTTCCCGACTTATTCGGACAATTACGAGCAAAATGTCCCTTACCCCCACAGTACAAACAAAGACCAGAGTTTTGCCTTCTGGCTCTCTCTTCAGGAGACAACCGGGAGAGACCCATCTGCATGGGCTCCTCTATGTCCTCAGGGATGGAATATACACACGGAGATGACCTGACCGATGCTCCTTTTTCAGCCTTCCGCTCTCTGAGACGACGATCAATCTTAATAGAAAGCTCCATGAGTTTATCGAGAGTCTCAGGAGCGGGATACTGGAGGAGACTGTCTTTAATAGATTCTGATAAGCCGAGGCGAAACTGACTGCGCAGGGCTGGGTCATTCCAGCCACAGTCGTTCGACCACCGGCGAAACTCCGTACAATAAACCTCTGCGGGATTCCTACCCTGTCTGAGAGCACGCAACTGACCTTCAGCGGATGCCTCTCTATCAGGGTCGTCATATAACAGTCCTAAAGACCCAAAAAAAGCGTCTACTGACAACAACACCGGATCATCTGCTTTTAAACCAAATGCCCAAGTCTGGGGATCCCCCTGGAGCAAAGAAATAATAATCCCGACCCGCTGAGATTCAGTACCCGAGGAGATCGGTCTTAAACGAAAATAAAGTTTACAGGATTCTTTAAAATTAAAAAACTCTTTTCTATCCCCAGAAAAACGGTCAGGCAAATGCATTTTTGGTTCAGGAACTACCCTCGGGGAGGTTCGTAAAAGATCTTCCTGCGACTTCACCCGAAGGGAAAGATCCTGAACCATCTGAGTAAGTTCTTGAATCTGACTGACTAAGAGCTGACCAGGATTTGGTCCTAACCCTGTTGGATTCATGAGGCCGACAATTTCTTACAAAAACTGAATAAGAAATAATTAAACTCCGTTTAATTTTAAGTTTTGGTATGGCCGGTAATAATGTTATGATTCCAGCACTCCTGACCGGAGGAGATTTTATGACAAGGACCAGAGCGCTGGAATGGAATGCAGGTAACGGGAGCAGGGAAGACTAGTTGCCCCTGGCGCCCTAACTCTATTGTCTCACCCGTGCTATCGGAAATCCCCTGCGAGACTATGGTTTCTTGAGCCCCTGGCAGCCACGTTTGAAGGGCGGATTATGTCTGCCCAACTCCGGTGCCCCCCGGTCTTAGTGAGAGACAAAGGGAAATCCGAGGCAGGATGATAACAAGAGGACCTCTGACTGACAACAGGCCAGGGGCAACAAGCTAACTAGCAAAAACAGAAGTATGTGCGGAAACCCGCCAGGGAAAAGGACAACCAAAATCCACTTGTCCAATACTCCTACCCAGCACCGCCGGATACCAGAGTGGACCTGTGGAAGCGGAACCCTCCGCAAAATGCTCCAAAACACAAATAATAAATAATAAAGCGGACAAGCCGCAACACACGGCAAGGCCGCGACTCACGAACACCACTGGATGTTATATGGTGATTAGTCAGGACTCCAGGAATAAGATGACAAACTTCCGAGTTCAGGACTTCCGAATACTGGAATGACCGGATACAGCAAGACTGGAACAGACTCTCAGCAAACAGAAACAGCATGCAGGAAGCTATTACCGGCGTCTGTGAGAAGCCCTGGGAGTGTATTTAACAAGGAGTCCTCCAATCAGCTGCCAAAAGGCTGATTAGAATAAATGCCGTGCAGCTGCCTTGCTGCATGGCCAGAGAGCAGGAGAATACATTAACTCTTAAAGCCTAGCAACGGGGAACACGGTCCGCCAGTGGCGTCCCCGTTGCTAGGGTCCGTGCGGCTCAGCGCGCCCGGCGTCCAGCGTTGCCAGGGAGCTGGCGGCTGTCCGCGTACGGCGTCCCTGGTTGCTAGGCGCCGGGCCGCACCGACGAGCGGACCCCGGCCCCTAACAGCAACGATCCAATAGCGCTAGCAACTTGCGGTCATGATCAGCCTCCGCTTCCTTTACTGTCTCGCCACAGCCAACCACAAGGATATCATCTGCTATCGGCTCAATGCCGCTAAGTCCAATCAGCAATTTGTGTTGTTTTCGCTGGTAAACCTCAGGTGCTACGGAAACTGCAAAAGGAAGTTTAAGCCATCTTTTCCTACCCCAAGGGGTCCAAAAGGTTGTCATATAGCTGCTTTTTTCATCCAGCTTACATTGCAGAAATGCATCACGTGCATCAACCAGTGTAAAGACTTTTGCTTTGGGCAGCTTATATAAAACATCCTCCAATGTCGGCATAATATAATGAGATCTTCGCAGTGCTTGATTTAAACATTTTGGATCAATACAGATTCTTAACTTGTCAGGCTTTGCCACAATGACCATATTGCTAATCCAGTCAGTTGGTTCAGTCACAGGTGCAATATGCCCATCTGCTTCATACTGATCAAGCAAAGCTTTCACTTTCAGCTTGAGGGCTATAGGCACATTGCGTGGAGCACACTGGAATGGCGGAACACTTGGATCAAGTTCAAAATGTACTTCCCCAGGAACAGACTTCACTGGCCACTTGAACACATCATCATAGGCCTCTATTATTTGCTCTTTCTTCAATGGTCCAGACAACTCATGTTCCATGTAGCTCAGAAGGAATAGTAAATTGCATCAACCCCAAACGCTCACATGTGGAACCTGACAATAATGGTTTCTGGTGGGCCTCTACAATTTCAAAAGTAAGCACGTGGGTATGTCCACTAACAACGCATTCTGTTCTGAACCGTCCCAATGATTTCATCAGCTCTCCAGAATACAGCTTCATTTTAGTTACAAGAAATCAGAAATACACCTGTATAAAATGCGCTTTCTAAGTAGCAGGGGAATGGAAATCCAAAAAAGGGGGTGTTACCCTCACCCCAATCAAGTTATCTAGGTACAAAAAAGAATTTGGATCTCCTATCTACTGCGCTCTCCTGATATATAGATATACAAAGAAAGGGAATGAACCTCTACTTATCTTAGGAGGTCAGTATTTTTTTCTTTTCCTTCATAGGTCCAAAGTTCTTCTCGTTAGATTCTATTACGAGTATTATTTGGATGATGTTATTCCAATGGTCCAACAATAACCCATGTAAGAGAAAATAAAACACAATCTAGTGTAATACTGTCATGCAAATCCCTTCACTGGGTATAGCATAGATCCGTAAATTTTGAATCAATAATAAATGTGATCCACAAATATATATAAAATACAATTTTTTAATGCTAAAAAGTTCCAATCATAAAATGTGCTTCAGTCACATGAATACGTGACACATGTTCATTTTTACATCAAATCATTTGTGAGGGTGGCTTCCTACCAGATTTGGGAATTTTGAAGCGCTTATAAAAAAGCTGTGCAGATGTTTCAGCAATCCCAGGGAAAATCAGCTTCAAAGTGTAAACCCTGCACGTACGCATTGGGCCAATAAACGGGAGTATGCGATCACATCTCAGATGCATCTCATACTGAATAAGGCCCTATATACAAATCCTACAGCCTGGATGTTTGGCAGTGGATTTATACCAGAAACCTTCCCTATATCAAATGGCACTAGACAGGGATGCCCCCTTTCGCCCTTGATGTACGTACTAGCAACAGAACTGCTGGCATGTATGATTAGAAATTCTATGTAATTCCTTTCCAGCAGTTTCAGTATCTCCAGCCATACACAAAAATTTTCTGTTCGCAGATGACGTATTGTTATTTGTGACTGACCCGGAATCTTCACTCCAGATGTTACATGAGATTATAAATAGGTTCAGTGCAGCTTCTTTATACAAGCCCAATACCTGAAAACCAGAGACCCTGGCCTTTAATATTGTGGGGGAGAAACTACATAGACTTAAAACTACCTATAATTATAATTGGAAAACACACTATCTTATGTACCTGGGTATCAACATTACTAAATATAAGGTTGACATGGCTGATGTTAATTTCAATCCACTCCTTAGGCAGCTGAGCGCTCTGGTAAAGTGGTGATCAGGTCTCTAGATCTCTAGGTTAGGAAGCGGCTTGTAATGTCTGTACTTCCAAAATTAATGTACTTAGGGGGTAATTCAGAATAGATCTGATTGTAGATGTGCTAAATTTAGCAGACTTACGATAATTTTCTCAGACATGCAGGGGGACCAGCACGGGGCTAGTCCGCCCCACATGTCAGGACCCCCACCCCCCGCACAGGTGCAAAAGCATTGCATGGTAGTGATGCTTTTGCACCTGGCAAGTAGCTCCCTGCCAGCGCTGCTCCTACGGGCTGGCATGCCGCTACCCGATTTGCAGCGGCTGCGTGTGACATCACGCAGCTGCTGCGTTCCGGCCCCCCAATGGTCCAGACACTCCTGTGTTGTCCGGACCGCGCCCTGCCAACGTTCTAATGTCGTTGGCACGTCCCCTCCCGCCCTGTGACCGCCTGTGCCTGTCAATCAGGAAGGGGCGATCACAGCCCAGAGATGCTTTTAGCATCTCACTGGGGTCCCGGGGTGCACATGCGCGAGCGCATTCCACAAAAAAATTCAGACTGCGATCGCTGCCGCTGCAGTGATCCAGTCTGAACTAGCCCCTTATTCTGTACAATACTTTAAATAACACCAAGATGCTCTTTACACTCTGTACATAAGCCTATCTTAATATATATATAGAATGTTAAGCCCCCATGATTGGTATATTCAAGATTGAAGGGAGGCCTGGTAATCACAAGCTTACCAGACATCAAGTGGGTTGTTTAGTGTCTCAGTGATTGGCTGATAGCACCTGGTATAAAAGCTTCCTCTCTCCTGTCACTATCTCCATGTCACCTTCTACCTCTCCCTGTCACCTTGTGCCTCTCACTGTCACCCACTGCCTTTCCCCATCACCCTCTCCCCATCACCCTCAGCCTCTCTGCCCATCCTCTGTCTGCACATGCCTCTGCCTTTCTTCTACACCTGCTTCTCTTCCCACTGTCTCTCCCCGTCACCTCTTTCTCCTGTCACCCACTATTACCAGTCACCCATGTCTCTCCCTGTCACCCACTTTCTCTTCTATCACCTTCTCCCTGTCACTCACTGCCTGTCACCCTCTCTTTCCTGTCACCCCTTTCCTGTTCACCCACTGCTTTTCCCTGTCACCTTCTCTCTCCTGTCACCCATTGCCTCTCCCTGTCACCCTCTCCTCGTTATCCTCTCTCTCCTGTCACCCCCTCCTTATCACCCACTGACTTTTCCTGTCACCCTCTATCTCCTGTCAGCATCTCCCTGTAACCCTCTACCTCTCCCTGTCCCCCCTATCCCTGTCCCCTCCTGCCTCTCACTGTCACCCACTGCCTCTGATCATCCACTCCCTCCCCCTATCTCATTATCCCTGTCTTCCTCTACCTCTCCCCAGTGTCACCCACTGCCTCTCCCCAGTGTCATCCAATGCCTTTCACTCACTGCCTCTCCATTTGTAGGAGGGCGCAAATTTATAGTTTGAACGAGGGCCACCAAACACCCTAGCACCGGTCCTGTATGCATTGCCTAATTGCACTTATTTCATGGATATAAACTTTATATCTCTGTATACCTACTTAATACAACTAGCTGAAGCTGCAGCCATGCTGCAATTGCAAATATAAAAATACACTTACATAATTCTTACATCATGATGTTGTGCAGAGGGGGCGGGGCCTCCATCAATGGGTAGTGCAGTACTGCCCAGAATGACCTGGGGACTCTCAGAGCGGCTGCATAGACTGCAGGGTGTCTGCCTGGAGTGTACAAAGGGCACATGGAGCGGCACTACCATGGCTATACTACCACAGCACTCTGCTAGCCAGAAGCATGGGCTGTGGGGCAGTGATAGAGCCACCCATAGTGGCCCTGTGCGCCTGCCCCGCTTGCACACCCCTACGGCCCTGAATGTATTTATCCAGTTTTCCTTAATATATATGCATTAGAAATATATGTACTGCATAATATCTTATCTTTTAATTTTTCACTTTGTTTCTTAAAATAATTATGTTTATTAATAATAGAGCCAACACAGACCATATCCAATAGTTGCTGAAATAAGTGGGGGGGTGAACAATAAGTTTCTGGATATGCAGCACATAGGTAGAATAGACACAATCTGACAATATGTCTAGTTGTGAACTGTAATCTAAAGTTCTTATGAAATGTCAAGGCACAGAACTGTATATAAGCAGCATTGCACACTGAAGACATTCACTTCCTTCACAAATTCGTAATGGGGCTCAACAGAGGACCATGATCTTCTATGACTACTAAGAGTGGTCTGTGACAGCAGGAGTGTTTTGACCAACTGCGAGCTACTTTTGGGGAGGAAGCACAATTCCGAATCACTGTGTTTGAGTAGTTTGCAAAATTGTGGTGCAGGAGATGGTCCCTGGAAGAATAGGAGAGCTGCGACGACCTTTGTTTGTCATCAACGAGAACAATGTCACTGCTGTGCAGGTCGTAGGTGAGGTGGATGCCAGGCTTCCGTGGCCCAGGTAGAGAAAGAGATAGAGATAGGCATCTGATCAGGATCCACGTGCTTGAAACTCCGCCTGAGCAAGGCTTCTGCACACCCCATCAGCTGACTCGAGCAGAAAAAGGCTTGGATGACTTGGTGCCGCAACAAGCTGGCCAGGTTTGGTAGCGGTCACTCAAACTGTTACTGGGAGACCATCAGTGGCGATGAATCCTGAATCTACATTTTCAACCCCAAGGCCAAAAAACAGTCGGCCCAGTTGCCTGGGCAAGCAGGGCATGTGTTCTGGGCGCCATGGCAGGCCGAGCAGAGGGGGCACCACCGGCCACAGCATCGTACATGCACCGCCCACCTGCCCCCATTGCCCCGTTCTCCGTCCGGCTCGCCACTGAGCAGGACGAGTCTGTTTGAACGACTGTTGTATGATGATGACCTTGTTAATATTCCTACACAAACAGGCATCTTCTGGATGTGGTATCCTACATGAATAGTGAATACTGACTGAAGATGCCATGTTCACAGGGATGATACATTTCTTCAGAGGTTCCACATTGTGAGAAACCATCATATAGGCGCTGCGGAACCCTTGTGGCACCATATAAATAAAGGATAATAATAATAGTATAGGTAAGGTGCATACTGAATGTGAAGGGATTTTCCTATTCCCAGAGAAACGAGAAATGGGTGGTGTGTCAGTTTTCATTGCACGCCTTCAGCATGCGTGCATACTTTAGTGTGTGTGTGTGTGTGCGCGTGGGAGGGCACAATTTTTCATCTTGTCCTGGGCACCGAAGACCCTAGTTATGCCTCTGCAGTGGACCCTAGTTGGAGGTGCGCCGCCACAAAAGACATGAATGCTGTGTGGCTGAGCAGATGGTGGCTGTTTTGTGGCCAAGACTGGTCATGTACTGTAACTACCCTACAATTCGTACCACAGCACCCCATCAATGGAGACTGCTATGCCAACCAATGACTGCCACAAATGCTGGAAGCCATTTCCAGGCACCGTCCAAGAACTCGCACTTCTCCATCAAGACTTTGCACTTGCCCACAAGTCCGTGAAGTGGTGGATTTTCTTGCCATGAACAAATCCAGGAGCTTGGTCATTCATTGTACAGTCCAGACCTGGCCCCCTACAATTTCTGTCTGTTCCCACAAACCAAGCACAAGATTCAAGTGGTTTGAGCACATGCAACTTTGCATAGACTCTTCTGGTGAATACTTTGAAAAATTTAATGTTCACTTCATTTGTAAATATGATACTTTTTGTGCATCTGAAAACTTATTGCATAGTCCTTGTAAAGCTACTATTAGATCTATGTAAACATGGATCTATTATCAGTGCCTTGCTTGATATAGCGGACAGTTATCCCAAATAAGTACCCAGGGGTGAGTTGGGTCTGGGACTGAGGGTCGACAGCACAAAGGTCGACACACCTTAGGTCGACGCCAATTGGTCGACACACCTTAGGTCGACATGGACAAAAGGTCGACATGGACAAAAGGTCGACAGGAACAAGGTCGACATGGAAAAAGGTTGACATGAGTTTTTTATGTTTTTTTGGTGTCGTTTTCTTCGTAGAGTGACCGGGAACCCCAATTAGTGCACCGCGTCTCCTCGCATGGCTCGCTTCGCTCGCCATGCTTCGGGCATGGTGCCTTCGCTCCGCTACCGCTTCGCTCGGCACACTTTACCGTTCCAATCGTAGTCCACGTGGATCGTTAAGTATGAAAAGGTTCAAAAAAGAAAAAAATCGTGAAAAACTCATGTCGACCTTTTTCCATGTCGACCTTGTTCATGTCGACCTTTTGTCCATGTCGACATAAGGTGTGTCGACCAATTGGCGTCGACCTTAGGTGTGTCGACCTTTGTGCTGTCGACCTGGAGTCCGGATACCGGGTGAGTTATAGAGAAATTCTAGTGATGCCACCAAGATCGGAATGGTGGGCCCACTCCCTGAGGGCTCACCCCCTCCTCTAGGGATAAGGTTCCAGACTGTGCACTTGAAGTATATATTATACATATGTTACATAATTCGGCAGAAGACTATTGTGTATTTTCTGCAGTTCATTGTTGTTATTAATCTAGTACATTATCATGCATAGACTAGCATACAGTAATTTACTATCTATCTATCTATCTATCTATCTATCTATCTATCTATCTATCTATCTATCTATCTATCTATCTATCTATCTATCTATCTAAGGGGCCCAGACCAGGCACTCTGTATTGGTTAGCCAAGTCTATGTGGTGGCTAGTCACACCCAGGTATGTACAGCCATGCTGGGCTCATTAATGAATGGGGGTGACCTAAAAAGGGTGTGTGTCCACATTCCCTAAAAAAAATTACAATGTAAAAAAAATAATTGGCCAGTGACATGCGGTGGGGCGAGACAGGTGAGGCAAAGCCTTTTCTGTCATACTAACATTTGTGCCAGAGTTTTGACTGTATAAAGTATATGAAAAATACAAAGAATATGTTTGAAATATCTTCTTTGCATTATTCTAATAATTTTTATAGCCCAAACTCTGGAGTAAAAAGTCTATGACAGGGGAGGCAGTGCCTCACCTGCTTATCTTTTCCGCACATCTCTGATCAAAGCTCACCAAATTTCCAGGAGTTTATACTGCTGCACCTGTGTATAATGCCCAGATGTATGTTTTGGCTCATATATTGCATGTAAATCTGGCTCTGGTACTAGCCAGTGTCTCCTGAGCTATTTGGCCCTGCGTGCTCCACATGGGCGCCATTCTAATGCGGTGGCGGCAGGAGGGGGTACCTCCTCCTCGGCTGTCACCATCTTCCCAGTGATATTTTGCGAAGATGGCACTTGTTTACTAGAGAGCAAAGACTCTGCCAGAGTGTTTGCTTTCAGTATGCGGGCACCATATTCCTGAAGATATCACTGGGAAGATGGCTCTGGCCAGCGACGGACTGGGGCATCGATTCGGCCCTGGCATCTGTGAACATGTGCGCGCCAAAGGCTTCACGGGAGGGGGGGGAGGGCGCGCCGCACGACGTATGGGGGCGTTCCGCGAGACATGGGGGTGTGGACTCGCGGCACTCCCCCGTTACCATGGCAATGGTTGCTGGGTGGCGGGGCGAGGCGCAGGTCCGGGGGCGTGGAGTCGCGGCAGGCCCGCATTTACATAGAGACCATGGAACCAGAAAGCCGGAGTCTGCGCTGCACGCGGCCTTCCCGGCTCTCTGGGTGACCAATTTGGCCCATCGGCCCTTCTGGCATGTGCCAGAAGTGCCAGATGTCCAGTCCGGCCATGGCTCTGGCCTTAAGTATAGGTATACTCAGAAAGAAGGGGGACCCATTAACAGCCCGAGACAAGGTAATTAGAACCAGCCCCCCCCCCCCCCCTTTGGTGCCACTAGTCACAGCCCCTGTGGTGGCTGTCCCCACCCCTTAAGCATGGGCCCTTTCCACTGCATTCCCCTGGTGGGCCTTTCATGCCCTGGTTTGGCACTGGACACCAGGGCAGACATCAGGGGGGGACTGTGGGGACTCGTGTCCCGGGCCCATACAGAGAGGGGGGCCCACCCCTGGCTCCTACTGTCAATACCTAGAGAACTGCACCAGTCTGTGAATCAACAGAAGTCTGATGCACAAGTAGGACTTCTTAAAACAAGTCTTATCTTCGCATCAGCTCTCTATAAACTGTTCCTGTAGGTCCGCAACACTCAATCCTATATGTAACGTCACAATGTATGACATCACATAGGGGTGAAGCAGTGCAGCAGAATCTTTTTTTGGGGATCGAGGGGCCCTGTCTATTTTGTCAGTCCATGGGCCCCATAACTTCTGATGGCAGCCCTGCTGGATGCCACATTGTTACTTCTATGATCCCACTACAGTGTAGTGGGATCATAGACAGATCACATAGACAGATCATTTCTATTCATTTCAAGTAGTGATGTGCACTGGACATTTTTCGGGTTTTGTGTTTTGGTTTTGGATTCGGTTCCGCGGCCGTGTTTTGGATTCGGACGCGTTTTGGCAAAACCTCCCTGAAATTTTTTTGGCGGATTCGGGTGTGTTTTGGATTCGTTTTTTTTTACAAAAAACCCTAAAAAACAGCTTCAATCATAGAATTTGGGGGTAATTTTGATCCCATAGTATTATTAACATCAATAACCATAATTTACACTCATTTTCAGTCTATTCTGAACACCTCACACCTCACAATATTATTTTTAGCTCTAAAATTTGCACAGAGGTCGCTGGATGGCTAAGCTAAGCGACACAAGTGGCCGACACAAACACCTGGCCCATCTAGGAGTGGCACTGCAGTGTCAGGCAGGATGGCACTTCAAAAAAATTGTCCCCAAACAGCACATGATGCAAAGAAAAAAAGAGGCGCACCAAGGTCGCTGTGTGACTAAGCTAAGCGACACAAGTGGCCGACACAAACACCTGGCCCATCTAGGAGTGGCACTGCAGTGTCAGGCAGGATGGCACTTAAAAAAAATTGTCCCCAAACAGCACATGATGCAAAGAAAAAAAGAGGCGCACCAAGGTCGCTGTGTGACTAAGCTAAGCAACACAAGTTGCCGACACAAACACCTGGCCCATCTAGGAGTGGCACTGCAGTGTCAGGCAGGATGGCACTTCAAAAAAATTGTCCCCAAACAGCACATGATGCAAAGAAAAAAAGAAGCGCACCAAGGTCGCTGTGTGACTAAGCTAAGCAACCCAAGTGGCCGACACAAACACCTGGCCTATCTAGGAGTGGCACTGCAGTGTCAGACAGGATGGCAGATTAAAAAAATTGTCCCCAAACAGCACATGATGCAAAGAAAAAAAGAGGCGCAATGAGGTAGCTGTGTGACTAAGCTAAGCGACCCAAGTGGTCGACACAAACACCTGGCCCATCTAGGAGTGGCATTGCAGTGTCAGACAGGATGGCACTTCAAGAAAAGTTTTTTCATTTTTCTAGCGAGAGGATGAGTGCTTCCATCCTCATGTGAATCTGAACCACTAGCCTCAGCCGTTCCTTGCCACTCCGTGTCGTAAATGGCATATTGGCAAGTTTATGCTTCTCCTCAGACGATTTTAATTTAGATTTTTGGGTCATCATTTTACTGAACTTTTGCTATTTGGATTTTACACGCTCTCTACTATGACATTGGGACTTGGCTTTGGCAGACGACGTTGATGGCATTTCATCGTCTCTGCCATGACTAGTGGCAGCAGCTTCAGCACTAGGTGGAAGTGGATCTTGATCTTTCCCTATTTTACCCTCCACATTTTTGTTCTCCATTTTTTTAATGTGTGGAATTATATTCCAGTATCAATAGCAATGGCCTACTACTATATATACTGCGCACAACTGAAATGCACCACAGGTATAGAATGTAGATGGATAGTATACTTGACAACACAGAGGTAGGTACAGCAGTGGCCTTCCGTACCGTACTGCTATATGTACTGGTGGTCACTGTGTCAGCAAACTGCAAAACTGAAATGCACCACAGGTATAGAATGTAGATGGATAGTATACTTGACGACACAGAGGTAGGTACAGCAGTGGCCTTCCGTACTGTACTGCTATATATACTGGTGGTCACTGTGTCAGCAAACTGCACAACTGAAATGCACTACAGGTATAGAATCTAGATGGATAGTATACTTGACGACACAGAGGTAGGTACAGCAGTGGCCTACTGTACCATACTGCTATATATACTGGTGGTCACTGTGTCAACAAACTGCAAAACTAAAATGCACCACAGGTATAGAATGTAGATGGATAGTATACTTGACGACACAGAGGTAGGTACAGCAGTGGCCTACTGTACAGTAATGCTATATATACTGGTGGTCACTGTGTCAGCAAACTGCACAACTGAAATGCACCACAGGTATAGAATGTAGATGGATAGTATACTTGACGACACAGAGGTAGGTACAGCAGTGGCCTTCTGTACCGTACTGCTATATATACTGGTGGTCACTGTGTCAGCAAACTGCAAAACTAAAATGCACCACAGGTATAGAATGTAGATGGATAGTATACTTGACGACACAGAGGTAGGTACAGCAGTGGCCTACTCTACCGTAATGCTATATATACTGGTGGTCACTGTGTCAGCAAACTGCACAACTGAAATGCACCAGAGGTAGAGAATCTAGATGGATAGTATACTTGATGACACAGAGGTAGGTACAGCAGTGGCCTTCCGTACCGTACTGCTATATATACTGGTGGTCACTGTGTCAGCAAACTGCAAAACTAAAATGCACCACAGGTATAGAATGTAGATGGATAGTATACTTGACGACACAGAGGTAGGTACAGCAGTGGCCTTCCGTACCGTACTGCTATATATACTGGTGATCACTGTGTCAGCAAACTGCACAACTGAAATGCACCATAGGTATAGAATCTAGATGGATAGTATACTTGACGACACAGAGGTATGTACAGCAGTGGCCTTCCGTACCGTACTGCTATATATACTGGTGGTCACTGTGTCAGCAAACTGCAAAACTAAAATGCACCACAGGTATAGAATGTAGATGGATAGTATACTTGACGACACAGAGGTAGGTACAGCAGTGGCCTACTGTACCGTAATGCTATATATACTGGTGGTCACTGTGTCAGCAAACCGCACAACTGAAATGCACCACAGGTATAGAATCTAGATGGATAGTATACTTGACGACACAGAGATAGGTACAGCAGTGGCCTTCCGTACCGTTGTCAGGTCCGGGTGTTTTTGTGAATCCGTTAACCCGGAACCAACCACAGGTGTAGGTGCTGGGCTATGAAGAAAGCAGGGAGGACGAAGAAAGTTCCGATTCATATATTTATTCAAAATAACAATTCAGTAAAGGGTTAACTGACAAGTTGTTAATCATCATATTATACTGAAGTATTGCAGGAATAATATGCAAGAGAAAACTCAAAAATAAATAAAAGAAATGTTCATGGAAACATATGCAAAACAAGCTGATGAATAAATGTTGGATTGTCCAAATATAAACAAGCTTTGATGCTGAACTGCAGAATGTGATTAACTGGATAATGCAGACATGAAGAGATAACTGTAAGGATTTGCAATGGAGTTTTGAGAGTTAACTGAGAGACTGTGAAGAATTATCCTTGTTATGACAACATAGCAAATATAAACAAGCTTTGATGCTGAACTGCAGATTGTGTTTAACTGGTTAATGCAGACATGGAGAATTAACTGTAAGAATTGGCAATGGAGTTTTGAGAGTTAACTGAGAGACTGTGATGAATTATCCTTGTTATGACAACATAGCAAATATAAACAAGCTTTGATGCTGAACTGCAGATTGTGTTTAACTGGTTAATGCAGACATGGAGAATTAACTGTAAGAATTGGCAATGGAGTTTTGAGAGTTAACTGAGAGACTGTGATGAATTATCCTTGTAATGACAACATAGCAAATAAAAGTACTGAATTGGGTTACTTGCGGGTTCCGGAGATCACTGTGAAACTGTAGTAGAAGACAAGGTGATGAATGGGTTAAATGCAGAGTTGAACAAACGAACAGCTGAGAGAAACGGAATCCTCCAGACTTTGAATGATAGGCAGACTGACAAGGTAACCTCATGCAGGACACTAGGAATCCAACTATTTCCAATAGGAGTGCAATTAACTGACAGCACAGCGGAGAGCCGGTGGATCTTTCAGCAGTGAAGGCTGCAGACGGACCTCTGGGAACGGAGGCGATATCTGGACCACGGGAATCACACAGGAATGCACGGAGAGAGCTCAGAGCTAGAGCACAGCTTTGATACAACAAAGCACTGGCTCAGAGTAACATAATCCCAGCCTACTTAAAGGCAGCACAAGCACGGGATTGGCTTACACCTGCCCACAGGTGTTTTCACAAGTGCTCTGTATTAGCTATTTGGTCTCCAACATGGCCACCTCCTATACAGCAGACACACCGCAGTGCCTTAGGCCATTTGGTCCCCGCACTCACAGTTCCCAGACTCTGCATTACCTGTGCCATTGATCACGCCGTGTCCCCACACGGGCGCACAGCACCGCGAGCAACCGCACTGGCAACGGATGAACCCCAGAACCCGCAAAGGTGAGAGACCGGTTCGTGACAGTACCCCCTCTTCTACGGGTGGTCTCCGAACACCTTTGAACCTTGTCAGGATTTTTGGAGAAGTATTTCTGTACCAGACTTGGAGCTTGAACATCTTCAGAGAAAACCCAGGATCTCTCCTCCGGACCGTAACCCTTCCTGTCGACCAGAAACTGTAAACGTCCATATCGGAAACGTAAGTCCACAATCTCTTTAACTTCAAATTCCTCATTCTGCAAAGAGTGAACTTTAGGAGATTTGGACTGGGTAGTACGGAACTTATTGAGAATCAAAGGCTTCAGTAAAGATGTATGAAAGGCGTTAGGAATTCTCAAAGACGGTGGCAACTTGACTTTGTATGACACAGGGTTGAGTACCTTTACAATGGGAAATGGACCAATGAACTTGGGAGCAAATTTCTTAGAAGGAACTTTGAACTTGAGATTGCGCGTAGAAATCCAAACTTGGTCTCCCACTTTGTAATTCGGTACAGTTTTACGTTTTCTATCTACAAAAGATTTATAACGAGCGAAAGTTTTGACCAAGGACTTACGTACACAACTTCAGATGCTAGATAGACGTTGAAGCTCTTGATCTGCTGCTGGAACCTCTAGGGCTGGCAATGGATGAAACCCTGGTGGAGAACTTCTTGGACTCTTATGTTGGGCACATTTAGGACATGCTGCTATAAACTCTTGGACATCGGCTTTGAGACGTGGCCACCAATAAGACTGTTGAATAAATTTGAGAGTCTTTAGAACCCCAGGATGACCCATGAAGGAAGAGGAGTGAGCCCAGGTAAGCAGCCGTTTTCGGAGACTTGTGGCGACAAAGGTCTTGCCAGGCGGAGGAACTGGAGAGGTTCGAGTCATTAAAAAGGACGTAGGATTCACAATGGCTTGATTCGTGGTAGCATCATTTAATTCAGAAGAAGCAAAGGACCGGGAAAGGGCATCTGCCTTTTTGTTCTGAGACCCTGGACGATAGGTGAGTTTGAAATCAAATCGTGAGAAGAAAAGCGCCCATCGAGCTTGTCGTGGATTCAAACACTGAGCTGACTGCAGATACAGAAGATTCTTATGATCAGTATAAACTGTAATGCGATGTTGAGCTCCTTCTAGAAGGTATCTCCACTCCTCAAATGCCCACTTGATGGCAAGTAACTCTTGCTCACCGATTGCATAATTACGTTCTGCCGGGAGGAACTTACGGGAGAAATATCCGCAGGGATGGACCTTTTTATCTTCAAAGACTTGTGACAACACAGCTCCTACTGCTTCTGTAGATGCATGCACCTCTAGTAGAAAGGGACGATTCAAATCAGGCTGTCGAAGAATGGGGGCTGACACAAAGGCTTGCTTTAAATCAGAGAAGGCTTTGATTGCTTCAGAAGACCAGTTCGTAGGATTTGCTCCCTTGCGAGTTAGGGCTGTGATAGGAGCAGCTAACGTAGAATAATTCTTAATGAATCTCCTATAGAAATTAGCAAAGCCAAGAAATCGCTGAATCCCCTTGAGAGTTGTAGGAGTGGACCAATCCCGGAAAGCTCGCGTCTCTGGGATGGATAGCGGATGAATTTGTCGCCTAGGAGGGGTCTTGCCCGGAACCAGGACGACTGGGCAGTCCCATTCACGATGAGGAGGTAGAGAGTCTGCTGCTTGCTTACTGGAAACATCCGCAAGGGATTGATACACCGGAGGTAGATCGGAAAGGCTAATTGACCGAAGAGGTACAATTGTAGCTACACAGTCCTTGGTACAAGATTTACCCCATGAAAGGACTTCCATGGTTTGCCAATTAAGTTGAGGATTATGTTTCTGCAGCCAAGGTAAACCAAGTATCACATCTTGAGAGGCTTTGGGAATCACGTAGAAGGAGAGGTATTCGGAATGGAGCTCACCAACTTTCATCTTGAGACATACGGTTCGATGAGTAATTATACCATCTGGAATTCGACTTCCATCCACTGCTGTAACGGCAACTGCTGCTTCCAGAGGCATAGTTTGAACTTTAGACCGTATGACAAAGGCTGAGGAGATGAAGTTCTCGGCTGCCCCGGAATCTAGGAGAGCTGAAACTTTCACTGTAGAACTTGGAACTTCTAATTGAATAGACAAGGTCGGCTCTTTCCCAGAACGTGATTCTAAAGTAACTCCTAGCTTAACCTCTCTTGAATAAGCTAGGAGGCGAGAGTTTCCCAGTCGGAGTTTGCAGAATTTAACTAAATGTTCGGAGGACCCACAGTACATGCAGAGGTTACCCTGTCGACGACGAAGTCGTTCCTCCTCTGTGAGGCGAGAGCGCCCAATCTGCATAGGTTCTTCAGTCATTACTAGAGACTGTGATGAAGAATCTTGTCGAGGTCTAGGATGATCACGTGGACTGGATCGCTCTGCCCTGGATTTCTCTAAACATCGCTCCCTGTAGCGTAGGTCAAGTTTGTTACAGAGAGAAATCAATTCATCCAGTTTAATTGGCACATCCCGGATAGTTAAATCATCCTTGATTCTTTCTGAAAGTCCATTCCAAAACGCGGCGATCAGGGCCTCCTCATTCCAGTTTAACTCTGAAGACAACGTGCGAAACTGAATAATATATTGACTGACAGGACGTAAACCTTGACGTAGACGGAGAATCTCCAAGGATGCCGAGGTGGTCCTGCCTGGTTCGTCAAAGATTCTCCGGAAGGAAGATACGAACTCTTTGTAATTAGAGAGGATAGGATCACCTCTCTCCCATAATGGTGATGCCCACTCCAGAGCCTGACCGGAGAGGAGGGCAATAATATATGCAACCTTAGAACGAGCTGATGGGAAACTGGCAGACATCAGTTCAAACTGGATCTAGCATTGATTCAGGAATCCTCTGCAAAGTTTTGGAGTTTCGTCAAACTTACTCGGAGAGGGTAACTGCAAGCGGGACGTAGGCAGCGTCACAGGAGAAGCTGTAGTGGTAACTGGGACATCCGGGGTTAGAATCTGGACTTGGGACGTTTTAATAGCCGTATGAAGAGTCTCTAAACGGTCTGCCATAGTTTGCATAAACTGCACTATTTGTGTCTGTATAGACTCCTGGTTTTCCAGACGGGAAAGGATATCTGACGTAGCACCGCCTCCTGCGAATTGGTCACTTGACGGATCCATGTGGCCAGTGCTTACTGTCAGGTCCGGGTGTTTTTGTGAATCCGTTAACCCGGAACCAACCACAGGTGTAGGTGCTGGGCTATGAAGAAAGCAGGGAGGACGAAGAAAGTTCCGATTCATATATTTATTCAAAATAACAATTCAGTAAAGGGTTAACTGACAAGTTGTTAATCATCATATTATACTGAAGTATTGCAGGAATAATATGCAAGAGAAAACTCAAAAATAAATAAAAGAAATGTTCATGGAAACATATGCAAAACAAGCTGATGAATAAATGTTGGATTGTCCAAATATAAACAAGCTTTGATGCTGAACTGCAGAATGTGATTAACTGGATAATGCAGACATGAAGAGATAACTGTAAGGATTTGCAATGGAGTTTTGAGAGTTAACTGAGAGACTGTGAAGAATTATCCTTGTTATGACAACATAGCAAATATAAACAAGCTTTGATGCTGAACTGCAGATTGTGTTTAACTGGTTAATGCAGACATGGAGAATTAACTGTAAGAATTGGCAATGGAGTTTTGAGAGTTAACTGAGAGACTGTGATGAATTATCCTTGTTATGACAACATAGCAAATATAAACAAGCTTTGATGCTGAACTGCAGATTGTGTTTAACTGGTTAATGCAGACATGGAGAATTAACTGTAAGAATTGGCAATGGAGTTTTGAGAGTTAACTGAGAGACTGTGATGAATTATCCTTGTAATGACAACATAGCAAATAAAAGTACTGAATTGGGTTACTTGCGGGTTCCGGAGATCACTGTGAAACTGTAGTAGAAGACAAGGTGATGAATGGGTTAAATGCAGAGTTGAACAAACGAACAGCTGAGAGAAACGGAATCCTCCAGACTTTGAATGATAGGCAGACTGACAAGGTAACCTCATGCAGGACACTGGGAATCCAACTATTTCCAATAGGAGTGCAATTAACTGACAGCACAGCGGAGAGCCGGTGGATCTTTCAGCAGTGAAGGCTGCAGACGGACCTCTGGGAACGGAGGCGATATCTGGACCACGGGAATCACACAGGAATGCACGGAGAGAGCTCAGAGCTAGAGCACAGCTTTGATACAACAAAGCACTGGCTCAGAGTAACATAATCCCAGCCTACTTAAAGGCAGCACAAGCACGGGATTGGCTTACACCTGCCCACAGGTGTTTTCACAAGTGCTCTGTATTAGCTATTTGGTCTCCAACATGGCCACCTCCTATACAGCAGACACACCGCAGTGCCTTAGGCCATTTGGTCCCCGCACTCACAGTTCCCAGACTCTGCATTACCTGTGCCATTGATCACGCCGTGTCCCCACACGGGCGCACAGCACCGCGAGCAACCGCACTGGCAACGGATGAACCCCAGAACCCGCAAAGGTGAGAGACCGGTTCGTGACAACCGTACTGCTATATATACTGGTGGTCACTGTGTCAGCAAACTGCACAACTGAAATGCACCACAGGTATAGAATCTAGATGGATAGTATACTTGACGACACAGAGGTAGGTACAGCAGTGGCCTTCCGTACCGTACTGCTATATATACTGGTGGTCACTGTGTCAGCAAACTGCAAAACTAAAATGCACCACAGGTATAGAATGTAGATGGATAGTATACTTGACGACACAGAGGTAGGTACAGCAGTGGCCTACTGTACCGTAATGCTATATATTATATACTGGTCGTCAGCAAACTGTGCAAAACTGAAATGCACCACATGTATGGATGGATAGTATACTTGACGACACAGAGGTAGGTACAGCAGTGGTCTACTGTACCGTAATGCTATATATTATTTACTGGTGGTCAGCAAACTGTGCAAAACTGAAATGCACCACAGGTATGGATGGATAGTATACTTGACGACACAGAGGTAGGTACAGCAGTGGCCTTCTGTACAGTACTCCTATATATTATATACTGGTGGTCAGCAAAATTATGCACTGTACTCCTACTATATACTGTCTACAATGCAGCACAGATATGGAGTTTTTTTCAGGCAGACAACGTATACTGGTGGTCACTGGTCAGCAAAACTCTGCACTGTACTCCTCCTATATAATATTTTACTGGTGGTCCCCAGTCCCCACAATAAAGCAGCACACTGAGCACAGATATGGAGTGTTTTTCAGGCAGTCAACGTATACTGGTGGTCACTGTCAGCAAAACTCTGCACTGTACTCCTGCTATATAATACAGCTGCTCCCCAGTCCCCACAATTAAGCAGTGTGAGCACAGATATATACAGCACACTGAGCACAGGTAAGGAGCGTTTTTTTCATGCAGAGAACGGATAAAACTGGTGGTCACTGATCAGCAAAACTCTGCACTGTACTCCTCCTATATTAATATACAGCTGCTCCCCAGTCCCCACAATTAAGCAATAAGTAAAGCAAGCACAAATATTTGCATCAACAATACACGGAGAGGACGCCAGCCACGTCCTCTCCCTAACATTTCCAATGCACGAGTGAAAATGGCGGCGACGCGCGGCGGCTTATATAGAATCCGAATCTCGCGAGAATCCGACAGCGGGATGATGACGTTCTGGCGCGATCGGGTTAACCGAGCCATACGGGAGAATCCGAGTATGCCTCGGACCCGTGTAAAAAAAAGGGTGACGTTCGGGGGGGTTCGGTTTCCGAGAAACCGAAACCGCTCATCACTAATTTTAAGTAACTCAATTTGGTGTGAAGTGATACATTAAAGTAATATCATGGGAAGAATAAATCTGTTTAGTGAGTAGATGTGACTTGCATGTCATATTTATTTCTGGCATATCAGTCTATTAGACTGGTAGACTGCCAACAAATGCTTCGTTCCCACAAACAAAATCTGAGATAGCTTTCTCTCAAAGACTAAACATAAACTCTTCAAACTTCTGCAGACATACATGTTCATGTGCAAAATACACTTAATCCTCCGAAATAAGGGCATATTTTATTAAGATCTACAAAGATACTGTAGTAAATGAGTCATTCATAACGCTAGGTCTCAACCTTTATATAAACTACTTCTTTGTGCGCAGGTAGAGGTGTGTGTTTCAATTTTAAGAACAAGTCAAACCTTTATTTTATATTAATTTTTATTACAGGGTATGCCTAACTTTGCTGAATAATATAACTCGAGTGTTTAGAATGACATATAAATATGTTTGTTATGCTCTGTCTCACCGTTCTGCAGCAGTGTGCATTGCAGTGGAGTGAGGTGACACCACTACTAAGCAGGCATAATGTGACTGGCAGACTTAGAACTTTGATATGCAGGAATGTACTGTGTGGTCTTTTGATTTCTTATGTAACAACACAGTCAGTGATGTCACAGCAGTTTAATCATTTGCAGTCTCTGCTTTTTTGACATGTATCAGATTCCATTTCTTATATGGCTACACAAACAGACACAAGTTTTGTCTTACTCAGATGAAACATGCACAATTAAGGAGTAACAAGTCTGTGCACCGGAAATTTTTCGGGTTTTGTGTTTTGGTTTTGGGTTCGGTTCCGCGGCCGTGTTTTGGGTTCGAACGCGTTTTGGCAAAACCTCACCGAATTTTTTTTGTCGGATTCGGGTGTGTTTTGGATTCGGGTGTTTTTTTCAAAAAACCCTAAAAAACAGCTTAAATCATAGAATTTGGGGGTCATTTTGATCCCAAAGTATTATTAACCTCAATAACCATAATTTCCACTCATTTTCAGTCTATTCTGAACACCTCACACCTCACAATATTATTTTTAGTCCTAAAATTTGCACCGAGGTCGCTGGATGACTAAGCTCAGCGACCCAAGTGGCCGACACAAACACCTGGCCCATCTAGGAGTGGCACTGCAGTGTCACGCAGGATGGCCCTTCCAAAAAACACTCCCCAAACAGCACATGACGCAAAGAAAAAAAGAGGCGCAATGAGGTAGCTGTGTGACTAAGCTCAGCGACCCAAGTGGCCGACACAAACACCTGGCCCATCTAGGAGTGGCACTGCAGTGTCAGGCAGGATGGCCCTTCCAAAAAATACTCCCCAAACAGCACATGACGCAAAGAAGAAAAAAAAGAGGCGCAATGAGGTAGCTGTGTGACTAAGCTCAGCGACCCTAGTGGCCGACACAAACACCTGGCCCATCTAGGAGTGGCACTGCAGTGTCAGGCAGGATGGCCCTTCCAAAAAACACTCCCCAAACAGCACATGACGCAAAAAAAAAAGAGGCGCAGTGAGGTAGCTGTGTGAGTAAGCTCAGCGACCCTAGTGGCCGACACAAACACCTGGCCCATCTAGGAGTGGCACTGCAGTGTCACGCAGGATGGCCCTTCAAAAAAACACTCCCCAAACAGCACATGACGCAAAGAAAAAAAGAGGCGCAATGAGGTAGCTGTGTGAGTAAGCTAAGCGACCCTAGTGGCCGACACAAACACCTGGCCCATCTAGGAGTGGCACTGCAGTGTCACGCAGGATGGCCCTTCAAAAAAACACTCCCCAAACAGCACATGACGCAAAGAAAAAAAGAGGCGCAATGAGGTAGCTGTGTGACTAAGCTCAGCGACCCAAGTGGCCGACACAAACACCTGGCCCATCTAGGAGTGGCACTGCAGTGTCAGGCAGGATGGCCCTTCCAAAAAATACTCCCCAAACAGCACATGATGCAAAGAAAAAAAGAGGTGCAATGAGGTAGCTGTGTGAGTAAGCTAAGCAACCCTAGTGGCCAACACAAACACCTGGCCCATCTAGGAGTGGCACTGCAGTGTCACGCAGGCTGGCCCTTCCAAAAAACACTCCCCAAACAGCACATGACGCAAAGAAAAATGAAAGAAAAAAGAGGTGCCAGATGGAATTGTCCTTGGGCCCTCCCACCCACCCTTATGTTGTATAAACAGGACATGCACACTTTAACCAACCCATCATTTCAGTGACAGGGTCTGCCACACGACTGTGACTGAAATGACGGGTTGGTTTGGACCCCCACCAAAAAAGAAGCAATTAATCTCTCCTTGCACAAACTGGCTCTACAGAGGCAAGATGTCCACCTCATCATCATCCTCCGATTCATCACCGTGTACATTCCCCTCCTCACAGATTATCAATTCGTCCCCACTGGAATCCACCATCACAGCTCCCTGTGTACTTTTGTGGAGGCAATTGCTGCTGGTGAATGTCTCCATGGAGGAATTGATTATAATTCATTTTAATGAACATCATCTTCTCCACATTTTCTGGAAGTAACCTCGTACGCCGATTGCTGACAAGGTGAGCGGCGGCACTAAACACTCTTTCGGAGTACACACTTGTGGGAGGGCAACTTAGGTAGAATAAAGCCAGTTTGTGCAAGGGCCTCCAAATTGCCTCCTTTTCCTGCCAGTATACGTACGGACTGTCTGACATGCCTACTTGGATGCGGTCACTCATATAATCCTCCACCATTCTTTCAATGGGGAGAGAATCATATGCAGTGACAGTAGACGACATGTCCGTAATCGTTGGCAGGTCCTTCAGTCCGGACCAGATGTCAGCATCAGCAGTCGCTCCAGACTGCCCTGCATCACCGCCAGCGGGTGGGCTCGGAATTCTGAGCCTTTTCCTCGCACCCCCAGTTGCGGGAGAATGTGAAGGAGGAGATGTTGACAGGTCGCGTTCCGCTTGACTTGACAATTTTCTCACCAGCAGTTCTTTGAACCCCTGCAGACTTGTGTCTGCCGGAAAGAGAGATCCAAGGTAGGTTTTAAATCTAGGATCGAGCACGGTGGCCAAAATGTAGTGCTCTGATTTCAACAGATTGACCACCCGTGAATCCTTGTTAAGCGAATTAAGGGCTCCATCCACAAGTCCCACATGCCTAGCGGAATCGCTCTGTGTTAGCTCCTCCTTCAATGTCTCCAGCTTCTTCTGCAAAAGCCTGATGAGGGGAATGACCTGACTCAGGCTGGCAGTGTCTGAACTGACTTCACGTGTGGCAAGTTCAAAAGGTTGCAGAACCTTGCACAACGTTGAAATCATTCTCCACTGTGCTTGAGACAGGTGCATTCCACCTCCTATATCGTGGTCAGTTGTATAGGCTTGAATGGCCTTTTGCTGCTCCTCCAACCTCTGAAGCATATAGAGGGTTGAATTCCACCTCGTTACCACTTCTTGCTTCAGATGATGGCAGGGCAGGTTCAGGCGTTTTTGGTGTTGCTCCAGTCTTCTGTACGTGGTGCCTGTACGCCGAAAGTGTCCCGCAATTCTTCTGGCCACCGACAGCATCTCTTGCACGCCCCTCTCGTTTTTTAAATAATTCTGCACCACCAAATTCAAGGTATGTGCAAACCATGGGACGTGCTGGAATTTGCCCATATTTAATGCACACACAATATTGCTGGCGTTGTCCGATGCCACAAATCCACAGGAGAGTCCAATTGGGGTAAGCCATTCTGTGATGATCTTCCTCAGTTGCCGTAAGAGGTTTTTAGCTGTGTGCGTATTCTGGAAAGCGGTGATACAAAGCGTAGCCTGCCTAGGAAAGAGTTGGCGTTTGCGAGATGCTGCTACTGGTGCCGCCGCTGCTGTTATTGCGGCGGGAGTCCATACATCTACCCAGTGGGCTGTCACAGTCATATAGTCCTGAGTCTGCCCTGCTCCACTTGTCCACATGTCCGTGGTTAAGTGGACATTGGGTACAACTGCATTTTTTAGGACACTGGTGAGTCTTTTTCTGAGGTCTGTGTACATTTTCGGTATCGCCTGCCTAGAGAAATGGAACCTAGATGGTATTTGGTACCGGGGACACAGTACCTCAAACAAGTCTATAGTTGGCTCTGCAGTAATGATGGATACCGGAACCACGTTTCTCACCGCCCAGGATGCCAAGGCCTCAGTTATCCGCTTTGCAGCAGGATGACTGCTGTGATATTTCATCTTCCTCGCAAAGGACTGTTGGACAGTCAATTGCTTGGTGGAAGTAGTAAAAGTGGTCTTACGACTTCCCCTCTGGGATGACCATCGACTCCCGGCAGCAACAACAGCAGCGCCAGCAGCAGTAGGCGTTACACGCAAGGATGCATCGGAGGAATCCCAGGCAGGAGAGGACTCGTCAGAATTGCCAGTGACATGGCCTGCAGGACTATTGGCATTCCTGGGGAAGGAGGAAATTGACACTGAGGGAGTTGGTGGGGTGGTTTGCGTGAGCTTGGTTACAAGAGGAAGGGATTTACTGGTCAGTGGACTGCTTCCGCTGTCGCCCAAAGTTTTTGAACTTGTCACTGACTTATGATGAATGCGCTGCAGGTGACGTATAAGGGAGGATGTTCCGAGGTGGTTAACGTCCTTACCCCTACTTATTACAGCTTGACAAAGGCAACACACGGCTTGACAAATGTTGTCCGCATTTCTGTTGAAATACTTCCACACCGAAGAGCTGATTTTTTTGGTATTTTCACCAGGCATGTCAATGGCCATATTCCTCCCACGGACAACAGGTGTCTCCCCGAGTGCCTGACTTAAACAAACCACCTCACCATCAGAATCCTCCTGGTCAATTTCCTCCCCAGCGCCAGCAACACCCATATCCTCCTCATCCTGGTGTACTTCAACACTGACATCTTCAATCTGACTATCAGGAACTGGACTGCGGGTGCTCCTTCCAGCACTTGCAGGGGGCGTGCAAATGGTGGAAGGCGCATGCTCTTCACGTCCAGTGTTGGGAAGGTCAGGCATCGCAACCGACACAATTGGACTCTCCTTGTGGATTTGTGATTTCGAAGAACGCACAGTTCTTTGCTGTGCTTTTGCCAGCTTAAGTCTTTTCATTTTTCTAGCGAGAGGCTGAGTGCTTCCATCCTCATGTGAAGCTGAACCACTAGCCATGAACATAGGCCAGGGCCTCAGCCGTTCCTTGCCACTCCGTGTGGTAAATGGCATATTGGCAAGTTTACGCTTCTCCTCTGACGATTTTATTTTAGATTTTTGAGTCCTTTTTTTACTGATATTTGGTGTTTTGGATTTTACATGCTCTGTACTATGACATTGGGCATCGGCCTTGGCAGACGACGTTGATGGCATTTCATCGTCTCGGCCATGACTAGTGGCAGCAGCTTCAGCACGAGGTGGAAGTCGATCTTGATCTTTCCCTATTTTTGGAACCTCAACATTTTTGTTCTCCATATTTTAATAGGCACAACTAAAAGGCACCTCAGGTAAACAATGGAGATGGATGGATACTAGTATACTTATGGATGACGAGTGACTGCCAACACAGAGGTAGCTACAGCCGTGGACTACCGTACTGCGTCTGCTAGTATAGACTGGATGATAATGATATAAAATATATATATATATATATATATATATCACTACTGCAGGACAGGTATATATTATATAATGACGGACCTGCTGGACACTGTCAGCAGCAGACTCCTAAACTACTAGTATGAAGAAGATAGAAAAAAAAAACCCACCACAGGTAGGTATACAATTATGGACGAGCACTGCCGACACAGAGGTAGCTACAGCCGTGGACTACCGTACTGCGTCTGCTAGTATAGACTGGATGATAATGATATAAAAAATATATATATATATCACTACTGCAGGACAGGTATATATTATATAATGACGGACCTGCTGGGCACTGTCAGCAGCAGACTCCTAAACTATTAGTATGAAGAAGATAGAAAAAAAAAAACCCCACCACAGGTAGGTATACAATTATGGACGAGCACTGCCGACACAGAGGTAGCTACAGCCGTGGACTACCGTACTGCGTCTGCTAGTATAGACTGGATGATAATGATATAAAAAATATATATATCACTACTGCAGGACAGGTATATATTATATAATGACGGACCTGCTGGACACTGTCAGCAGCAGACTCCTAAACTACTAGTATGAAGAAGATAGAAAAAAAAAACCCACCACAGGTAGGTATACAATTATGGACGAGCACTGCCGACACAGAGGTAGCTACAGCCGTGGACTACCGTACTGCGTCTGCTAGTATAGACTGGATGATAATGATATAAAAAATATATATATATCACTACTGCAGGACAGGTATATATTATATAATGACGGACCTGCTGGACACTGTCAGCAGCAGACTCCTAAACTACTAGTATGAAGAAGATAGAAAAAAAAAAACCACCACAGGTAGGTATACAATTATGGACGAGCACTGCCGACACAGAGGTAGCTACAGCCGTGGACTACCGTACTGCGTCTGCTAGTATAGACTGGATGATAATGATATAAAAAATATATATATATCACTACTGCAGGTATATATTATAATATAATGAATGACGGACCTGCTGGACACTGTCTGTCAGCAGAATGCGTTTATAGAATTAAAAAAAACACACCACACGAGTGTTTAACTTTTTCAGGCAGACAATATACTGGTGGTCACTGGTCAGTCACACTGGCAGCAAAAGTGTGCACTGTTATGTACTCCTGCTGTAACTGCTCCCCAGTCTCCCCCACAATTAAGCTGTGTGAGCAGTGAGCACTCAGCACAGTCAGATATACATATAGATGATATTATCATGCAGCACACTGAGGCTGAGCACAGATATGGTATGTGACTGTGTATCGTTTTTTTCAGGCAGAGAACGGATTTTAAATAATAAATAAAACTGGTGGTCACTAGTATAACTATCAGCAAAACTCTGCACTCTCTGAGTACTCCTAATGCTCCCCAAAATTACTAAAATTAAATTACTAGTAAATCAAGTGTCTCACTCTCTATCTAAATGGAGAGGACGCCAGCCACGTCCTCTCCCTATCAATCTCAATGCACGTGTGAAAATGGCAGCGACGCGCGGCTCCTTATATAAAATCCGAGTCTCGCGATAGAATCCGAGCCTCGCGAGAATCCGACAGCGGGATGATGACGTTCGGGCGCGCTCGGGTTAGCCGAGCAAGGCGGGAAGATCCGAGTCTGCCTCGGACCCGTGTAAAAAGGCTGAAGTTCGGCGGGGTTCGGATTCCGAGGAACCGAACCCGCTCATCTCTAATTAATACTGTATGTTTTACGAGCTGCTAAGCTTGAAGTATGAAGTTTTATACTGTATCATTACACAGAGTAAAATGTTCTTTTGTTTTTCATGAGCAATTGGTTTTCTAAAGGTTTAGGGTGTTATTCAGTAAGGATTGCAGATTCTGCTAAAAAGCAGAATCTGCAATCCTTTCTATCGCATGCAAGGGGCCGCCCATCGCAGGGCAAGGCCTGCCCAGCGGCTGTGACTACAATTTAATTGCAGTCGCACCAATTGTGGATGACCCCCTGGAGCTGGTGCTAGGCTGCTTATGCAGGCAGTCTGTCACCATTTTCTTGTTCTGAGCGGCTGTGTGTGATATCTCGCAGCCACCCCGAAAATGCCGCTGACCAGCCCACATTTTGCCCATGCTGCCCCAACTCTCCATCACCGCCCCCCGCCTGTCCGCGAACGCCTCTGCCTGTCAATCAGGCAGAGGCGTTCGAAGGTAATGTTATCAAATCGCATTGGCTGCTAGCGCATGCACAGGGCGGAACCTGCGCGTGTGCATTTGTACTGGGAACAGGGTTATTGCGGTTGCATCGCTTAGCAATGTGACCTGAACAACCCCAATAGTTTGTTTTCACAGCCTACTTTATGCCATTTTTTTTAAGAATACAGTGATTTTTGAAGGCATCTGATTATATTTTACTATCTACAGTATCTTTCTATCTATCTATTCGAAAAGTCTATGGTTGGTGATGTGAAATTTCTGAGATATGGTATCAAGTGAGGACCAGTACTTACCCTCAATAAGATCTATGTCAAATCTAGGACGAGTAGGGGTTTGGTACCAAGAGTGAGTTTGGGCTTGTAAGAACCCTGGGGGGGAAGACGGGGCTGTCCCAGAGAGGAGTCAAAAGAGACGGGAAAGAAGTGAGACCAAATTAAAGGGCGCTACAGGGCCAAATGAAATGGGTGAGGGATGTGGCTGGGTTGGAGATTTGGTAGACCCTGGGTGAGCCATAAGCAATAGGATAGATATGAGTGAGGAAAGCTTGGATTCATCTAGTTCTATTTGTACCCAGGGTAAATTGGTAGGGTAAGCAAACCAAGTGAGGGCCTGTCTCAAATGGGTAGCCCAATAATACTGCTGTAGATCTGGTAGACCTCTTCTGCCTCTGAGTGGGCTCCTGGTAAATATCGAGTATTTTAGTCTAGGTGGTTTATCCAGCCAAATAAATTTGCTAATTTATTTCTGTAAACCTCATAGAACCTCTACTGCAGGGCTGGCCGAACCGGTCCTCGAGATCTACCAACAGTTCGTGTTTTCCAGGCCTCCTGGAGATCTGCAGAATTGTCAGTTAGAAATTAATGCATCACATCTTAATTAGTAATGACTACACATGTGCACCACTAGGTGGTCTGGAAAATGTGAACTGTTGGTAGATCTCGAGGACTGGTTTGGCCAGCTCTGCTCTACTGGAATACAAACCGGAATGGTTTGCATGAGATATAAGATTCTTGGCAATATGTTCATTTTGACCGCTGCCATTCTGCCAAACCATGAGATGGTACACCACACCTTTAGGTCTGAAACTATTGAAGCCGATAAATTGGTAAAGTTTTCTTTATACAGGGATTTGTACGAGTCTGTGATAAAAATGCCCAGGTAACAAATTTTATATTGGCGCCATGCAAAGTTAAAATTACTGGCTAGTGTAGATTTGATAATGGGTGAAAGATGAAATGGCAGAGCCTCCGGCTTGGTATAATTAATTTTGTAACCAGAAAGGGAGGATTATGAAGTAAGGACACGGAAAAGATTGGAAATGGAGGTAAGGGGAGAGGAGATGGTTAGAAGGACATTGTCTGCGAATAAAGATAATTTGTAATCCACCTCCCCTACCTTTATCCCCTTAATGTCTGGGTCCAGGCGGATCAATTGGACTAGACGCTCAATAGTTAGGGAAAAAATTAAAGGGGAAAGGGGGCAACCCTGTATGGTGCCATTTTGTATAATGAAGTGATCGGAGTCTCTGCCATTCACTCGCACCCTAGATGAGGGTTTAGAGCAGATAGTCTGGATACCAGATAGTAGGCTTCCTCCAGGCCGAAATGGTGTAAGGTGGCAAACATAAAGGACCAGAGAAGTCTGTCAAATGCCTTCTCGGCGTCTAAAGAGATGAGTATGGAAGGCAGCTTACTTTTGTTTATAATATGATCCAAATGAATGATGCGCCTAGTGTTGTCCTTTGCCTGTTGGCCTGGGATGAAGCCCACCTGGTCAGCATGAATTAAGCTGGGAAAGACACTGTTCAACCTCACAGTCAACACTTTTGAGAATAACTTAATATCATTTTTCAAAAGGGAGATTGGTCTGTATCTTGAACAAAGATTAGGATCTTTACCTGCCCAATGGATTAGGATGATATGAGCTTCTAGGGTTTGGGGAGAAGAAGGGGTACCTTTAAGGAAACTATTAAATAATCTACATAAGTGGGGGGAACAAAATGGACTGGAATTTCTAGTAGTACGCTAGAAAGAGAGGCCATCAGGGCCAGGGGCCTTACCAGATTTTTGGAGTTTCAACACTCCTTCCAATTCTGCTATGGTAATTTCTGCACCCAATTTATTAACCATAGAGTGATTAAGTTTGGGGAGATGGCATTTGGACAGGAAGGAGTCAATGTCGCTATGCTAGGAAGGGGAGTCAGTAGTAGAGCTTGCATTATAAAGTGAGTGATAAAAAGATGCAAACTCCTTCGTAATCCTGTCGGGATTATGAATAAAAACCCCACGGTTATTTTTGATAGAATATTTTTAGAGGATAATTTGCCTCTCAGTTTCCCTGCCAAAAGCTTGTCCGCTTTACCTCCCTTTTCATAATATGTTTGGTTTAGGCATCTAAGACTATACTCAGTTTTGTGTGATAACAGAACGTTAAGTTCCCCTCGAGCCTTAATTAACATATCTAGGTCCTCAGGGGAAAGCAAAGATTTATGAAGTGCCTTGAGGCGATGAACCTGCTCAGTCAGAATATTAATAGCCTGAGTGCATTTTTCTCGTAATCTAGAAATGGTTTGGATCAGGTGACCCCATATTACCACTTTGTGCGTGTCCCACAATGTTGAGTCTCCCACCTCCGGTGTCTTGTTAATAGAAAAGTACTCCTCCAATAACAGAGTACACGTATCTTTGCATTGTAACACAGAATCATTCAGACAGAGGAGGGGAGAGAGGATAGAGGGAGTCAATACCTGATAGAAGCAGGGATACAGGAGCATGATCAGACCAGGTAATGGGGTGTACAGTGATGTCTATAAGTTTAGATGAGAGATCTTGATCCAGGAGAATCATATCTAGTCTTGTGTATACCTTGTGAATGTATTAAAACAACGTGTAGTCTTTGGCGATGGGGTCAAGAGTGCGCCAAGTGTCAAATAGTAAATGTTTTTTTTATTAGTGAGTGGAGGGCTTTAGTGGTGCAGTCGCTAGAATGGTCTAAAGAAGCAGGGATGGGGTGGGAACAATCAAATTTATGGTGAAGAGTGGTATTGAAATCCCCAGCCAAAATGACAGCTCCTTTACAGAGGTGTGTAATTTTGGCATCTAACATAGTATAGACGGAGGCCTGGTTAATATTGGGAGCATAGATGTTAACTAGGGTCACAGAAACCCAATTCAAAGAGCCGACTACTATGCAAAATCTGCACTGTTTGTCCTTCAAGGTGCCATCAACCTCCAATTGTAGATGTGAGGCCACCAGGAGAGCTACACCTCTTTTTTTATGAGATTAGTCACAAGCGTGGAGAACCATAGGGAATTTTTTAGATGAAAGACTAGAATGAGAGTTACCCCTAAAGTGCATTTCTTGAAGAAACACTAGATCCCCATTCACTTGTTGATGAAACATGTAAAGCTTAGTTCGCTTCTGCGGGCTGTTAAGACCTTTAACATTGCACGTGATTAACTTTACTGGCATTCAGTGAGTAAATAAAGCTGGTTAAAAAGCCCACATAGAGAATACCTAGGCCTCAGCTCGATTGGACCCCTCTGAAAGAGCCAAGAAGAGGTTGAAAAAAAAAAGAAGAAAAAAAGAGACAACAAGAAAAAATAACAATGAAAAGGCAAAGATGACACAAAAAAACAAAGCAAATTTGGACTCTAAGCCCTACTGGCGAGAGTCTACAAATCTGAGCACCCATTGTAGGGCAGGGATTAGGATGAACCCACAACTGCTCAGTTAGGGTCCAAACTCAAAGGGGTAACATAGTAAATATAACATAAACAACAAACTTGTCACAGTGGAGAGAAAAGGAGTTATATTGAAATGAAGACTGCACTTTATATCAAGTCACATTAAACAACTATAAATGCTCTATAAGATAAAGATGAAGAAAAGGCACAAACATATAGATACCGCTCACGGCAAACAGCTCATGGAGGAGCTTGAGGAGGTGAAGAACTAGTCGAAACTGTAGACCACATATGGCTGGGAGCCCTTTGCGGAAGAGGGAGAGACATTGAAACTTACTTGGGATTCAAAGAACTGGAGCTGCTTGGTTCCACAGGGTGAGGAAGGTTAATAGTTGACAGAAGACGGAGTGCCTCATCTTTTAATCTGGCCACCAGCTGTCAACCCTCCCATGTGACGATCAGGGAGAACGGGAATCCCCATCTGTATCTGGCATTGTTATCACTGAGGATTTGTGTGCAGGGGCAAGATCTTGAAATATCGCCAGCTGAAAAGACTCAAACAAACATTTTTCTTTTCCTCACAAGAGAGCCAGAATCCACTCCTTCGTTTTAAAGTGATGACATCTTAATACCACATCACGAGGAGGAGTAGAAGCAGGTGGTGTGGAGCGGAGAGCTCGATGGGCTCTGTCTAACGTTAATAATTCTAGTGGTTTACCAGGAAGCAGATGTTTGAAGAACCTTGTTAAGAAGTCCTCAAGTTGCGCAGGTTCCACAGATTCAGGGAGGTTTTTAATATGTAAGTTGTTCCTCCTCAATCTGTTCTCCAAATCTTCTAGTTGATCTTGAAGGAGATAAAGGTCAGCTTGCATGTCCGAGACTGACTGTCCAATGTCTTGTTGAAATTCATCCAGTTTCTGTTCAACCTCATGGGTGCAGGACCCCAGGTCTGTGATCTCTTTCTGAAGCCCTGAGACCACTTTTTGTATTTCCAAGTGAAATGCTTTTTTAAGGGACTTCATCTCAGGATCACAAAGATCTTCTTTGGGACAATTGTGAGTTCATCTTCTCATCTATAAATACTTAAAAAATCTAACAGAATTACCATTGCTTCTTAACCCTCTCACAATCCTTTCATTTCTTACAGCCCAAATACATTTCTGCACCCACTTTATCTACGCTTTTGACTCATTTCATACTAAATCTACACCCATTGAGCCTACTCTGTTTTTCTCACCTGCATTTCTGCAATTCTTCTGCCCTGATTCCCTTACATTCTCCTCTCCTACTCTCACTTTCCCTCAACCTATTTACCTACTTAACACTATGTCAAGGCTTTCTTATACTCCCCACATCACTCAGTGTCTACCTAATAATGTATCTTTATCTTTCCACCCTAGTCTCCTACACCTCCTTCTCTGTCTCCCCTCCATCCCATTGTTTCCTTCCCCCTCCTTTCCTGTTACCCCACTTTCATTTACCTATGCCCCATGGTCCTGCTACCCCACAACTCAGCCCTGCTCCCTCTCTCCCTTCCCTGTCACCTCCCCATACCCCCATCCACATCATACTGACCTCCCTCCCTGCCCACCTCCAGCAGTTTCCCCTCCTAGTTCAGGCACCCGTACCATCACTACTCTCTCATCATCCCTGCCCTCAAAGTTAATCTCACCTCATCGCTACAGCAACCCTGATAATCCTGGGGTCGCTTGGCTGTGGTGGTTTGGGGGGTCCCGTGCCCTAGGTTTGAACCCCTATAGTGTTAGGTACTGCAGCAGAGTGGAGTCCCTTTGCCGTGGGGCTGCGGCTACATGCATTGATCAATACATAACCAAACTCCACTATTTATTATATGCCAAGCTGTATGATATCAGTAATCCTAGAGATAGTGCACCCCCCCCATTTTCTCTGTAGAACTACAAGTCTCACTAGGTAGCACCTCACATTACTGGCAGCTATAGGTGTGCACAGTGGCGTAACTAGAAATTTTTCTCCCCCAAGCCAAAAAATCCTTCGGCGCCCCCCCCCCCCCCCCCCATACCCCCCGTAATTGGCACTAGCAAAGGTAGAAAAATGCGCGCGCCGCAGTCGCGCGCCGGCAAAAAGGGGTGTGGCTTTGTCAAAATGGGCGTGGCTTTGCGTGGAGGGCGTGGCATTGCAGGAAAAGACTACCTTATACCCCAGTTTTGCAACCTGCACGCCCAGACGTTGGCCACCACAGGAAAGAAAAATAATCCTGATTCATGCCCCTTACATTATTTGTCATTTTTCCTCCTTATAGTAATGCCCAGTATACATTATTCCACATACTGCAATGGCCCTTAGACATTATTCCACACACAATAATGCACATGACACAATATGCACACACTGTAATGCCCCAGACACATTATGGCACACACCGTAATGCCTGTGACACATTATGACAGGAATCGCAATGCCCGTTATACATTATGCTACACACTGCAATGCCCCTGATACATTATAGCACATACAATGTCTGTGACACAGTATAACACACCACAATGATCCTGAGACATTATACCACATACCACAATGCCCGTGATATAGTATACAACACACCGTAATGCCTGATACATTATGACACACTCCGTAATGCCCATTACACATTAAGTTCTACAGTAAGGCTTCTAATTACTTTTAAATTACCTGCTCGTTGCCAGGGGTTTCATGCTCTTGGTTCCATGCACGGTGCCAGGGGTTTTCATGCTCAGGGTGTCATGCTCGTTGCCAGGGGTTTCATGCACTGGGTGTCATGCTCATTGCTAGGGGGTAGTGCTTGTTGCTAGGGCCATGCTCCTAGTGCCACATATGCCCCCAGTGCCAGATATTCCCCCACAGTGCCAGGTATATGCCCCTAGTGCCAGATATTCCCCCACAGTGCCAGGTACATGCCCCCAGTGCCACATATACCCCCCCCCAGTGCCACATATGCCCCCTCAGTGCCTGCTCCCCCCAGTGCCAAATATTCCCCCACAGTGCCACATATGCCCCCTCAGTGCCTGCTCCCCCCAGTGCCAAATATTCCCCCACAGTGCCAGGTATATGCCCCCAGTGCCAGATATTCCCCCACAGTGCCAGGTATATGCCTCCAGTGCCAGATCTTCCCCCCACAGTGCCAGATATATGCCCCCAGTGCCAGATCTGCCCCCACAGTGCCAGGTATATGCCCCCAGTGCCAGATCTGCCCCCACAGTGCCAGGTATATGCCCCCAGTGCCAGATCTTCCCCCCACAGTGCCAGGTATATGCCCCCAGTGCCAGATCTTCCCCCCCACAGTGCCAGGTATATGCCCCCAGTGCCAGATCTGCCCCCCACAGTGCCAGGTATATGCTCCCAGTGCCAGATCTGCCCCCCACAGTGCCAGGTATATGCCCCAAGTGCCAGATCTTCCCCCCACAGTGCCAGGTATATGCCCCCAGTGCCAGATCTGCCCCCCACAGTGCCAGGTATATGCCCCAAGTGCCAGATCTTCCCCCCACAGTGCCAGGTATATGCCCCCAGTGCCAGGTATATGCCCCAAGTGCCTGCTCCCTGCTTCCCCCCCCCCCCCGTGTTGGAGGGACACGGAGCGCATCGCGCGTCTCTCCTGCGTCCCTCCTGGCTCTCCCCCCGGCTGGTCTAATAAAAGAAGTGCCGGTTCGTGAGCCAACCAGAGCTCACGAACGGCACTTCCTTAGACCGGCCGGGGGAGAGCCAGGGAGGGACACAGGAGAGACGCGCGATGTGCGTTCCGTGTCCCTCCAACACAGCAGGGAGGGAGAGGAGATCGCAGATTGACATGCGGACGCTCGTCCGCATGTCAATCTGTTCTAAGTCAGTGGCGCCCCCGCAGCCCCTCGCCCCCAAGCCACCGCGAGGACTGCGGGGGCAGTAGTTACGCCACTGGGTGTGCAGCCTTAAGGCCCCTCCCTAGTAAACTACAAGTGTTTTATATAGACACACCTGAAGGAGTGAGACACAATATATATTATACATATATTGCTAATTTTTTAGAATCAGACACAGGTGCTTTTTTAAAACTAAACAACAGGAATTTACTATGTTCCCATATATTTGAGTTAATTGTGTTTTCCAGTGGTATTTGGCTGCCGTGTTTGCCAGCAGCACTCCTGTACATCATGAAGCCTGTACCTGCACAGATCAATGAGATCCGTGCAGGCGTCTCTGTTAAAATGAGTTAAAAAAACTGAAAAACAAACCTGGTTCTGGTCCTGGTTCTAAAAATACAGGGAGAAAAATGTATGAGATTACCCTATATTTTAAGAACCAGCACCGAGCTCTTGGACAGGTCCTGATTCCAAGAATACGGGGGAAAAAAGATGTAGGGGTTCCCCATATTTTTGAAGCCAGCATCGGACTCCACTAGCCAGGTAGGTAATGCCACAGCCCTGGGACACGTTTTTATTGGTCCGGCCAACTGTAGCATTATCCCCCTCAACTAGTCATCCGTAGCTGAGGATTCCTGGGGGAGTGGGGACCCTTTTTTTCTAGAGCACCCAAGGATAATATTTCTTATGAGCCACCCTTTCAAACAATCAGTCACATACTAATAACATTAGTGCACTACAGAGCTCATCATGCTCGGGTCATGTTGGTTCCAAAAGTTATACAAACTCCAGCATACCAATGGCTGCCAAGTAGTGGTGTAACTACAGCCCCCGCAGCCCAGGGCTTAAAGTGGTCCTGGAGAGGTGGGGGAACTCACCTCGCCCGCGACTCCTCCCGCTTAGATCGCGCCTTTGCCGCAGAAAGGGTGTGCCCTCAAAAGGAAGGGGCGTGGCCACACAAAAGTACCACCAATTCAAAATAATGCCTCACAGTAGCACAACTTTATTCACATTGCCTGCCCCACATACTAGTGCCCTTTACACACACAATGCCCACAATAGCAGAGCCACTTACACACAGAATACCCACAGCAGTGCCCCCCTCCTCCTAATTTTAGATTTGATTGACAATATTCCAGTATATGTTGAACAACCTTTGCTCACCTCTCTTATGTCTTCTATGTGTCCCTTCTGCTTTCTTGTTTCCTTTGTCTGTCACTTTCCTCATGAGTCCATATCTTCATCCTAGGTATCCCTTACTCCCTATATGCTCTCCTTTGTGTCTGATCATCTTAATCTTTCTCTTCTTTACTTACCCCCTACACCTCTCTCTCCCTGTGCCTCACTACCCCATCTGACCCCCTGCACCTCTCACTCCCTCTCCATCTCACCCCCTGCACCTCTCAGTCCCTCCCCATCTCACCCTCTCCCCATCTCACCGCCTGCTCCTCTCACTCCCTCCCCATCTCACCGCCTGCTCCTCTCCCTCCCCATCTCACCCCCTGCTTCTCTCACTCCCTCCCCATCTCATCGCCTGCTCCTCTCATTCCCTCCCCAGACAGTACTGACTCATGGACCGGCTGCTGTTGAAAAGAAGCGAGGCACTTTGAATCTGGTGCCAATTGTGCGCCATTCACGGCTCCTGGACCGCCAGCTAATGAGAAGCTGGCACTTGGCACACACAGGATTTTAAAAAGCCGCCCCTTCTTTTGACTGGTGCTGCAGCTGGTCTGCGAGCTGGTATTGACTGGCGGCCGCTGCCACCTTTATAATGGAGCAGGGACCTGATGCTGTGGCTGGGCGGAGGCGGAACTGGTTCCGCCTGCAATTAGAGGTGACGGAACGCAGTTCCGCCCCTTTCCGGCCAACTTTAACCACTGCCGCAGCCACTGTGGATGCTTGGAGGTGCAACGCTGGGAGGTGCTGCCGCTGTTTAGGTGCAGATTCCCATGCGGACTAGCCGTGCGATATCAATCTGCTAAGTCTCCATCCTAAAATGGCCGCCGTCTTGGAGAAGACAGATGCTAGAAGTCATACTTACCCTCTAGCGTCTGATAGAGACGGGCAGTGCTATGAGCGCATAGCGCTGTCGGAAGCATTATACCCCTGGCAACGAGCATGACACCAAGAGCATGAAAACCCCTAGCAGCGAGCATTACACACCCCTGGCAACATGCATGACACCAAGAGCATGAAAAACCCTAGCAAATAGCATTAAACCACCCAGAGCATGAAACCAATGTAATTTCTTGCAGCGGGCGAGCTGTACGATCACACAGGGCACCCGGCATGCCACTTTGTGGCTCCTTCTGCTTCCCCTCCTCCCTCTTCTATAGTACTCTGGTTGGGGTGCAGAGTTTTGCGGAATGACGTGGTTGCATTGTGACATCACGATACAACCGCATCATTTCGCAAAACTCTGCCCCCCCTGAGTGGAGTACTATGGATGGAAGGAGGAGGAGCAGAATATCAGCTGGCACCCACAAGCGTGTATACACCCTTGACAATGTGCATTACCCTTGGCAAAGAGCATTACCCTTGGCAATGAGCATTACCTATACACCCTTGGCAACAAGCATTACCCTTGGCAACAAGCATTATCTACATACCCTTGACAACGAGCATTACCCTTGGCAATGGGCATTACTCTTGGCAATGAGCATTACCCTTGGCAACGAGCATGGATCCCAGAGCATGAAACCCCTGGCAACGAGCATGACACCCAGAACATTAAACCACTGGCAATGAGCATGACACACAGCACATAAAACCCCTGACAACGAGCATGACAGGCAGCGAATGAAACCCCTGGCAATGAGCGTGACACCCTGCACATGAAAGCCCTGGCAACGAGCAGGTAATTTAAAAGTAATTAGAAGCTTTACTGTAGGGCATAATGTATCATGGGCATTGCAGTGTGTGGCATAATATGGTGCAGGGGGCATAATATGGTGCAAGGGGTATTATTGTGCGGGGCTTAATATGGTGGAATGTTGTTTTTTACTGTGGTGGCCAGGTCTGTTGTTGCAGGGTCAAAAACTGGGGTGTAAGGCAGTCTTTTCCTGTGAGGCCACACCCATTTTAGCGAGGTCATGCCCCCTCATCTGGGGAGCATATGCCTTACGCGCATGCAGAATATGTTATTTTGCTGTCTATGGGGAGCACATTTTAGAATGTCTAGGGTGTGGGGGCAATTTTTTTATGCTCGCACTGGGAGACAGATTGTCTAGAAACAGCCCTGCATGAAACCCCTGGCAACATGCATTACACAACCGTGGCAACCAACATCATACCCAGAGCATGAAACCCCTGGCAATGAGTATTACACGCCCTTGCAATGAGCATGACACCCAGAGCATGAAACCCCTGGCAATGAGCATCACACGACCATGGCAAGGAGTATGAAACCCCTGGCAATGAGCATGGAACCAAGAGCATAAAAACCCTGGCAACAAGCAGGTAATTTAAAAGTAATTAGAAGCCTTACTGTGTGGCATAAGGTGTAATGGGCATTGTGGTGTGGCATAATGTATCACATGCATTATGGTGTGTGGCTTACTGTATCATGGACACTGTGGTGTGTGGCATAATGTATAACGGACATTGCGGCGTGTATCATAATGTTTCATGGCATTACGGTGTGTGGCATAATGTATAACGAGCATTGCGGTGTGTGGCATAATGTATAGTGGGCATTGCGGTGTGTGGCATAATGTGTCACAGGCATTATGGTGTGTGGCATACTGTATCACGGGCATTGCGGTGTGTGGTATAATGTGTCAGGGATATTGTGGTGTGTGGCATAATGTATAACGAGCATTGCAGTGTGTGGCATAATGTATAGTGGGCATTGTGGTATGTGGAATAATGTGTCACAGGCATTATGGTATGTGGCATAATGTATCATGGGCATTACGGTGTGTGGCATAATGTATAACGGGCATTGTGGTGTGTGGTAAAATGTGCAGGGGAATTGTGGTGTGTGGCTTAATGTATCACGGGCATTGCAGTGTGTGGCATAATGTGTCACAGGCATTACGTTGTGACATAATGGGGGAGATTCAATTGTTTGAAAAGTCAGTTGGGTGTCTGTCTTTTCCTGTCTATTAGATAGGAGAAAACAAACTCCCAACTGACTTTTCAAACATTTGAATCTCCCCCAATGTGTCACAGGCATTACAGTTTGGCAGAATGTGTCAGGGGTATCATAGTGTGTGGTATATTGTGTAATGCGCATTACGATGTGATGCATAATGTGTAAGGGTCATTACTATAAATGACAAATAATATAAGGGGCATAAACCAGGATTTTTTGTTTCCTGTGGTGGCCAATGGCAGGGCGTGCAGGATGCAAAACTGGGGTATAAGGTACTCTTTTCCTGCAGTGACAAGCCCCTTGCAGTGAGGCCATGCCCTTTTTTTTTTACTGTTCAAATGGCAATGGGAGGGGGGGAGAATTTTTTTTTGGCTTGGGTGAGCAAAATTTATAGTTACGCCACTGCTTCCAAGACATACTGACATTTCAGGAACCACAAAAACCAAAATGCCATTACATCTTTGGGCACACTAGGACCTTTAGTGCACCAAGGAGGAATTAAGCAAAAAAGAACACACATTAAATTATTATTTTAGGTCGCTGTAGGCGTTCACGCCTTGAGAAAATAAAAACCAAAGGTTAAAAAATTATGACATTCTCCTAATGGAGCCAAACCTGACTTACTTATTATTCAGAGGGATTCCTCACTGTATGAGGTCAGACCATGGGGTTATAACATGAGGTCATACTACAGATTACATTAAAGTATTAAAAGCTGTTAGCATACTTTACACAATTAGCGTATGTTGCGTGATTTGCATATCTTACGCTATTAATGTAAATTGCATAAAATACACATTTTCCATATTATATACAGTTGCAAGCATCTTAACTTACATGGCTCTCAAATTAACCAAATGCATGTCAACTTTACATGAGCCCCTTTGTATCACTTTCATGTATGAGGTCTATTTATCATTTATAGCAGTTGGACCCAGAAAAATCCGTTCCTTAGGGTTGCAGACCACAGAGGTATGGACTACAGAAATAACTCAACTATATCTTTAGTACACAGCAAACAAACATTGTAATGTGGTAACGAAACTATGAACATAAACAGTAAACACCAGCCAGGTAAATTACAAATTCTCCTCAGCCACCCGACAGTTAATTTAATCACTTCAGCATTGCCAGGGAGGTCACCATGCCCTAAGTGAGCTTGTTTCGTGGGATGACGTTGTGGTATCCTTGCAGATGGCGTAAATGATCCCACAGATTCCTAATGATACCAACTACTCAGCCCTCTAGCAGTATGGTAGGTAACAGATACCTGTCATTCTATTGTTAAGCATGTACTTGAAGCACCACTCCCGCCTCCCCTCTTCACTCTCTGCCCTTGACTTTGCCACCCACTTCACATCTAAAATTTAATCCATATGTCAAAACATCAAACCTAAGCACCTCATCCCTTTCTTTTCCAGTCTGCCTCTCCCCATACTCCCCATCCATTTGACCAAATTTGACTTCTTTCTCATAAGTATCTGGAGACAAAGTCATGGCCCATTTATGATCTCTCACCCCTTGGCACTATACCCTCCAACCTCCTTTGCTCCCTCTTTCCTGTTTCCTGTTACCAACTTGCCAATCTTTGCAACTCTCCATCTCATCAGGCACTGTCCGCTCTGCATTCAAACATGACCTTTTCCCCATTCTTAATAAAACACACCCTTGAATCTGATAGTCTCTCTGACTACTGCCTTACTGCCTTTCTTTTGTTAGACAGTGTCTAGATAGACAGTCAGTAGACAGACACCACATGTTAGACAGACATTAGGTCAACAGGGTCTAAAGGTCGACATGAAAATGGTCAGCATAAAAAAGGTAGACACAGGTCTGTTTATTTTACATGTTTTGGGAATTTCTCATACCTTCTCTATCCATGTCAGCATAGAGTTGGTTATAAACCTTGTGGCAAGCGGAGAGATCCACCGAGCCCGAAGTGTGGCTAGCTAAGTGAGCCCTGCAAGGGGATGCCTTTCTACAGTTGGGGATCCCAGATGATAAAATTGTCCACACAAACCCCAAAAATGCAAAAAAAATGGTGTCTACCTTTTATATGTACACTATTTTCATGTTGACCTTTTGACCCTGTACTGTCTACTTTTTCATGTCTACCTTTTTCACCCTGTTGACCTTTTGACTGTCTAACATGTGGTGTCTATCTTTTGACTGTCTAACTAGAAACTGCCTTTCTATTATACCACACCCCTGTCTTTCCTCCTACTCCCTGCTTGATCCATTTCAGTATAGCTTTCGTCTTCTCCACTCCACAGAACTGCACTCACTAATGTCAGCAATGACCTTCTTGCTGTGAAATTCAAGGGCATGTGGTTTTCCCACTGTCACTTATGCCATCATCTTCTCCCCACTGCTAACAACTTGTATTTGGCTGCCCCTTTGCTATTTCAGCATTACGAACGCTGATGCAGCAATCTTTACAAACCATGTCCAATCCATGTCCTGCTATATTCTGTACGGTAAGTCACTTTTTTCTTGTTTTGTGTATACTGTTTCTGTATTTTATACTTTGTAATGCGATGTGGAGTTGTGGACCCCTTGTGACACTATATAAATACAGTATAATAATAATAATAATAATAATAATAATAATAATAATAATAAGGACGGGGCTAGTTTGGGTGCCATTGCATCTTTTTTTCCATACTCACTGTTGGTGCTAAGTAGTGTAACATGGTCCCTCCAGCAACAATGGGGGTAATTCAGACCTGATCGCTGGGCAGCTGTTTTTGCAGCCCTGCGATCAGATAGTCGCCGCCTATGGGGGGAGTGTATTTTAGCTGTGCAAGTGTGCGATCGCATGTGTAGCTGAGCTGTTCAAACAGATTTTGTGCAGTCTCTGAGTACCCCAGGACTTACTCTGCCACCACGATCATATCAGGCTGTCCGGGACCAGAATTGACGTCAGGAACCCACCCTGCAAACTCAAGGACACGCCTGCGTTTTTCCAAACACTCACTGAAAATGGTCAGTTGCCACCCACATATGCCCACTTCCTGACAATCTCCTTGCGATCGCCCGTGCGAATGGATCCATTGCACAAACCCATTGCTGAGCGGCGATCCACATTGTAGCCGTGCGACACGCCTACGCATTGCGGTGCATATGCATGCGCAGTTTGTGCCTGATCGCCCCCACTGTGCAAAAACGTAGCCTAGCGATCAGGTCTGAATCGGCCCATATAGCCACTCCACTTAATGAAGGCATTCGGCCTCTCTGGTTTAACCCCTTACTTGATTGTGGGATGTAAATGCCAGCTGTTTCTAGCTTCCTGTTGAGATTCAAAGGAGGGGGTTAGGCTAAGTGAGCTGACAGGTTACTGGATCCTTTTATATGTATAGGAGAAACAAGGCTATATTTAAAAAAGTATAAAATCATATGCACAGGTTACATATAAGAACATAGCAGGCACGCAGCACAGTAAAATGGCATGGTTAGGATCTGTTTGTACTGCATATTCTGCATCATCTTGCAATCTCCGGGAGGGGAAGAGGAATCAGCAACTAATAGGCCCTACACACTGGCCGTAATCCTCAAAGATATGAACGATCTCGTTCATTATTGAACGAGATACCATTCATATCTTTGAGTGTGCAGGCACCAGCGATGAACAATGCGCGGCCACGCGCTCGTTTATCGCTGGTGCCCCGTCGGCTGTGCATGCAAGCCAATATGGACGATCTTGGCCATATTTGCCTGCACTTCAATGGAGCCGGGTGATGGGGGGAGTGAAGAAACTTCACTCCCCCCGTCACTGCCCCCCCGCCACCGGGTCGCCCGTCGGCCGTATCCGCCGTCGGGCAGCTCGGTGGCGGATGTTTAAATGTGTAGGGCCCTTAACTTTTCAGAGCTTGGTAAATTGTACCAGACCACAGTCCTCATTGAGAACAATGGTGACCAGGATTTGCAGTGTTAGACTAATTAGACTAATTAGTGTTAGACTAATTAGACTAATTAGACTAATTTAGACTAATGCAGGAGATTGCGCTGATATCCCCTGACTTCAGCCTTTCTTCATTTACAGGGATACTTACCGCTTCTGCCTAACTAAAACGACCCCTATGTCACTTACAGAAATATGCTAAAATTGTAAATGATAAAGTATGCTGCCCTTATCTAAATATATTTTAGTGTGGATATGATTCACTATGTACAAAGTTTCTGTACATGTTCTGCTTAATTAGAGCTATTATATTTCTGGCTAGTAGATAATTAAACACGGTATCAATCCATGAGTGATCACTGGATATTAATTGGTTCAAAGCTGGCTTCATTATCTAACTAGAAACTACTTAATGGTTGATTTATTTGATCAAAGAAATCACTGAAGCTTCAGGAAGACATGAGTGCCAAGAGGGATAATACATGAAAGATGGATTATATCGGTGAAACGTGAAGCTGCAGGTCACGACTGTTACAATGCTTTTCTGATTTATGTTCCTTTGATTGGTGTTTTCAATAGAATGCCCTTGGCTAGTCACTAACTGGCTTCATTATGACACAATATTCATAATGTGGGTTATTTAATAAAACCATGTAAGGAACAATGTAGCACTGAAATCCTTAGCAAGCCATGAGGTCAGCTGTCATTAGTCTGACTATACTAGACTGGTATACCTTTGAAGCGTAACAGCGCTTTGTTCCATGTTTATATATGTCTCCCTGTATATTCATGTCTTGTCTTTATTTACTTACACAATGGCCCGTCTGGGCCAGTGCATGTTTCTGTGTGCCCTGTGATTCCACCACCCCTACAGGGGCAGGGACTGAGTCTACATCTTACTTAATGCATAGGCGGCATGGGTCTACATCTTCCTTTATATATGGGAGTGCAGCACTGTACTGTGACACCATAGACTAGTGCCCCACTCCCAACCCATTACAAATACGGGAAAGCAGCAGCTGGCAGCTTCATTGTTAAGAAGCTTTTCCTACACTTTAGTTGCCAGTGCTGAGTACGGGGTCACCCAATGAAGACAAGGAAAGCACTGAATGATTGTTTTAATCAAATGTTTTCATTGCACCACACAAATAAATAAAGCGTAAACAATGAGCCAGGAGAGTCAAAGCAGCACAGTACAAAGGTTTCAATACAGACAAGGGAGGAATTGAGAGGATACATAAAAAGGGGGGGGGGGGGGGGTCTGTGTCAGTAATAAATCACAGGATCTCTAAAATCAATAGAATATCAATACCATGAGATGAAAAAAGTGAGTGGTCTCAGACAACTAGAAAAAGCAGACATGGCCCGGATCTGTATGCGTGCTGCACACAAACACCATGATAAAAAAGCATATGAGGCAAGGGTGTCTAGTCTGGACAGGACATAGGGCAATGAAACTAATACAACTAGAAATAAAGTCAGAGTTGACGTATAAAAAGTATTCAGTAGATTCAAATAGATTTGAAATGGACTCCTGTTTGACTGGAGGAAGAGATCCAAATATACTGTAGCTGTAATTTTCCACAGAAGTATATCACCCTTTCTTCGGTATCTGTGAAGGCTGTTCCCCTATCCTCTTAATGTTTCTTAGCTGTACACTAGGCGAGGCATGGGTCACCATGGTATGAGGCTGGTCCTCAGTCCCATGCAGGCCAAGCCAGGAGAATAGTCTATTACAAGGTCTCAGCTACCCTGTGTACTGCAGGAATAGGAAGGCTATGTATTTATACGGGTTGGGTATGAGACGTCCGCGCATGATATGCCGGCAGTCAGAAGATTCTGATGCACATAATCCCACACCTGCTATGTAAGTATTCTAACCCTCCTGCGCTACCTTCTACCCTTAACCATACCCACCTAAAGTCTAACACTACCCCCCCACAGCCTATCCGTAACGCCTCTTTAGTGCCTAACCCTAAACCACCCCCTGCATCCTAACTCCAACCGTACCCCCTTAGTGCCTAACCCTAACCCTTCCTTTTTAGTTCGTAATCTTAAATCTCCCCCTTCCCCTTGGCCTAACCCTAACCAGCCCTGGCATACTTATCGGGATAAAGGAAAGAAAAAGAAACTCTCTGGTTTTGGGGGCACTCTTATGTTGTATGATATATTTAAAAATTAACTTTTATTAGAGCTATTAAAAAAAGGGTGGGTGAGTATATCAAAAGACAAACAGACAGAAAAACACAGACATTACATATAGATAAAAAACATGGGGCGTCATTCCGAGTTGTTCGCTCGCAAGCGGATTTTAGCAGATTTGCTCACGCTAAGCCGCCGCCTACTGGGAGTGAATCTTAGCATCGTAAAATTGCGAACGATGTATTCGCAATATTGCAATTATACACCTCGTAGCAGTTTCTGAGTAGCTCCAGACTTACTCGGCACCTGCGATCATTTCAGTGCTTGTCGTTCCTGGTTTGACGTCACAAACACACCCAGCGTTCGCCCAGACACTCCCCCGTTTCTCCGGCCACTCCTGCGTTTTTTCCGGAAACGGTTGCGTTTTCTCCCACACGCCCATAAAACGGCCAGTTTCCGCCCAGTAACACCCATTTCCTGTCAATCACATTACGATCGCCAGAACGAAGAAAAAGCCGTGAGTAAAAATCCTAAGTGCATAGCAAATTTACTTGGCGCAGTCGCAGTGCGGACATTGCGCATGCGCATTAAGCGGAAAATCGCTGCGATGCAAAGATTTTTACCGAGCGAACAACTCGGAATGACCCCCATAATTGCTCATATGCAGATAGGTTTGAGTAATGAGATGGTTCTCAGAATGGCAAGCTTAGCGAAGTGTTATTATATAATGCTAAATATCATGTGGGGTATTGATACCCTTTACTAATCAGATTGATATCTTAATTGGTTATATACCCTAGCAAATAAACAGCAGCACATATTGCCGGATTTACAAGTCTGATTACTTGTCAATACTGTATATCACTGTAATCATACGGATACGCTGAGCAGAAAATCACAACTGTACAGAGAAACTCTTAGAGTATCAGCAAAGTAGAAAAATCAGTAATGGTTTGAAAACTACAAATATTAATTCCTCCGTTTAGTATAGGAGGAAATGCTTATTGTATTATGTCTTATGTTCTCATATCTCATACACCATCCAGTATACCAGTCCCACTTCTTGCAAAGAAAAACTTTTCATTGAATTAATCTCATCTGCAAATATTAAGTAAAACAGGTATTCCTTGCAATTTTTACACCATATGTCTGTTTACCAGTGTACAGATATAAGTATGGAGACACACCTGTCTTTGGTGCCAGCGGAACAGCTGCTCCTCACTGTGTGCTAGGCATTAATACAGCGAGTGAGCGTGTTCCTTGTGCACCTCAGGGTTAGACATTTAGGCAAGTATTGTTTCTGCTTTTGTGGTGATAGTCTGGGTCACCTTGTCAAATCAGCGCAAGGGTCCCCAAGATTACCAATCACAATGAGAGAGCATAGAATAAGTATAAATATGAGGTAGTAGTAGGGAGTGGAAAAGCAGGGTGCACCATCCAGCAATGCTGCTTCTCTGCATATGCCTATAGCCTTGATGCAGAGTGAGCGATATACTGTTTAAAAGTGCTGGAAAGAGGCAGTCAAATGGTTAATTCCATTCCCTTAATTGTGGAGACACCCTGATACTGCATAGTCTTGCAGGATCTCTGAGCCACCATGCGGTCATGTACCTTAACCATGGATTGAGTATATGAGGTACCTGTACAGTAGTGTGATGTGAATATGGCTGCTTCTACTGCTATGGTCCGGCTATGCTGCTGTAGCGGTGGCCCACTGGTGCACTCGCGGCCGGACGCACCTCTCAGACAGCTGTTTACAAATGAGCTTCGTCAGTGAGACTTCTGGGTGCCATTAGTCACTAGCACTTTGGGAGAGCACACATGAACACACAGGGATCTGTAAGTACTAGCCACTGTGTATAGATGGTTAAATGATTATAGACTTGGATACAATTTATATTCATATTGAACAAATTCATTGTAGGTTTAATCCACCTGTGGTTAAATCCATTGTTTATTTGAAGCTCACCCGAAGGGAGTAGGTATATACATATATTCATATATTTATTAAATATATTCACATTAAATGTTTTGGGAATAACTGACCCCATTTTTGTTTAGGATTTTTCACCCGTTTTGATAGTTGGACCTTCACACATTATGAGTAGAGGTCCTATTGGTTCATAAGTAAGTCCTTATAAGAGTTCATACAGGTATTTCTCCTCCTTATATGGAATGTAAATTGATTAAATGAACACAGACATTACATATAGATAAAAAACATAATTGCTCATATGCAGATAGGTTTGAGTAATGAGATGGTTCTCAGAATGGCAAGCTTAGCGAAGTGTTATTATATAATGCTAAATATCATGTGGGGTACTGATACCCTTTACTAATCAAATTGATATCTTAATTGGTTATATACCCTTGCTATGTAGCAAATAAACAGCAGCACATATTGCCGGATTTACAAGTCTGGTTACTTGTCAATACTGTATATCACTGTAATCATACGGATACGCCGAGCAGAAAATCACAACTGTACAGAGAAACTCTTAGAGTATCAGCAAAGTAGAAAAATCAGTAATGGTTTGAAAAATACAAATATTAATTCCTCCGTTTAGTATAGGAGGAAATGCTTATTGTTTTATGTCTTGTGTTCTCATATCTCATACACCATCCAGTATACCAGTCCCACTTCTTGCAAAGAAAAACTTTTCATTGAATTAATCTCATCTGCAAATATTAAGTAAAACAGGTATTCCTTGCAATTTTTACACCATATGTCTGTTTACCAGTGTACAGATATAAGTATGGAGACACACCTGTCTTTGGTGCCAGCGGAACAGCTGCTCCTCACTGTGTGCTAGGCATTAATACAGCGAGTGAGCGTGTTCCTTGTGCACCTCAGGGTTAGAAATTTAGGCACGTATTGTTTCTGCTTTTGTGGTGATATTCTGGGTCACCTTGTCAAATCAGCGCAAGGGTCCCCAAGATTACCAATCACAATGAGAGAGCATAGAATAAGTATATAGATGAGGTAGTAGTAGGGAGTGGAAAAGCAGGGTGCACCATCCAGCAATGCTGCTTCTCTGCATATGCCTATAGCCTTGATGCAGAGTGAGTGATATACTGTTTAAAGTAGAGATGAGCGGGTTCGGTTCCTCGGAATCCGAACCCGCCCGAACTTCAGGTTTTTTTACACAGGGCCGAGCGACTCGGATCTTCCCGCCTTGCTCGGTTAACCCGAGCGCGCCCGAACGTCATCATCCCGCTGTCGGATTCTCGCGAGGCTCGTATTCTATCGCGAGACTCGGATTCTATATAAGGAGCCGCGCGTCGCCGCCATTTTCACACGTGCATTGAGATTGATAGGGAGAGGACGTGGCTGGCGTCCTCTCCGTTTAGACTAGAGTACTAGAGAGAGACACAAATTTTGGGGAGCATATTATTAGGAGAAGTACTACTTGCTGCTGATAATGTGACCAGTGACCACCAGTTTAATTAATCCGTTCTCTGCCTGAAAAAAAACGATACACAGTGTGACACAGTCACATACCATATCTGTGCTCAGCCCAGTGTGCTGCATCATATGTAATACTGTATATCATTATCTGACTGTGCTGAGTGCTCACTGCTCACACAGCTTAATTGTGGGGGAGACTGGGGAGCAGTTATAGCAGGAGTACATATTTTAAGTACAGTGCACACTTTTGCTGCCAGAGTGCCACTGCCAGTGTGACTGACCAGTGACCACTGACCACCAGTATTGTGATTGTCTGCTGACCACCAGTATATTGTGATTGTCTGCCTGAAAAAGTTAAACACTCGTCGTGTGGTGTTTTTATAAACGCATTCTGCAGACAGTGTCCAGCAGGTCCGTCATTACATAATATATACCTGTCCGGCTGCAGTACTAGTGTGATATATATATATATTTTAATTTTATCTCATTATCATCCAGTCTATATTAGCAGCAGACACAGTACGGTAGTCCACGGCTGTAGCTACCTCTGTGTCGGCAGTCGCTCATCCATCCATAATTGTATACCACCTACCAGTGGTTTTTTTTTTCTTCTATCTTCTTGATACTAGTAGCTTACTTTAGGAGTCTGCAGTGCTGAGTCTGACAGACAGTGTCCAGCAGGTCCGTCATTACATAATATATACCTGTCCGGCTGCAGTACTAGTGTGATATATATATATATATTTTAATTTTATCTCATTATCATCCAGTCTATATTAGCAGCAGACACAGTACGGTAGTCCACGGCTGTAGCTACCTCTGTGTCGGCAGTCGCTCGTCCATCCATAATTGTATACCACCTACCCGTGGTTTTTTTTTTTCTATCTTCTTGATACTAGTAGCTTACTTTAGGAGTCTGCAGTGCTGACAGACAGTGTCCAGCAGGTCCGTCATTACATAATATATACCTGTCCGGCTGCAGTACTAGTGTGATATATATATATATATTTTAATTTTATCTCATTATCATCCAGTCTATATTAGCAGCAGACACAGTACGGTAGTCCACGGCTGTAGCTACCTCTGTGTCGGCAGTCGCTCGTCCATCCATAATTGTATACCACCTACCCGTGTTTTTTTTTTTTCTATCTTCTTGATACTAGTAGCTTACTTTAGGAGTCTGCAGTGCTGACAGACAGTGTCCAGCAGGTCCGTCATTACATAATATATACCTGTCCGGCTGCAGTACTAGTGTGATATATATATATATTTTAATTTTATCTCATTATCATCCAGTCTATATTAGCAGCAGACACAGTACGGTAGTCCACGGCTGTAGATACCTCTGTGTCGGCAGTCGCTCGTCCATCCATAATTGTATACCACCTACCCGTGGTTTTTTTTTTCTATCTTCTTGATACTAGTAGCTTACTTTAGGAGTCTGCAGTGCTGAGTCTGACAGACAGTGTCCAGCAGGTCCGTCATTACATAATATATACCTGTCCGGCTGCAGTACTAGTGTGATATATATATATATTTTAATTTTATCTCATTATCATCCAGTCTATATTAGCAGCAGACACAGTACGGTAGTCCACGGCTGTAGCTACCTCTGTGTCGGCAGTCGCTCGTCCATCCATAATTGTATACCACCTACCCGTGGTTTTTTTTTTCTATCTTCTTGATACTAGTAGCTTACTTTAGGAGTCTGCAGTGCTGACAGACAGTGTCCAGCAGATCCGTCATTACATAATATATACCTGTCCGGCTGCAGTACTAGTGTAATATATATATATTTTAATTTTATCTCATTATCATCCAGTCTATATTAGCAGCAGACACAGTACGGTAGTCCACGGCTGTAGCTACCTCTGTGTCGGCAGTCGCTCGTCCATCCATAATTGTATACCACCTACCCGTGGTTTTTTTTTTTCTATCTTCTTGATACTAGTAGCTTACTTTAGGAGTCTGCAGTGCTGACAGACAGTGTCCAGCAGGTCCGTCATTACATAATATATACCTGTCCGGCTGCAGTACTAGTGTGATATATATATATATTTTAATTTTATCTCATTATCATCCAGTCTATATTAGCAGCAGACACAGTACGGTAGTCCACGGCTGTAGCTACCTCTGTGTCGGCAGTCGCTCGTCCATCCATAATTGTATACCACCTACCCGTGGTTTTTTTTTCTATCTTCTTGATACTAGTAGCTTACTTTAGGAGTCTGCAGTGCTGAGTCTGACAGACAGTGTCCAGCAGGTCCGTCATTACATAATATATACCTGTCCGGCTGCAGTACTAGTGTGATATATATATATATTTTAATTTTATCTCATTATCATCCAGTCTATATTGGCAGCAGACACAGTACGGTAGTCCACGGCTGTAGCTACCTCTGTGTCGGCAGTCGCTCGTCATCCATAAGTATACTAGTATCCATCCATCTCCATTGTTTACCTGAGGTGCCTTTTAGTTGTGCCTATTAAAATATGGAGAACAAAAATGTTGAGGTTCCAAAAATAGGGAAAGATCAAGATCGACTTCCACCTCGTGCTGAAGCTGCTGCCACTAGTCATGGCCGAGACGATGAAATGCCAGCAACGTCGTCTGCCAAGGCCGATGCCCAATGTCATAGTACAGAGCATGTAAAATCCAAAACACCAAATATCAGTAAAAAAAGGACTCAAAAATCTAAAATAAAATTGTCGGAGGAGAAGCGTAAACTTGCCAATATGCCATTTACCACACGGAGTGGCATGGAACGGCTGAGGCCCTGGCCTATGTTCATGGCTAGTGGTTCAGCTTCACATGAGGATGGAAGCACTCAGCCTCTCGCTAGAAAAATGAAAAGACTCAAGCTGGCAAAAGCACAGCAAAGAACTGTGCGTTCTTCGAAATCCCAAATCCACAAGGAGAGTCCAATTGTGTCGGTTGCGATGCCTGACCTTCCCAACACTGGACGTGAAGAGCATGCGCCTTCCACCATTTGCACGCCCCCTGCAAGTGCTGGAAGGAGCACCCGCAGTCCAGTTCTTGATAGTCAGATTGAAGATGTCAGTGTTGAAGTACACCAGGATGAGGAGGATATGGGTGTTGCTGGCGCTGGGGAGGAAATTGACAAGGAGGATTCTGATGGTGAGGTGGTTTGTTTAAGTCAGGCACCCAGGGAGACACCTGTTGTCCGTGGGAGGAATATGGCCATTGACATGCCTGGTGAAAATACCAAAAAAATCAGCTCTTCGGTGTGGAAGTATTTCACCAGAAATGCGGACAACATTTGTCAAGCCGTGTGTTGCCTTTGTCAAGCTGTAATAAGTAGGGGTAAGGACGTTAACCACCTCGGAACATCCTCCCTTATACGTCACCTGCAGCGCATTCATAATAAGTCAGTGACAAGTTCAAAAACTTTGGGCGACAGCGGAAGCAGTCCACTGACCAGTAAATCCCTTCTTCTTGTAACCAAGCTCACGCAAACCACCCCACCAACTCCCTCAGTGTCAATTTCCTCCTTCCCCAGGAATGCCAATAGTCCTGCAGGCCATGTCACTGGCAATTCTGACGAGTCCTCTCCTGCCTGGGATTCCTCCGATGCATCCTTGCGTGTAACGCCTACTGCTGCTGGCGCTGCTGTTGTTGCTGCTGGGAGTCGATGGTCATCCCAGAGGGGAAGTCGTAAGCCCACTTTTACTACTTCCACCAAGCAATTGACTGTCCAACAGTCCTTTGCGAGGAAGATGAAATATCACAGCAGTCATCCTGTTGCAAAGCGGATAACTGAGGCCTTGACAACTATGTTGGTGTTAGACGTGCGTCCGGTATCCGCCGTTAGTTCACAGGGAACTAGACAATTTCTTGAGGTAGTGTGCCCCCGTTACCAAATACCATCTAGGTTCCACTTCTCTAGGCAGGCGATACCGAGAATGTACACGGACGTCAGAAAAAGACTCACCAGTGTCCTAAAAAATGCAGTTGTACCCAATGTCCACTTAACCACGGACATGTGGACAAGTGGAGCAGGGCAGGGTCAGGACTATATGACTGTGACAGCCCACTGGGTAGATGTATGGACTCCCGCCGCAAGAACAGCAGCGGCGGCACCAGTAGCAGCATCTCGCAAACGCCAACTCTTTCCTAGGCAGGCTACGCTTTGTATCACCGGTTTCCAGAATACGCACACAGCTGAAAACCTCTTACGGCAACTGAGGAAGATCATCGCGGAATGGCTTACTCCAATTGGACTCTCCTGTGGATTTGTGGCATCGGACAACGCCAGCAATATTGTGTGTGCATTAAATATGGGCAAATTCCAGCACGTCCCATGTTTTGCACATACCTTGAATTTGGTGGTGCAGAATTATTTAAAAAACGAGAGGGGCGTGCAAGAGATGCTGTCGGTGGCCAGAAGAATTGCGGGACACTTTCGGCGTACAGGCACCACGTGCAGAAGACTGGAGCACCACCAAAAACGCCTGAACCTGCCATGCCATCATCTGAAGCAAGAAGTGGTAACGAGGTGGAATTCAACCCTATATATGCTTCAGAGGTTGGAGGAGCAGCAAAAGGCCATTCAAGCCTATACAATTGAGCACGATATAGGAGGTGGAATGCTCCTGTCTCAAGCGCAGTGGAGAATGATTTCAACGTTGTGCAAGGTTCTGCAACCTTTTGAACTTGCCACACGTGAAGTCAGTTCAGACACTGCCAGCCTGAGTCAGGTCATTCCCCTCATCAGGCTTTTGCAGAAGAAGCTGGAGACATTGAAGGAGGAGCTAACACAGAGCGATTCCGCTAGGCATGTGGGACTTGTGGATGGAGCCCTTAATTCGCTTAACAAGGATTCACGGGTGGTCAATCTGTTGAAATCAGAGCACTACATTTTGGCCACCGTGCTCGATCCTAGATTTAAAACCTACCTTGGATCTCTCTTTCCGGCACACACAAGTCTGCTGGGGTTCAAAGACCTGCTGGTGAGAAAATTGTCAAGTCAAGCGGAACGCGACCTGTCAACATCTCCTCCTTCACATTCTCCCGCAACTGGGGGTGCGAGGAAAAGGCTCAGAATTCCGAGCCCACCCGCTGGCGGTGATGCAGGGCAGTCTGGAGCGACTGCTGATGCTGACATCTGGTCCGGACTGAAGGACCTGACAACGATTACGGACATGTCGTCTACTGTCACTGCATATGATTCTCTCCCCATTGAAAGAATGGTGGAGGATTATATGAGTGACCGCATCCAAGTAGGCACGTCAGACAGTCCGTACTTATACTGGCAGGAAAAAGAGGCAATTTGGAGGCCCTTGCACAAACTGGCTTTATTCTACCTAAGTTGCCCTCCCACAAGTGTGTACTCCGAAAGAGTGTTTAGTGCCGCCGCTCACCTTGTCAGCAATCGGCGTACGAGGTTACTTCCAGAAAATGTGGAGAAGATGATGTTCATTAAAATGAATTATAATCAATTCCTCCGTGGAGACATTGACCAGCAGCAATTGCCTCCACAAAGTACACAGGGAGCTGATATGGTGGATTCCAGTGGGGACGAATTGATAATCTGTGAGGAGGGGGATGTACACGGTGATATATCGGAGGATGATGATGAGGTGGACATCTTGTCTCTGTAGAGCCAGTTTGTGCAAGGAGAGATTAATTGCTTCTTTTTTGGTGGGGGTCCAAACCAACCCGTCATTTCAGTCACAGTCGTGTGGCAGACCCTGTCACTGAAATGATGGGTTGGTTAAAGTGTGCATGTCCTGTTTATACAACATAAGGGTGGGTGGGAGGGCCCAAGGACAATTCCATCTTGCACCTCTTTTTTCTTTCATTTTTCTTTGCGTCATGTGCTGTTTGGGGAGTATTTTTTTGAAGGGCCATCCTGCGTGACACTGCAGTGCCACTCCTAGATGGGCCAGGTGTTTGTGTCGGCCACTAGGGTCGCTTATCTTACTCACACAGCTACCTCATTGCGCCTCTTTTTTTCTTTGCGTCATGTGCTGTTTGGGGAGTGTTTTTTGGAAGGGCCATCCTGCGTGACACTGCAGTGCCACTCCTAGATGGGCCAGGTGTTTGTGTCGGCCACTAGGGTCGCTTATCTTACTCACACAGCTACCTCATTGCGCCTCTTTTTTTCTTTGCGTCATGTGCTGTTTGGGGAGTGTTTTTTGGAAGGGCCATCCTGCGTGACACTGCAGTGCCACTCCTAGATGGGCCAGGTGTTTGTGTCGGCCACTAGGGTCGCTTATCTTATTCACACAGCTACCTCATTGCGCCTCTTTTTTTCTTTGCGTCATGTGCTGTTTGGGGAGTGTTTTTTGGAAGGGCCATCCTGCGTGACACTGCAGTGCCACTCCTAGATGGGCCAGGTGTTTGTGTCGGCCACTAGGGTCGCTTATCTTACTCACACAGCTACCTCATTGCGCCTCTTTTTTTCTTTGCGTCATGTGCTGTTTGGGGAGTGTTTTTTGGAAGGGTTATCCTGCGTGACACTGCAGTGCCACTCCTAGATGGGCCAGGTGTTTGTGTCGGCCACTAGGGTCGCTTATCTTACTCACACAGCTACCTCATTGCGCCTCTTTTTTTCTTTGCGTCATGTGCTGTTTGGGGAGTGTTTTTTGGAAGGGCCATCCTGCGTGACACTGCAGTGCCACTCCTAGATGGGCCAGGTGTTTGTGTCGGCCACTAGGGTCGCTTAGCTTACTCACACAGCTACCTCATTGCGCCTCTTTTTTTCTTTGCGTCATGTGCTGTTTGGGGAGTGTTTTTTGGAAGGGCCATCCTGCTGTTATGCACACCAGTGCCTGCAGGAAAGTACTGGTGTCAGAACTGTTATGCACTCCAGTGTCTGCAGGAATGTACTGGTGTTTGAACTGTTATGCGAAACAAATGGACTCACAGACAAACTGGGGAATATGACATAACGTACACAGAAGGTGATAGGGTAACAAAATACACACAAAGTGAACAGAGAAGCCCAGAGGCTAAGGAACTGGGTATCTCCCTTGTATTAGAACTGCACAGATGGAAAAGCAAGATGTTGTGTTTTAATACGTAGAGAACCCGAAATGCTGTTGCTAAGGGCAACAGCAAAACCCTAAAGGGTTACCAACGGGTGTGGCAGTAAACTCCTTGGTCAGAGATGGAATGATAGACACAAGGAGAATCTCCACAATCCTAATTCTCACTTGCAGTGCACAGGTTTTAGCTTACTGCCACTAAACTGACCCCTGACACCTAGCACAGTGAGACAGGATTTAGGCAGGCAAGTCTTAGAATACAGCCGCAAACTTGCTAAGTTCACAGAGTAGTAACAGAACCCCAGCAAGCTAAACGACTGACTCCAGTCTTACTGCTAGGTCTGGATTGGCAGAGTGTAATACCAAATCCCCAGGCCTATTTGCAGTAAGCAACAAACAAATACAAAGCTACACAGTACTGGCTAACTTTCATGAACTGACTAACCAACAAAGATTCAGCAGCATCTGCTTACTCTGAAAAGAGGCCTTATAAAGCAGGTGCTGTCCACGCCCCACTCAGACCTCACAGACTGTGAGCACAAAAACCAGCACCGGATCCCCTGCTGTGCACAGAGCCTATAACCACTGCACAGCAAAAGACCCGAACCGGAGTATCAGCTGCGCTCAGGTTACTCCACTAGCACTTGTCTCCCGGTTGCCATGACGACGTGGCAGCACAGGGCAGGAGACCCTAACAGTACCCCCCCTCTGACGAGGGGTCAAAGAACCCCTACCACCGGGTTTATCGGGGAACTGCGAGAAGAAAGAGCGTATCAGTCTGGGGGCATGAAGATCACAACTGCGCACCCACGACCGCTCCTCCGGGCCATACCCCTTCCAGTGCACCAAAAATGACAGCCGACCCCGAACCACCTTGGAGTCAAGAATCCTTTCAACAACAAACTCCCTCTGGCCACGTATCAGAAGAGGGGAAGGTCTTCCACTGGAAGAAGGATTACTAATCGCCCGTTTTAAAAGGGAACAATGAAATGTTTTATTGATACCCAAAGAACGGGGCAGATCTAACTGAAATGCCACCGGATTGATAACCCTGGTGATCTTATAAGGGCCGATGAACCGGGGGCCTAACTTATGAGATGGCTGTCTCAACTTCAAATTCTTGGTAGACAACCAGACGAAGTCTCCTAATTTGAAGCTGCAGGGTCTTTTCCGCTTATCAAAAACCCTTTTGGTCACTAATGACACAGACACAAGGGCTTTCTTCACTTTCCGCCAAATACCTCTAAGGACCGAAACCACAGAGGAACCACCAGGCGTGGAGTCCAGGGGGTCAAAAGAATTGGCCTTAGGATGATGCCCATACACACAAAGGAAGGGAGAGATCCCTGTAGCAGAGTGAGCCGCGTTGTTATAGGCAAACTCCGCCATGGACAGATGAGCAACCCAGTCAGTCTGACACTTGGAGACATAACACCTGAGGAACTGCTCCAAGGACTGGTTCACCCTTTCAGTCTGCCCATTAGACTGCGGATGGTAGCCTGACGACAAGCTGACAGAAATCTGGAGATCGGAACAAAATGCCCTCCAGAATTTGGCCACAAACTGGGATCCGCGGTCAGAGACCACATCAAGTGGCAACCCGTGGAGACGCACAACATGCAGCATAAATAATTCAGACAGGCGTCTGGCCGATGGCAGCCCAACCAGTGGAACGAAGTGCGCCATCTTCGAAAACCTGTCAACGACAACCCAGATGGCTGTCATCCCCGAGGATTTGGGCAAGTCCACCACAAAATCCATTGAAATGTGGGTCCATGGCTTAGATGGGATAGAGAGTGGATGTAATGGGCCAACAGGAACCCCTCTAGGAGTCTTATTTCGGGCACAGATGTCACATGCCCGAACCCACTGATCCACATCCTTAGCCACCGAGGGCCACCACACCGCCCTAGATAGCAACTCCCGAGTTCTGGCAATACCCGGGTGACCTGCCGACTTCTTGGCATGGAATTCCAGAAACACTCGCTGTCTTAACCTAGGAGGCACAAACAAAAGACCTACCGGAAGGTCTGGAGGAGCCTGCTCCTGTGCTCTAAGGACTAATGATAAGAGGTCCTGGGTAATGCCCACTTTAATACATGATGGGGAAACAATGGGCAACGGCTCCTCGGTGGTCTCCTGGATTGGAGCAAAACTCCGCGAGAGCGCATCAGCCTTGATGTTTTTTGACCCAGGGCGATATGTTATCAAAAAATTAAAGCGAGCAAAAAACAAAGCCCATCGTGCCTGCCTGGCATTGAGACGCTTCGCTGACTCTAAATATGCCAGATTCTTATGGTCAGTGAGAATTGAGACCACAAACTTAGCCCCCTCAAGCCAGTATCTCCACTCCTCGAGTGCATCCTTAATAGCCAACAATTCCCGGTTACCCACGTCATAATTCATCTCGGCAGGCGAAAATTTACGGGAAAAGTAAGCACAGGGATGAAGGCGATTATCAGACACTCCCATCTGAGAAAGCACTGCCCCAATACCCATCTCAGAGGCATCCACCTCCACCACAAAAGGACGCTCTGGATCTGGGTGTCGCAGCACCTTGGCCGAAACAAATGCCCTTTTGAGACGGGCAAAAGCCGCTTTAGCCTCACAAGACCAGTGAGCAACATCCGCCCCTTTCTTAGTGAGTGCCACCAAGGGCGCCACTATAGACGAAAATCCAGCGATAAATCGTCTATAAAAATTCGCAAAGCCCAGGAAACGCTGAAGCGCCTTCAAACTAGTGGGCAGCACCCAATCCAGGACTGCCTGTACCTTGGAACCCTCCATTTGGAAACCTTCTGGGGAGATAATATATCCTAGAAATGCGATTTGCTGAACTTCAAATTCGCACTTCTCCAGCTTCGCCCCAAGCCGGTGGTCTCTGAGTTTCTGGAGGACTAAGCGTACATGCTTCCGATGTTCCTCCAGGGAATGGGAGAAGATTAGGATGTCATCTAAGTATACAACTAAGAATCTATCCAAATATTCCCTGAGCACATCATTCATGAAATCCTGGAAGACTGCCGGGGCATTACAGAGCCCAAAAGGCATCACCAAATATTCATAATGCCCTGAGTGGGTATTAAAGGCAGTCTTCCATTCATCCCCCTCTCTTATTCGGATTAGATTGTACGCACCGCGTAGGTCAATCTTAGAAAAAATGGTGGCAGTACGAAGCTGGTCAAACAAGACCGAAATGAGAGGCAGTGGGTATGAGTTTTTAATTGTGATACGGTTCAATTCCCTGAAGTCGATGCAGGGTCGCAACGAACCGTCCTTTTTACCCACGAAGAAGAACCCCGACCCAACTGGAGACTGTGAAGGTCTGATAAATCCCTTAGCCAAGTTCTCCTGAATGTACTCTGCCATAGCCTGAGTCTCAGGACGTGACAGGGAGTACAACCTGCTCTTGGGAAGCTTAGCATTTGGCAACAAATCAATGGCACAGTCATAGGGGCGATGGGGAGGTAGTACCTCTGCAACTTTTTTGGAGAACACGTCCGCAAAATCTGCATAACACCCTGGCAATCCTGGCAAATTTAGCTGCGAGAGCCTGACTGGAAGGCTCAAGCAACTCCTGAAACAATCAGTACCCCAACTAAGAATCTCCCCAGAGACCCAGTCAAATTGAGGATTGTGGGCCCTTAACCAGGGTAACCCCAACACCAATGGGGCAAAAGTACAGACAGTCACATAAAAGGACAATTTTTCAGAGTGTGTGGCTCCAATAAACAAAGAAATCTGGCTAGTGCAAGAGGTAATTTTACCTTGGGATAATGGTTCCCCGTTTAACCCACAAATCTCAATTTCCGATGCCAAGGGTACTAAGGGAACAGAGTGTTTCAGGGCGAATTGGCGGTCCATAAAAACCCCGTCTGCCCCACTGTCCACAAAGGCCTCAGTCTTGACAGTTTGACCGAGGATCTTCAAGGTCACCGGAATGATAAAAGTCTTCTTGGGAAATTCTGACTTCTGGCCTGACAGGATATTTCCCATCACCCTCAGGCCCTGAAGTTTTCCGGCTTTTCTGGGCATGATACTACCACATGACCTTTATTCCCACAGTACAAACACAACCCCTGCTGTCTCCTCCGCGTCTTCTCACGCGAGGAGAGGCGGGTAGCTCCAATCTGCATAGGCTCCTCAGAAAATTCCTCAGAGTCCGAGGTTCCCTTGGGAAGGAAGGAAATCTCAGTCTCCCTTTCAAGCCTACGCTCTCTCAGCCGTCTATCCACCCGGATGGATAACTGCATGAGCTGATCCAAGCTATCAGGCAAGGGATATTGTACCAGTTGGTCCTTTATCTGGTTAGAAAGACCTCTTCGGTACTGGTGTCTCAGGGCTGGGTCATTCCACTGGGTATCATGGGCCAACCTCCGAAACTCCGTACAGTAAACCTCAACTGGCCTTCGCCCTTGCTTAAGGATCGAAATCTGAGCCTCGGCTGAGGCCGTCTTGTCAGGGTCATCATACAACATGCCCAGTGCCGTAAAAAAAGCATCAACACTTTTAAGCGACGGACAGTCAGGCTGCAACCCATATGCCCAGACCTGTGGGTCTCCTTGTAGCAAGGAAATCACTATGCCCACCCGCTGAATCTCCGACCCAGAAGACTGAGGCCTAAGCCGGAAGTATAGCTTGCAGCTCTCCTTGAAACAAAAGAACTGCGAGCGATCTCCAGAAAAACGATCCGGGAGATTTACTTTCGGCTCCTTAACCCCTGCAGGTGCTGCTGCTGCGGGAGCTCCGCCAGCAGCCTGGGAGGTGTGCATTTTAATGGACAAATCATTAAATTGTCGGGTCAGGACCTGCACCTGATCGACCACCTGTTGCAACGTATTTTGAGGGGTATGCTCCATATTCCCACAAAATTTCAACAGGAGTATTGGGCTGCTGAATATGTTATGCACACCAGTGCCTGCAGGAAAGTACTGGTGTCAGAACTGTTATGCACTCCAGTGTCTGCAGGAATGTACTGGTGTTTGAACTGTTATGCGAAACAAATGGACTCACAGACAAACTGGGGAATATGACATAACGTACACAGAAGGTGATAGGGTAACAAAATACACACACAGTGAACAGAGAAGCCCAGAGGCTAAGGAACTGGGTATCTCCCTTGTATTAGAACTGCACAGATGGAAAAGCAAGATGTTGTGTTTTAATATGTAGAGAACCCGAAATGCTGTTGCTAAGGGCAACAGCAAAACCCTAAAGGGTTACCAACGGGTGTGGCAGTAAACTCCTTGGTCAGAGAAGGAATGATAGACACAAGGAGAATCTCCACAATCCTAATTCTCACTTGCAGTGCACAGGTTTTAGCTTACTGCCACTAAACTGACCCCTGACACCTAGCACAGTGAGACAGGATTTAGGCAGGCAAGTCTTAGAATACAGCCGCAAACTTGCTAAGTTCACAGAGTAGTAACAGAACCCCAGCAAGCTAAACGACTGACTCCAGTCTTACTGCTAGGTCTGGATTGGCAGAGTGTAATACCAAATCCCCAGGCCTATTTGCAGTAAGCAACAAACAAATACAAAGCTACACAGTACTGGCTAACTTTCATGAACTGACTAACCAACAAAGATTCAGCAGCATCTGCTTACTCTGAAAAGAGGCCTTATAAAGCAGGTGCTGTCCACGCCCCACTCAGACCTCACAGACTGTGAGCACAAAAACCAGCACCGGATCCCCTGCTGTGCACAGAGCCTATAACCACTGCACAGCAAAAGACCCGAACCGGAGTATCAGCTGCGCTCAGGTTACTCCACTAGCACTTGTCTCCCGGTTGCCATGACGACGTGGCAGCACAGGGCAGGAGACCCTAACACCTGCGTGACACTGCAGTGCCACTCCTAGATGGGCCAGGTGTTTGTGTCGGCCACTAGGGTCGCTTAGCTTACTCACACAGCTACCTCATTGCGCCTCTTTTTTTCTTTGCGTCATGTGCTGTTTGGGGAGTGTTTTTTGGAAGGGCCATCCTGCGTGACACTGCAGTGCCACTCCTAGATGGGCCAGGTGTTTGTGTCGGCCACTAGGGTCGCTTATCTTACTCACACAGCTACCTCATTGCGCCTCTTTTTTTCTTTGCGTCATGTGCTGTTTGGGGAGTGTTTTTTGGAAGGGCCATCCTGCGTGACACTGCAGTGCCACTCCTAGATGGGCCAGGTGTTTGTGTCGGCCACTAGGGTCGCTTATCTTACTCACACAGCTACCTCATTGCGCCTCTTTTTTTCTTTGCGTCATGTGCTGTTTGGGGAGTGTTTTTTGGAAGGGCCATCCTGCGTGACACTGCAGTGCCACTCCTAGATGGGCCAGGTGTTTGTGTCGGCCACTAGGGTCGCTTAGCTTAGTCATCCAGCGACCTCGGTGCAAATTTTAGGACTAAAAATAATATTGTGAGGTGTGAGGTGTTCATAATAGACTGAAAATGAGTGGAAATTATGGTTTTTGAGGTTAATAATACTTTGGGATCAATATGACCCCCAAATTCTATGATTTAAGCTGTTTTTTTAGTGTTTTTTGAAAAAAACACCCGAATCCAAAACACACCCGAATCCGACAAAAAAAATTCGGTGAGGTTTTGCCAAAACGCGGTCGAACCCAAAACACGGCCGCGGAACCGAACCCAAAACCAAAACACAAAACCCGAAAAATTTCAAGTGCACATCTCTAGTTTAAAGGTGCTGGAAAGAGGCAGTCAAATGGTTAATTCCATTCCCCTAATGGTGGAGACACCCTGATACTGCATAGTCTTGCAGGATCTCTGAGCCACCATGCGGTCATGTACCTTAACCACGGACTGAGAATATGAGGTACCTGTACAGTAGTATGATGTGAATATGGCTGCTTCTACTGCTATGGTCCGGCTATGCTGCTGTAGCGGTGGCCCACTGGTGCACTCGCGGCTGGTCGCACCTCTCAGACAGCTGTTTCGCAATGAGCTTCGTCAGTGAGACTTCTGGGTGCCATTAGTCACTAGCACTTTGGGAGAGCACACATGAACACACAGGAATCTGTAAGTACTAGCCACTGTGTATAGATGGTTAAATGATTATAGACTTGGATACAATTTATATTCATATTGAACAAATTCATTGTAGATTTATTCCACCTGTGGTTAAATCCATTGTTTATTTGAAGCTCACTCAAAGGGGGTAGGTATATACATATATTCATATATTTATTAAATATATTCACATTAAATATTTTGGGAATAACTGACCCCATTTTTGTTTAGGATTTTTCACCCGTTTTGATAGTTGGACCTTCACACATTATGAGTAGAGGTCCTATTGGTTCATAAGTAAGTCCTATAAGAGTTCATACAGGTACCGTATTTGCCGGCGTATAAGACGACTGGGCGTATAAGACGACCCCCAACATTTCCACTCAAAATATAGAGTTTGTTATATACTCGCCGTATAAGACTACCCCCTCTTCCGCACACCTTCCACACACCAAATAAAACGTAAAAGAACAAAGAAGTTTAAAACTTGCATCATATTTCTTTCTTTTTGCTGGTGCCATGATAGGGTTGATAGGCGTTTGACGGCTGGACTTTTTCTATGCTGTATTGTACTGTATTGTACTGTACAATGGTGCAGTACTGTGGTTGGCTGTTGGCTGTATACAAAGCCTGATTGGATTGGTCCCTGCTCCCTGTCTGCCCTCCCTGTCTCCCTGTCACTAGCAGCAGTCTATTAATACCAAGTGACATTACTATATTATGACCGCAAGGGGCGGGCCGGAGCGACGCTGCTTCCCGAGCAGAACGGGCTGGTCACGCCGAAAAGGCTGGCACCCCTGTATCGCCGCAGCCACGCTGATGACCCGCCGCGGCCGCAGTGCATCGGGAGGCACTGCGGCGTATACGACGTATAAGACGATCCCCAGCGTATAAGACGACCCCCGGCGTATAAGACGACCCCCCCACTTGGTGGCATGTTTTGCAGGGCCAAAAAGTCGTCTTATTCGCCAGCAAATACGGTATTTCTCCTCCTTATATGGAATGTAAATTGATTAAATGAAATTGTTTTTTAGAATTGCGGAACAAACCAGAACTATAAAGTGGCTTAATGGGCCCGAATATTCCTCTGATTGCCATTGTTTGAATTGATGTTGTAGGTATATACTGTTATGAAGCATCTGATTATAATCTGTACCTCATGAGTTATGAAGGAGATGGACCTGGTTTGGTATTCTATAGCACCACCCGGGTAGCATTCATGACTGTATGTCTCCATCTCCTCGGAATTTAATGTTTTGATAATGATTTAGGCAAGTATTGCTTCTGCTTTTGTAGTAGGGAGTGGAAAAGCAGGGTGCACCATCCAGCAATGCTGCTTCTCTGCATATGCCTATAGCCTTGATGCAGAGTGAGCGATATACTGTTTAAAGGTGCTGGAAAGAGACAGTCAAATGGTTAATTCCATTCGGAGGGGTAACTAAGGGGGGTCGAGCAGGGCACATGCCCTGGGCGCCGTGGCAGGCCCTGCAGAAGGGGGCGCCGCCGGCCAGGGCATCGTACCTGCTCGCCTGCCCCCGCCTCCATTAATGTGCTGCTGCTGCAGCCGAGTGCCTGCTGTGTGATAACGAGGAGCAGCAGCAGCAGCAGCAGCAGCAGAGAATAACCTGCTGACAGTGGGGGTCAGAGGAGCATGTGCTGAGCCCAGATTGGTGATCCCAGCACATGCTCATCTGACCCGATTAGGGGGCGGGGCTACATCAGCATTTTCTACAGCTCTTCTCCTGGGCCCTGGCTGGCAGCGTGGAAGAGGAGGGAGGAGCTGCTGGAGGCTACAAGTTATCAAAGGTGAGTGCACCTCTGTCTGCGTGTGTGTGTGTGTGTGTGTGTCCCTGAGTGTCTCCATGTCCCCCATCAGCAGTGTGTGTGTGTCTCCATGTCCCCCTCCCCCATCAGCAGTGTGTGTCTTCATGTCCCCCTCCCCACACCAGAGTGTCTCCATGCCCCCTACCCCCCATCAGAAGTGTGTGTGTCTCCATGTCCCCATCCCCCATCAGCAGTGTGTCTCCATGCCCCCCCATCAGCAGTGTGTGTGTTTGTCTCCATGTCTCCCTCCCCACACCAGAGTATCTCCATGCCCCCTACCCACCATCAGCTGTGTGTGTGTGTGTGTGTGTGTCTCCATGCCCCCCATCAGCAATGTGTGTGTCTCCATACCCCCCAACAGCAGTGTGTGTCTCCATGCCCCCTTCCCGCCAGCAGTGTGTCCCCATGCCCCCTCCCCACCAGCAGTATGTCCCCATGCCCCCTCCCCACCAGCAGTGTGTCTCCATGCCCCCTCGTTTAATACATCCCACCCTCTCTGTCAGAATGCCAGCACAGGGCGCTCAGGTGCGGTGCAGTCTCGCTGACTGCAGCAGCATGGGCTCCTAGCGCATGGGACACACACAGAGACACAGAGTGCGATGGCATGTGCTGAGTGACAACGCAGGGGGAGGTGATGGTGTGCTGTGTGACGACGCAGGAGGAGGTGATGGTGTGCTGTGTGATGACGCAGGGGGAGGTGATGGTGTGCTGAGTGACGATGCAGGGGGAGGTGATGGTGTGCTGAGTGACGACACAGGGGGAGGTGATGGTGTGCTGAGTGATGACGCAGGGGAGCTGATGGTGTGCTGAGTGATGACGCAGGGGGAGGTGATGGTGTGCTGAGTGATGACGCAGGGGGAGGTGATGGTGTGCTGAGTGATGACGCAGGGGGAGGTGATGGTGTGCTGAGTGATGATACAGGGGGAGGTGATGGTGTGCTGAGTGACGACGCAGGGTGATGTGATGGTGTGCTGAGTGACGACGTAGGGGGAGGTGATGGTGTGCTGAGTGACGACGCAGGGGGAGGTGATGGTGTGCTGTGTGACGACGCAGGGGGAAGTGATGGTGTGCTGAGTGACGACGCAGGGGGAGGTGATGGTGTGCTGAGTGACGAAGCAGGGGGAGGTGATGGTGTACTGAGTGACGAAGCAGGGGGAGGTGATGGTGTGCTGAGTGACGAAGCAGGGGAGGTGATGGTGTGCTGAGTGACGAAGCAGGGGGAGGTGATGGTGTGCTGAGTGATGATGCAGGGGGAGGTGATGGTGTGCTGAGTGACGACCAGGGGTAGGTGATGGTGTGATGAGTGACGACTCAGGGGCTAGGTGATGGTGTGCTGAGTGATGACGCAAGGGGAGCTGATGGTGTGCTGTGTGATGACGCAGGGGGAGGTGATGGTGTGCTGAGTGATGATACAGGGGGAGGTGATGGTGTGCTAAGTGACGACGCAGGGGGAGGTGATGGTGTGCTGAGTGACGACGTAGGGGGAGGTGATGGTGTGCTGAGTGACGACACAGGGGGAGGTTATGGTGTGCTGCGTGACGACGCAGGGGGAAGTGATGGTGTGCTGAGTGACGACGCAATGGGAGGTGATGGTGTGCTGAGTGACGAAGCAGGGGGAGGTGATGGTGTGCTGAGTGACGAAGCAGGGGGAGGTGATGGTGTGCTGAGTGACGAAGCAGGGGGAGGTGATGGTGTGCTGCGTGACGACGCAGGGGGAAGTGATGGTGTGCTGAGTGACGACGCAATGGGAGGTGATGGTGTGCTGAGTGACGAAGCAGGGGGAGGTGATGGTGTGCTGAGTGACGACCAGGGGTAGGTGATGGTGTGCTGAGTGACGACCAGGGGTAGGTGATGGTGTGCTGAGTGACGACTCAGGGGCTAGGTGATGGCGTGCTGAGAGACGACCAGAGGCGTAACTAAGGGGGGTCGAGCAGGCCCAGCAGAGGGGGGCGCCTCCGGCGGCCAGGGCATCATGCTCACTCGCACCCGCTACTATTGCTCAATGGTCTGGCACCCCCCCCCCCCCCACACACACACACACACACACACACACGTCTCCCATGCGATCCCATCATCGCTGTCTATGTGCTGCTGTTGTACACTGATAGCGATGATCGGATTGCTGCCCGGGTCACCCCCTCCTGCTGCGCCGCCGGACTCTTGACTCAGAGTCCGTTGTGGATGGCTGGCTGCCCAGCCCACCCCACCCCACCCGCCGTCATTTCCTTGTGGTGTGACATCAGCACGTCACACCGCGCGTCCTCCTTCCCTCCCTTCCCACCTGCCCTGCGCTGCCACTAACAGTACAGGACTGGAGCCCCTAGGACCGCCGGAGGAGAACATAGTGGTGGTGACACTGACAGTGTAAGTATATTTTCTATTTGTGTATATGTGTTCAGTGTGTTTGTGTATAATTGTGTATTTCCTGTGTTTGTGTATGTGTTCCATGTATGTGTTTTATGTGTGTGTATAAGGAAGTGTATGTGTTCTATGTGTGTGTATAAGTAAGTGTATGTGTTCTCTGGCTATGTGTGTGTTTTATGTGTGTGTGCGTGTGTGTGTGCGTGTGTGTGTGGAGAAGTGCCACATATATATATATATATATATATACTGTATATATATATATATATATATATATATATATACACATACCAGATAGATATACCCTTGTCCTGCGCTTTTTTGCTGCTGCCCTCTGATACGATCCTTCTGTTAGCCAGGACCAGACACAAAACACCTCAGAGCAATGAATCAGAGGGCGCTAATAATCACTTCCCAATTATACCAGCAATATAATTGACCACACCACATATATCAATTAATAGCAATTTATTAAAAGCACATAATGCAAACAGAGATAACCCTTTCAAGTACACAGTCAATAATTTGTGTCATAGATGAAATGAAGGGTATTGTTTCTCTCTCTTCAACCCTGAAGCATTTCGTCTTTTACGGACTTCTTCAGAGGGATGATCAAAGTAGCTGGTAAAGATATATACATTTCAGTAAATACTAGTGATGAGCGGGTTCGGTTTCTCGGAAACCGAACCCCCCCGAACTTCACTCTTTTTACACGGGTCCGAGCAGACTCGGATCCTCCCGCCTTGCTCTGCTAACCCGAGCGCGCCCGAACGTCATCATCCTGCTGTCGGATTCTCGCGAGATTCGGTTTCTATATAAGCAGCCGCGCGTCGCCGCCATTTTCACACGTGCATTGAGATTGATAGGGAGAGGACGTGGCTGGCGTCCTCTCCATTTAGTTATAGAGCCTTAGAGTTAGTTGATCTGATTGATTGCTACTGCTTAGCTTATTGTGGGGAGGATTGGGGAGCAGCTGTTACGACAGGAGGAGTACAGTGCAGAGTTTTGCTAGGTTTTTTTTTATCCGTTCTCTGCCTGAAAAAAACACTCCATACCATATCTGTGCTCAGCCTTAGTGTGCTGCATGATATATCTGACTGTGCTGAGTGCTCACACTGCTTAATTGTGGGGGAGACTGGGGAGCAGCTATAGCAGGAGTACAGTGCAGAGTTTTGCTGACAGTGACCACCAGTATACGTTTGTCTGCCTGAAAAACACTCCTGTGGTGTCTTTTTTTCTTTATACTATAAACGCAGTCTGCTGACAGTGTCCACCAGGTCCATTATACTGTATATAGCAGTACGGTAGGCCACTGCTGTACCTACCTCTGTGTCGTCACTCGTCGTCATACATAAAGTATACTAGTAGTATATCCATCCATCTACATTGTATACCTGTGGTGTCTTTTTTTTTTTATACTATAAACGCAGTCTGCTGACAGTGTCCACCAGGTCCATTATACTGTATATAGCAGTACGGTAGGCCACTGTTGTACCTACCTCTGTGTCATCACTCGTCGTCATGCATAAAGTATACTAGTAGTATATCCATCCATCTACATTGTATACCTGTGGTGTCTTTTTTTCTTTATACTATAAACGCAGTCTGCTGACAGTGTCCACCAGGTCCATAATACTGTATATAGCAGTACGGTAGGCTACTGCTGTACCTACCTCTGTGTCGTCACTCGTCGTCATACATAAAGTATACTAGTAGTATATCCATCCATCTACATTGTATACCTGTGGTGTCTTTTTTTCTTTATACTATAAACGCAGTCTGCTGACAGTGTCCACCAGGTCCATTATACTGTATATAGCAGTACGGTAGGCCACTGCTGTACCTACCTCTGTGTCGTCACTCGTCGTCATACATAAAGTATACTAGTAGTATATCCATCCATCTACATTGTATACCTGTGGTGTCTTTTTTTCTTTATACTATAAACGCAGTCTGCTGACAGTGTCCACCAGGTCCATAATACTGTATATAGCAGTACGGTAGGCCACTGCTGTACCTACCTCTGTGTCGTCACTCGTCGTCATACATAAAGTATACTAGTAGTATATCCATCCATCTACATTGTATACCTGTGGTGTCTTTTTTTCTTTATACTATAAACGCAGTCTGCTGACAGTGTCCACCAGGTCCATAATACTGTATATAGCAGTACGGTAGGCCACTGCTGTACCTACCTCTGTGTCGTCACTCGTCGTCATACATAAAGTATACTAGTAGTATATCCATCCATCTACATTGTATACCTGTGGTGTCTTTTTTTCTTTATACTATAAACGCAGTCTGCTGACAGTGTCCACCAGGTCCATTATACTGTATATAGCAGTACGGTAGGCCACTGCTGTACCTACCTCTGTGTCGTCACTCGTCGTCATACATAAAGTATACTAGTAGTATATCCATCCATCTACATTGTATACCTGTGGTGTCTTTTAGTTGTGCGCATTAAAATATGGAGAACAAAAATGTGGAGGTTAAAAAAATAGGGAAAGATCAAGATCCACTTCCAACTCGTGCTGAAGCTGCTGCCACTAGTCATGGCCGAGACGATGAAATGCCATGAACGTCGTCTGCCAAGGCCGATGCCCAATGTCATAGTACAGAGCATGTAAAATCCAAAACACAAAAGATCAGTAAAAAAATGACCCAAAAATCAAAATTAAAAGCGTCTGAGGAGAAGCGTAAACTTGCCAATATGCCATTTACGACACGGAGTGGCAAGGAACGGCTGAGGCCCTGGCCTATGTTCATGGCTAGTGGTTCAGCTTCACATGAGGATGGAAGCACTCAGCCTCTCGCTAGAAAAATGAAAAGACTTAAGCTGGCAAAAGCACAGCAAAGAACTGTGCGTTCTTCGAAATCACAAATCGCCAAGGAGAGTCCAATTGTGTCGGTTGCGATGCCTGACCTTCCCAACACTGGACGGGAAGAGCTTGCGCCTTCCACCATTTGCACGCCCCCTGCAAGTGCTGGAAGGAGCACCCGCAGTCCAGTTCCTGATAGTCAAATTGAAGATGTCAGTGTTGAAGTACACCAGGATGAGGATATGGGTGTTGCTGGCGCTGGGGAGGAAATTGACAAGGAGGATTCTGATGGTGAGGTGGTTTGTTTAAGTCAGGCACCCGGGGAGACACCTGTTGTCCGTGGGAGGAATATGGCCATTGACATGCCTGGTCAAAATACAAAAAAAATCAGCTCTTCGGTGTGGAATTATTTCAACACAAATGCGGACAACAGGTGTCAAGCCGTGTGTTGCCTTTGTCAAGCTGTAATAAGTAGGGGTAAGGACGTTAACCACCTCGGAACATCCTCCCTTATACGTCACCTGCAGCGCATTCATCATAAGTCAGTGACAAGTTCAAAAACTTTGGGCGACAGCGGAAGCAGTCCACTGACCAGTAAATCCCTTCCTCTTGTAACCAAGCTCACGCAAACCACACCACCAACTCCCTCAGTGTCAATTTCCTCCTTACCCAGGAAAGCCAATAGTCCTGCAGGCCATGTCACTGGCAAGTCTGACGAGTCCTCTCCTGCCTGGGATTCCTCCGATGCATCCTTGAGTGTAACGCCTACTGCTGCTGGCGCTGCTGTTGTTGCTGCTGGGAGTCGATGGTCATCCCAGAGGGGAAGTCGGAAGACCACTTGTACTACTTCCAGTAAGCAATTGACTGTCCAACAGTCCTTTGCGAGGAAGATGAAATATCACAGCAGTCATCCTGCTGCAAAGCGGATAACTGAGGCCTTGCCAGCCTGGGCGGTGAGAAACGTGGTTCCGGTATCCATCGTTACTTCAGAGCCAACTATAGACTTGATTGAGGTACTGTGTCCCCGGTACCAAATACCATCTAGGTTCCATTTCTCTAGGCAGGCGATACCGAGAATGTACACAGATGTCAGAAAAAGATTCACCAGTGTCCTAAAAAATGCAGTTGTACCCAATGTCCACTTAACCACGGACATGTGGACAAGTGGAGCAGGGCAGACTCAGGACTACATGACTGTGACAGCCAACTGGGTAGATGTATTGCCTCCCGCAGCAAGAACAGCAGCGGCGGCACCAGTAGCAGCATCTCACAAACGTCAACTCGTTCCTAGGCAGGCTACGCTTTGTATCACCGGTTTCCAGAATACGCACACAGCTGAAAACCTCTTACGGCAGCTGAGGAAGATCATCTCAGAATGGCTTACCCCAATTGGAATCTCCTGGGGATTTGTGGCATCGGACAACGCCAGCAATATTGTGCGTGCATTACATCTGGGCAAATTCCCATGTTTTGCACATACCTTGAATTTGGTGGTGCAGAATTATTTAAAAAACGACAGGGGCGTGCAAGAGATGCTGTCGGTGGCCAGAAGAATTGCGGGCCACTTTCGGCATACAGGCACCGCGTACAGAAGACTGGAGCACCACCAAAAACACCTGAACCTGCCCTGCCATCATCTGAAGCAAGAGGTGGTAACGAGGTGGAATTCAACCCTCTATATGCTTCAGAGGATGGAGGAGCAGCAAAAGGCCATTCAAGCCTATACATCTGCCCACGATATAGGCAAAGGAGGTGGAATGCACCTGTCTCAAGCGCAGTGGAGAATGATTTCAACGTTGTGCAAGGTTCTGCAACCTTTTGAACTTGCCACACGTGAAGTCAGTTCAGACACTGCCAGCCTGAGTCAGGTCATTCCCCTCATCAGGCTTTTGCAGAAGAAGCTGGAGGCATTGAAGGAGGAGCTAAAACAGAGCGATTCCGCTAGGCATGTGGGACTTGTGGATGGAGCCCTTCATTCGCTTAACCAGGATTCACGAGTGGTCAATCTGTTGAAATCAGAGCACTACATTTTGGCCACCGTGCTCGATCCTAGATTTAAAACCTACGTTGTATCTCTCTTTCCGGCAGACACAAGTCTGCAGAGGTTCAAAGACCTGCTGGTGAGAAAATTGTCAAGTCAAGCGGAACGTGACCCGTCACCATCTCCTCCTTCACATTCTCCCGCAACTGGGGGTGCGAGGAAAAGGCTAAGAATTCCGAGCCCACCCGCTGGCGGTGATGCAGGGCAGTCTGGAGCGAGTACTGACATCTGGTCCGGACTGAAGGACCTGCCAACGATTACTGACATGTCGTCTACTGTCACTGCATATGATTCTGTCACCATTGAAAGAATGGTGGAGGATTATATGAGTGACCGCATCCAAGTAGGCACGTCAGACAGTCCGTACGTATACTGGCAGGAAAAAGAGGCAATTTGGAGGCCCTTGCAGAAACTGGCTTTATTCTACCTAGGTTGCCCTCCCTCCAGTGTGTACTCCGAAAGAGTGTTTAGTGCCGCCACTCACCTTGTCAGCAATCGGCGTATGAGGTTACATCCAGAAAATGTGGAGAAGATGATGTTCATTAAAATTAATTATAATCAATTCCTCCGTGGAGACATTCACCAGCAGCAATTGCCTCCAGAAAGTACACGGGGACCTGAGATGGTGGATTCCAGTGGGGACGAATAAATAATCTGTGAGGAGGGGGATGTACACAGTGAAAGGGGTGATGAATCGGACGATGATGATGAGGTGGACATCTTGCCTCCGTAGAGCCAGTTTGTGCAAGGAGAGATTGATTGCTTCTTTTTTGGTGGGGGCCAGAACCAACCAGTCATTTCAGTCACAGTCGTGTGGCAGACCCTGTCGCTGAAATGATGGGTTCGTTAAAGTGTGCATGTCCTGTTTATACAACATAAGGGTGGGTGGGAGGGCCCAAGGACAATTCCATCTTGCACCTCTTTTTTCTTTCATTTTTCTTTGCGTCATGTGCTGTTTGGGGAGTATTTTTTTGAAGGGCCATCCTGCGTGACACTGCAGTGCCACTCCTAGATGGGCCAGGTGTTTGTGTCGGCCACTTGGGTCGCTTATCTTAGTCACACAGCTACCTCATTGTGCCTCTTTTTTTCTTTGCGTCATGTGCTGTTTGGGGAGTATTTTTTGAAGGGCCATCCTGCGTGACACTGCAGTGCCACTCCTAGATGGGCCAGGTGTTTGTGTCGGCCACTTGGTTCGCTTAGCTTAGTCATCCAGCGACCTCGGTGCAAATTTTAGGACTAAAAATAATATTGTGAGGTGTGAGGTGTTCAGAATAGACTGAAAATGAGTGGAAATTATGGTTATTGAGGTTAATAATACTATGGGATCAAAATGACCCCCAAATTCTATGATTTAAGCTGTTTTTTAGGGTTTTTTGAAAAAAACACCCGAATCCAAAACACATCCGAATCCGACAAAAAAATGTTGGTGAGGTTTTGCCAAAACCCGTTCGAACCCAAAACACGGCCGCGGAACCGAACCCAAAACCCAAAAAATTGCCGGTGCACATCACTAGTAAATACACAAATAAAAATCCAAAACCATAAAAATTATAGTAAAAAATGGACAAACGATAATAACATTATTACCAAAAAGGAGAGATTAGGACATATGATAAAATAATCAAATCATTATCAAAACATAAAATTCCGAGGAGATGGAGACATACAGTCATGAATGCTACCCGGGTGGTGCTATAGAATACCAAACCAGGTCCATCTCCCTCATAACTCATGAGGTACAGATTATAATCAGATGCTTCATAACAGTACATACCTACAACATCAATTCAAACAATGACAATCAGAGGAATATTCGGGCCCATTAAGCCACTTTATAGTTCTGGTTTGTTCCGCAATTCTAAAAAAAAATTTCATTTAATCAATTTACATTCCATATAAGGAGGAGAAATACCTGTATGAACTCTTATAAGGACTTACTTATGAACCAATAGGACCTCTACTCATAATGTGTGATGGTCCAACTATCAAAACGGGTGAAAAATCCTAAACAAAAATGGGGTCAGTTATTCCCAAAATATGTAATGTAAATATATTTAATAAATATATGAATATATGTATATTAGAGATGAGCGCCTGAAATTTTTCGGGTTTTGTGTTTTGGCTTTGGGTTCGGTTCCGCGGCCGTGTTTTGGGTTCGAACGCGTTTTGGCAAAACCTCACCGAATTTTTTTTGTCGGATTCGGGTGTGTTTTGGATTCGGGTGTTTTTTTCAAAAAACACTAAAAAACAGCTTCAATCATAGAATTTGGGGGTCATTTTGATCCCAAAGTATTATTAACCTCAAAAACCATAATTTACACTCATTTTCAGTCTATTCTGAATACCTCACACCTCACAATATTATTTTTAGTCCTAAAATTTGCACCGAGGTCGCTGTGTGAGTAAGATAAGCGACCCTAGTGGCCGACACAAACACCGGGCCCATCTAGGAGTGGCACTGCAGTGTCACGCAGGATGTCCCTTCCAAAAAACCCTCCCCAAACAGCACATGACGCAAAGAAAAAAAGAGGCGCAATGAGGTAGCTGTGTGAGTAAGATTAGCGACCCTAGTGGCCGACACAAACACCGGGCCCATCTAGGAGTGGCACTGCAGTGTCACGCAGGATGTCCCTTCCAAAAAACCCTCCCCAAACAGCACATGACGCAAAGAAAAAAAGAGGCGCAATGAGGTAGCTGACTGTGTGAGTAAGATTAGCGACCCTAGTGGCCGACACAAACACCGGGCCCATCTAGGAGTGGCACTGCAGTGTCACGCAGGATGTCCCTTCCAAAAAACCCTCCCCAATCAGCACATGATGCAAAGAAAAAGAAAAGAAAAAAGAGGTGCAAGATGGAATTGTCCTTGGGCCCTCCCACCCACCCTTATGTTGTATAAACAAAACAGGACATGCACACTTTAACCAACCCATCATTTCAGTGACAGGGTCTGCCACACGACTGTGACTGATATGACGGGTTGGTTTGGACCCCCCCCAAAAAAGAAGCAATTAATCTCTCCTTGCACAAACTGGCTCTACAGAGGCAAGATGTCCACCTCATCTTCACCCTCCGATATATCACCGTGTACATCCCCCTCCTCACAGATTATCAATTCGTCCCCACTGGAATCCACCATCTCAGCTCCCTGTGTACTTTGTGGAGGCAATTGCTGCTGGTCAATGTCTCCGCGGAGGAATTGATTATAATTCATTTTAATGAACATCATCTTCTCCACATTTTCTGGATGTAACCTCGTACGCCGATTGCTGACAAGGTGAGCGGCGGCACTAAACACTCTTTCGGAGTACACACTTGTGGGAGGGCAACTTAGGTAGAATAAAGCCAGTTTGTGCAAGGGCCTCCAAATTGCCTCTTTTTCCTGCCAGTATAAGTACGGACTGTGTGACGTGCCTACTTGGATGCGGTCACTCATATAATCCTCCACCATTCTATCAATGTTGAGAGAATCATATGCAGTGACAGTAGACGACATGTCCGTAATCGTTGTCAGGTCCTTCAGTCCGGACCAGATGTCAGCATCAGCAGTCGCTCCAGACTGCCCTGCATCACCGCCAGCGGGTGGGCTCGGAATTCTGAGCCTTTTCCTCGCACCCCCAGTTGCGGGAGAATGTGAAGGAGGAGATGTTGACAGGTCGCGTTCCGCTTGACTTGACAATTTTGTCACCAGCAGGTCTTTCAACCCCAGCAGACCTGTGTCTGCCGGAAAGAGAGATCCAAGGTAGGCTTTAAATCTAGGATCGAGCACGGTGGCCAAAATGTAGTGCTCTGATTTCAACAGATTGACCACCCGTGAATCCTTGTTAAGCGAATTAAGGGCTGCATCCACAAGTCCCACATGCCTAGCGGAATCGCTCCCTTTTAGCTCCTTCTTCAATGCCTCCAGCTTCTTCTGCAAAAGCCTGATGAGGGGAATGACCTGACTCAGGCTGGCAGTGTCTGAACTGACTTCACGTGTGGCAAGTTCAAAGGGCATCAGAACCTTGCACAACGTTGAAATCATTCTCCACTGCACTTGAGACAGGTGCATTCCACCTACTATATCGTGCTCAATTGTATAGGCTTGAATGGCCTTTTGCTGCTCCTCCAACCTCTGAAGCATATAGAGGGTTGAATTCCACCTCGTTACCACTTCTTGCTTCAGATGATGGCAGGGCAGGTTCAGTAGTTTTTGGTGGTGCTCCAGTCTTCTGTACGTGGTGCCTGTACGCCGAAAGTGTCCCGCAATTTTTCTGGCCACCGACAGCATCTCTTGCACGCCCCTGTCGTTTTTTAAAAAATTCTGCACCACCAAATTCAAGGTATGTGCAAAACATGGGACGTGCTGGAATTTCCCCATATTTAATGCACACACAATATTGCTGGCGTTGTCCGATGCCACAAATCCACAGGAGAGTCCAATTGGGGTAAGCCATTCCGCGATGATCTTCCTCAGTTGCCGTAAGAGGTTTTCAGCTGTGTGCGTATTCTGGAAAGCGGTGATACAAAGCGTAGCCTGCCTAGGAAAGAGTTGGCGTTTGCGAGATGCTGCTACTGGTGCCGCCGCTGCTGTTCTTGCGGCGGGAGTCCATACATCTACCCAGTGGGCTGTCACAGTCATATAGTCCTGACCCTGCCCTGCTCCACTTGTCCACATGTCCGTGGTTAAGTGGACATTGGGTACAACTGCATTTTTTAGGACACTGGTGAGTCTTTTTCTGACGTCCGTGTACATTCTCGGTATCGCCTGCCTAGAGAAGTGGAACCTAGATGGTATTTGGTAACGGGGGCACACTGCCTCAATAAATTGTCTAGTTCCCTGTGAACTAACGGCGGATACCGGACGCACGTCTAACACCAACATAGTTGTCAAGGACTCAGTTATCCGCTTTGCAGTAGGATGACTGCTGTGATATTTCATCTTCCTCGCAAAGGACTGTTGAACAGTCAATTGCTTACTGGAAGTAGTACAAGTGGGCTTACGACTTCCCCTCTGGGATGACCATCGACTCCCAGCGGCAACAACAGCAGCGCCAGCAGCAGTAGGCGTTACACGCAAGGATGCATCGGAGGAATCCCAGGCAGGAGAGGACTCGTCAGAATTGCCAGTGACATGGCCTGCAGGACTATTGGCATTCCTGGGGAAGGAGGAAATTGACACTGAGGGAGTTGGTGGGGTGGTTTGCGTGAGCTTGGTTACAAGAGGAAGGGATTTACTGGTCAGTGGACTGCTTCCGCTGTCACCCAAAGTTTTTGAACTTGTCACTGACTTATTATGAATGCGCTGCAGGTGACGTATAAGGGAGGATGTTCCGAGGTGGTTAACGTCCTTACCCCTACTTATTACAGCTTGACAAAGGGAACACACGGCTTGACACCTGTTGTCCGCATTTCTGGTGAAATACCTCCACACCGAAGAGCTGATTTTTTTGGTATTTTCACCTGGCATGTCAACGGCCATATTCCTCCCACGGACAACAGGTGTCTCCCCGGGTGCCTGACTTAAACAAACCACCTCACCATCAGAATCCTCCTGGTCAATTTCCTCCCCAGCGCCAGCAACACCCATATCCTCCTCATCCTGGTGTACTTCAACACTGACATCTTCAATCTGACTATCAGGAACTGGACTGCGGGTGCTCCTTCCAGCACTTGCAGGGGGCGTGCAAATGGTGGAAGGCGCATGCTCTTCACGTCCAGTGTTGGGAAGGTCAGGCATCGCAACCGACACAATTGGACTCTCCTTGTGGATTTGGGATTTCGAAGAATGCACAGTTCTTTGCTGTGCTGCTTTTGCCAGCTTGAGTCTTTTCATTTTTCTAGCGAGAGGCTGAGTGCTTCCATCCTCATGTGAAGCTGAACCACTAGCCATGAACATAGGCCAGGGCCTCCGCCGTTCCTTGCCACTCCGTGTGGTAAATGGCATATTGGCAAGTTTACGCTTCTCCTCCGACAATTTTATTTTAGGTTTTGGAGTCCTTTTTTTACTGATATTTGGTGTTTTGGATTTGACATGCTCTGTACTATGACATTGGGCATCGGCCTTGGCAGACGACGTTGCTGGCATTTCATCGTCTCGGCCATGACTAGTGGCAGCAGCTTCAGCACGAGGTGGAAGTGGATCTTGATCTTTCCCTAATTTTGGAACCTCAACATTTTTGTTCTCCATATTTTAATAGGCACAACTAAAAGGCACCTCAGGTAAACAATGGAGATGGATGGATTGGATACTAGTATACAATTATGGACGGGCTGCCGAGTGCCGACACAGAGGTAGCCACAGCCGTGAACTACCGCACTGTACTGTGTCTGCTGCTAATATATAGACTGGTTGATAAAGAGATAGTATACTCGTAACTAGTATGTATGTATAAAGAAAGAAAAAAAAACCACGGTTAGGTGGTATATACAATTATGGACGGGCTGCCGAGTGCCGACACAGAGGTAGCCACAGCCGTGAACTACCGCACTGTACTGTGTCTGCTGCTAATATATAGACTGGTTGATAAAGAGATAGTATACTCGTAACTAGTATGTATGTATAAAGAAAGAAAAAAAAACCACGGTTAGGTGGTATATACAATTATGGACGGGCTGCCGAGTGCCGACACAGAGGTAGCCACAGCCGTGAACTACCGCACTGTACTGTGTCTGCTGCTAATATATAGACTGGTTGATAAAGAGATAGTATACTCGTAACTAGTATGTATGTATAAAGAAAGAAAAAAAAACCACGGTTAGGTGGTATATACAATTATGGACGGGCTGCCGAGTGCCGACACAGAGGTAGCCACAGCCGTGAACTACCGCACTGTACTGTGTCTGCTGCTAATATATAGACTGGTTGATAAAGAGATAGTATACTCGTAACTAGTATGTATGTATAAAGAAAGAAAAAAAAACCACGGTTAGGTGGTATATACAATTATGGACGGGCTGCCGAGTGCCGACACAGAGGTAGCCACAGCCGTGAACTACCGCACTGTACTGTGTCTGCTGCTAATATATAGACTGGTTGATAAAGAGATAGTATACTCGTAACTAGTATGTATGTATAAAGAAAGAAAAAAAAACCACGGTTAGGTGGTATATACAATTATGGACGGGCTGCCGAGTGCCGACACAGAGGTAGCCACAGCCGTGAACTACCGCACTGTACTGTGTCTGCTGCTAATATAGACTGGTTGATAAAGAGATAGTATACTCGTAACTAGTATGTATGTATAAAGAAAGAAAAAAAAACCACGGTTAGGTGGTATATACAATTATGGACGGGCTGCCGAGTGCCGACACAGAGGTAGCCACAGCCGTGAACTACCGCACTGTACTGTGTCTGCTGCTAATATATAGACTGGTTGATAAAGAGATAGTATACTCGTAACTAGTATGTATGTATAAAGAAAGAAAAAAAAACCACGGTTAGGTGGTATATACAATTATGGACGGGCTGCCGAGTGCCGACACAGAGGTAGCCACAGCCGTGAACTACGGCACTGTACTGTGTCTGCTGCTAATATATAGACTGGTTGATAAAGAGATAGTATACTCGTAACTAGTATGTATGTATAAAGAAAGAAAAAAAAACCACGGTTAGGTGGTATATACAATTATGGACGGGCTGCCGAGTGCCGACACAGAGGTAGCCACAGCCGTGAACTACCGCACTGTACTGTGTCTGCTGCTAATATAGACTGGTTGATAAAGAGATAGTATACTCGTAACTAGTATGTATGTATAAAGAAAGAAAAAAAAACCACGGTTAGGTGGTATATACAATTATGGACGGGCTGCCGAGTGCCGACACAGAGGTAGCCACAGCCGTGAACTACCGCACTGTACTGTGTCTGCTGCTAATATATAGACTGGTTGATAAAGAGATAGTATACTCGTAACTAGTATGTATGTATAAAGAAAGAAAAAAAAACCACGGTTAGGTGGTATATACAATTATGGACGGGCTGCCGAGTGCCGACACAGAGGTAGCCACAGCCGTGAACTACCGCACTGTACTGTGTCTGCTGCTAATATAGACTGGTTGATAAAGAGATAGTATACTACTAATATTATATATACTGGTGGTCAGGTCACTGGTCACTAGTCACACTGGCAGTGGCACTCCTGCAGCAAAAGTGTGCACTGTTTAATTTTAATATAATATTATGTACTCCTGGCTCCTGCTATAACCTATAACTGGCACTGCAGTAGTGCTCCCCAGTCTCCCCCACAATTATAAGCTGTGTGAGCTGAGCAGTCAGACAGATATATAATATATATAGATGATGCAGCACACTGGCCTGAGCCTGAGCAGTGCACACAGATATGGTATGTGACTGACTGAGTCACTGTGTGTATCGCTTTTTTCAGGCAGAGAACGGATATATTAAATAAACTGCACTGTGTGTCTGGTGGTCACTCACTATATAATATATTATGTACTCCTGGCTCCTGCTATAACCTATAACTGGCACTGCAGTAGTGCTCCCCAGTCTCCCCCACAATTATAAGCTGTGTGAGCTGAGCAGTCAGACAGATATATATAATATTATATATAGATAATAGATGATGCAGCACACTGGCCTGAGCCTGAGCAGTGCACACAGATATGGTATGTGACTGAGTCACTGTGTGCTGTGTATCGCTTTTTTCAGGCAGAGAACGGATTATAAATAAAAGTGGTGGTCACTGGTCACTATCAGCAAAACTCTGCACTGTACACTACTGAGTACTCCTAATGCTCCCCAAAATTAGTAAATCAAGTGTCTCTCTAATCTATTCTAATTCTAAACGGAGAGGACGCCAGCCACGTCCTCTCCCTATCAATCTCAATGCACGTGTGAAAATGGCGGCGACGCGCGGCTCCTTATATAGAATCCGAGTCTCGCGATAGAATCCGAGCCTCGCGAGAATCCGACAGCGTCATGATGACGTTCGGGCGCGCTCGGGTTAACCGAGCAAGGCGGGAAGATCCGAGTCGCTCGGACCCGTGAAAAAAAACATGAAGTTCTGGCGGGTTCGGATTCAGAGAAACCGAACCCGCTCATCTCTAATGTATATACCTACCCCCTTCGGGTGAGCTTCAAATAAACAATGGATTTAACCACAGGTGGATAAAATCTACAATGAATTTGTTCAATATGAATATAAATTGTATCCAAGTCTATAATCATTTAACCATCTATACACAGTGGCTAGTACTTACAGATTCCTGTGTGTTCATGTGTGCTCTCCCAAAGTGCTAGTGACTAATGGCACCCAGAAGTCTCACTGACGAAGCTCATTTGTAAACAGCTGTCTGAGAGGTGCGTCCGGCCGCGAGTGCGCCAGTGGGCCACCGCTACAGCAGCATAGCCGGACCATAGCAGCAGAAGCAGCCATATTCACATCACACAACTGTACAGGTACCTCATATACTCAATCCGTGGTTAATGTACATGACCGCATGGTGGCTCAGAGATCCTGCAAGACTATGCAGTATCAGGGTGTCTCCACCATTAAGGGAATGGAATTAACCATTTGACTGCCTCTTTCCAGCACCTTTAAACAGTATATCACTCACTCTGCATCAAGGCTATAGGCATATGCAGAGAAGCAGCATTGCTGGATGGTGGGTGCACCCTGCTTTTCCACTCCCTTCTACTACCTCATCTATATACTTATTCTATGCTCTCATTGTGATTGGTAATCTTGGGGACCCTTGCGCTGATTTGACAAGGTGACCCAGACTATCACCACAAAAGCAGAAACAATACTTGCCTAAATTTCTAACCCTGAGGTGCACAAGGAACACGCTCACTCACTGTACTAATGCCTAGCACACAGTGAGGAGCAGCTGTTCCGCTGGCACCAAAGACAGGTGTGTCTCCATACTTATATCTGTACACTGGTAAACAGACATATGGTGTAAAAATTGCAAGGAATACCTGTTTTACTTAATATTTGCAGATGAGATTAATTCAATGAAAAGCTTGTCTTTTCTCTTACGTCTTAGAGGATGCTGGGGTCCATTTTAGTACCATGGGGTATAGACGGTTCTGCAGGAGCCTTCGGCACTTTAAGGCTTTTCAACAGTGTGAACTGGCTCCTCCCTCTATACACCTCCTCCAGACCTCAGTTTTGAAAATGTGCCCAGGATACTGGATGCACACTAGTGGAGCTCTACAGAGCTTTGCTGGAAAAAGACTTTCTTAGGTTTTTTATTTTACAGGGAAGCTGCTGGCAACAGCTTCCCTGCTTCGTGGGACTTAGAGGGGGGGAAGTAAGAACCAACTTCTCAATTAGTTAATGGTTCTGCTTCCGCTGACAGGACACCATTAGCTCCTGAAGGGTATTGAACACAGCCCAAGCCTGGCCAGCGTTCACTCCCACAGTACTGCCGCCACCCCCTAACAGAGCCAGAAGTCAGAAGGCTGGTGAGTATACTACCGGAGTCCTGCAGAGAGGGGATCCTCCGGTCATCTTTGGTGGCATACAGATACACGGGCAGCGGAGGGACGCTGCGCGCCATGTCTCTCAGCACAAGGGTGAAAAGCGCGGGGGGGGGGGGGGGGCGCTCTGAGGGCATGTTTTAAAACCTTACTCTCACTGGCAAAAAGGGTACATACATGTACAGCCGCTGATGTGCCATCCCCAGCCAGTAAAAATATTACATTGCTGAGGCTGAATGGCGGGGCTTTCTCCTCAGACTTGCCAGAACACTCACTGGGTGCCATTTTCTCCTGCAGAAACTCCAGTGTGAAGCTCCTGAACGCTGTTTCTCCTCATGACAACGCTGATACAAGTACAGGGTGTTATGGAAGGGGCAGAGAGTGTTCATTATAATTAGGTCTGTGGACCTATTATTGGTATATGCGCTGTAAGTGGGTAGTATTTCCACAATTCACAATAAGGCGCAGTGTGTGGACTGGCAAATCCCTTTGTGTCTCTGTGACAGACTTTAGTGTGGGTCTGTCCCCAATAGCTCCCCTGTGTGATAAGGGTGTGTGTGTGTGTGTGTGTGTGTGTGTGTGTGTGTGTGTGTACACAAGTGTGTAACATGTCAGACATTGGGGAGGGTTCTTCCCAGGAAGAACCCATTTTAGATGCACAAGAGGGTAATGTGGTGGCCCTTCCCTCTCAGAAAGAGCCGGAGTGGGTGCGAATGTTGTAAAAGAATATGTCAATGCTTGCAAAGAAATTCTCTGAGTCTGAACAACAGACTAAATATTGGAGGCAGTCTGTGGAGGATGCACTGTTTACTGACCCCTCAGCCCAGATGTACCCTTTGACTCATATATTGTGTGTAAATCTGGCTCTGGGGCCAGGTAGTTCCACCTGAGCCATTTAGCTCACCGCACGTCCCTACCCTCCATATCATACACTCGGGTCCCATCCAGTTCCCAGAAAAGGTCTCTGGCCCAGATAATGTAAGGGGACACAGACACAGATTCCGACTCTGACGTAGACACTGGGGATTTGAGAGGGGTCGATCCAAAATTAGCCAAAAGCATACAATGTATGATAATTGCCATAAAGGAAGTATTGGAGTTTCTTGAAACAACACTGGTCCCAGAGGAAAAGGATTATTTTAAATTAAATAAAAAGCAGGTTGTGACTTTTCCTACTTCAAAGGATTTGAATGCGTTCTTTGAAGAATCCTGGGATAACCCTGAGAAGAAGGATACGTGTAGCGTACCCTTTCTCTGAGGAAGACAGGCACAAATGGGAGACTCCCCCAATGATAGACACCTCAGTTTCTCAGCTGTCTAAGAAAATAGTTTTGCCTGCCCCTGGTTCAGCCTCTTTAAAAGATCCAGCTGACCTTAAATTAGAAACAACCCTGAAATCCAGTGCTCAGGCCCACCATTGCTTGTGAGTGGGTGGGTAACACTGTGGAAAAATGGTCTGACAACTTGCTTATTAACATCGACACAGTAGACAGGGATGAAATAGTCCTAACTCTCGGCCATATCAAAGATGCTGCAGGTTACTTAGTTGAAGCTATGAAGGATATTGGGTTGCTGAGTTCAAGATCCTCTGCTATGGCAATTTCAGCCCGCAGGGTGCTATGGATCCGCCAATGGAAAGCTGATGCGGAATCAAAACAAGAATATTGAGGCGCTCCCTTACAATGGAGAAGCCCTCTTTGGAGACAAGCTGGATGCCATGATTTCAACAACTACATCAGGCAAGTCAGCATTTCTGCCTTCCGCAGCTGCTCCACCTAGGAAAGGATATCATTCTCATACAATGCAGTTCTTTCGGCCCAACAAGTCCAAAAAGGCAAAGGATACCCCCTTCTTCGCAGGAAGAGGGCGAGGAAGAGGTAAAAAATCTACAACACCATCAGGCTCGCAGGAGCAGCTACTTCTGCTAAAACTTGAGCATGACGCTGGGGCTCCCCTGCGGGAGTGCGATCGGGTGAGGGTACGTCTACTGTTTTTCAGCCAGGTCTGGATTCACTCAGATCTGGATCCTTGGGTATTACAGATAGTATCCCAAGGGTACAAATTGGAATTTCAAGACCTTCCCACATGCCGATTTTTCAAATCAGCCTTACCAGCTTCTGTTCAGGACAGAGCAAAAGTGCTGAACGCACTACAGAAATTATGTCAAGACAACGTAATTTCCTTAGTTCCTGTGCCACATTAGGAAAAAGGGTTTTATTTAAGCCTGTTTGTAGTGCTGAAACGGATGGCTCGGTCAGACCGATTTTAAACCTAAAGACTCTGAACCTCTATTTGAAAAGGTTCAAATTCAAGGTGGAATCCCTGAAAGCGATGATCTCCAGCTTGGAGGAAAAGGAATTTCTGGTGTCAATGGACATCAAAGATGCTTATTTACTAGTTCCCATCTACCCTCCGCATCAGGCATACCTGAGGTTTGCGGTGCAGGACTGCCACTACCAGTTCCAAACATTGCCTTTCGGGCTCTCCACGGCTCCGAGAAGATTCACCAAGGTGATGGCGGAGATGATGGTGCTTCTTCGCAAGGAAGGAGTCAACGTAATCCCATACTTGGACAATCTCCTCATTAAAGCGAGATCCGGGGAGAAACTAGTGCAGAACATTGCGTTTTCCCTGACGGTGCTTAAACCTTCCAAAATCACAATTGGAACCCACAATGAGGTTAGCATTTCTGGGAATGATATTGGACACGGAAGCACAGAAAGTATTCCTATCGGTGGAAAAGGCTCTGGAGATCCAGAAGACCTACGAGGCTCTACAATTTGGCCGATTACATGCCAGGGTGTTCCAATGGGACCTACTGGACAAGTGGTCAGGATCGCTCCTACACATGCACCGGAGGATAATCCTGTCAATAAAAGCCAGAATTTCACTCCTTTGGTGGCTTCAAAGTTCTCACCTCCTGGAGGGGCGCAGGTTCGGGATTCAGACTTGGATCCTGGGGACCACAGATGCAAGTCTCCGAGGTTGGGGAGCAGTCACACAAGTGGAAAGCTTCCAAGGAAGATGGTCAAGTCAAGAAGTACTCCTTCACATAAACATTCTGGAATTGAGAGCTGTGTACAACAGCCTTCATCAAGCGGCACACCTTCTTCAAGGTCGTCCCATACAGATACAGTCAGACAATGTAACGGCAGTAGCTTACATAAACCGTCAGGGCGAAAAAAAAAAAGCAGAGCAGCAATGGCAGAGGTGACAAAAATTCTCCTCTGGGCAGAAAGACATGCAAAAGCTCTGTCGGCAATTTTCATTCTGGGAGTGGACAACTGGGAAGCAGACTTCCTCAGCAGACACAATCTCCATCCAGGAGAATGGGGCCTCCACCCAGAAGTCTTTGCAGAGGTAGCAGGTCATTGGGGCGTTCCTCAAGTAGATATGATGGCATCACGTCTCAACAAGAAACTTCAGAAATATTGTTCCAGGTCGAGAGACCCACAAGCAATAGCAATAGATGCACTGGTGACCCAGTGGGTGTTTCAGTCAGTGTATCTGTTCCCTCAACTTCCACTAATACCAAAAGTTCTCAAGATCATCAGAAGAACAAGGGTTCGAGCAATTCTCATTGCTCCAGACTGGCCAAGGAGGGCTTGGTATCCAGATCTTCAGGAGTTACTACTGGAAGATCTTCGACCTCTTCCTCCTAGCGGGGACCTGCTTCAGCAGGGGCCGTTAGTTTATCAAGACTTACCACGGCTACGTTTGACGGCATGGCTGTTGAGCGCCAGATCCTAGCCCGTTAAGGGTATTCCCAATGAAGTAATTCCCACTCTTATTCTGGCCAGGAAAGGGGTAACGTCTAAACATTACCATCGTATTTGGAGAAAATATGTATCTTGGTGTGAATCCAACAAGTCTCCTTCGGTGGAGTTTTAATTAGGACGTCTTCTCCTATTTCCACAGGCGGGTGTGGATGCTGGCTTGAGATTAGGGTCTATCAAGGTCCAAATTTCGGCCTTGTCCATTTTCTTTCAGAAACAGTTGGCTTCCCTTCCTGAGGTCCAGACGTTCGTGAAAAGGGTTCTGCGCATCCAACCTCCCTTTGTGCCTCCTGCGGCGCCATGGGTTATTAATGTGGTGTTGCAGTTCCTTAAATCGGACTGGTTTGAGCCTCTGCAAGAGGTAGAATTGAAGTTTCTCACTTGGAAAGTCGTCATGCTGTTGGCCTTGGCCTCAGGCAGACGAGTGTCTGAATTAAGGGCTCTGTCACACAAGAGTCCTTATTTGATTTTTCATGAAGATAGAGCTGAAATGCGGACGCGTCAGCATTTTCTTCCAAAGGTTGTGTCTTCTTTCCATATTAACCAACCTGTGGTGGTGCCAGTGGCTTATGACTCCTCAGCCATTTCAAAGTCCTTGGATGTCGTCAGAGCTTTGAGGACTTATGTTGCAAGAATGGCTCGGATAAGGAAAACAGAATCTTTGTTTGTCCTCTATGACCCCAACAAGATTGGGGGTCCTGCTTTTAAGCAGACTATTGCGTGCTGGATCAGAGGTACCATTCAGCACGCTTATTCCACGGCAGGATTGCCGTTACCGAGTTCGGTAAAGGCCCACTCTACAAGGAAAGTGGGTTCTTCCTGGGCGGCTGCCCGGGGTGTCTCGGCTTTGCAAATTTGCAGAGCAGCTACTTGGTCAGGGGCAAACACGTTTGCAAAGTTTTACAGGTTTGACACCTTGGCTGCTGACGACCTTCAGTTTGGTCAGTCAGTTCTGCAGGAACATTAGCACTTTCCCGCCCGTACTGAGAGCTTTGGTACATCCCCATGGTACTAAAATGGACCCCAGCATCCTCTAGGACAGGCATTTTCAACCGATGTGCCGCGGCACACTAGTGTGCCGTGACTGGTTGTACGGTGTGCCGCAGAGCCAGAACCGCTGCCGCACCTTCAAAACAAACTGTGTGCCCAGGCAGCAGCAGCGCTGGGATCCTCTGGGAGGCACAGACTCAAGCGCGCATGGGCCGTGACCTATGCCATGGAGATGCAGCGGTGACATCATAGGTCACGCCTGCCGCATTCCACAAGCCAGGCAGCCCGCCCGCCTGCATCCACACCTACCCTCCCTCCTGCCCGCCACGCTCCTGTATCCACACCTGCCCTGCCTCCTGCCCGCCACCCTCCCGCATCCGCACCTGCCGCCCGCCCGCACGCATGCAGGCACCCACAGCTGCCCGCCTGCTGCTCAGTGCTCACAGCACTGTATGCAACCCCCGCCATTGAGGGACCGACAAGGCGGAGGACAGATGACGGTAGGGGCTAATATTTGTGGGGAATAAAGTATGGGGGGGCAATGTAACTTATGTGGGGAGCAATGTATGTGGGGGGCAATGTAACTTATTTGGGGAGGAATATATTGTATGTAGGGAGCAATGTAATTTATGTGGGGAGGAAAATGGTTTATGTAGGGTGCAATGTGATTGTTTTTTCTATGGGGAATAATGTAATCGTTCTTTTCTGTGGAGGCCAATGTGTGTGTGTGTGGGGGGGCTTTTTGTTTTACTGTGGGGGGGCAACGTCTTTGTTTTTTTTCCTCGTGGGGGACTGATGGTGTGCCTTGGCAATTTAAAAATATTGTTCGGTGTGCCACGAGTTAAAAAAGGTTGAAAATCACTGCTCTAGGACGTAAGAGAAAATAGGATTTTATGTACCTACCGGTAAATCCTTTTCTTGTAGTCCATAGAGGATGCTGGGCGCCCGGCCGGTTCTCATTTTTCCTGCAGAATTACTTTTTGTCTTTTACACAGGTTCTCATGTGTTAAGATGTTCACAGCTGTTGCTATTGCGTTAGGCATTTCACGTTGGCATGGGTTATGTTGAAGGCCATGTTAGGCGGCGTGTTTTGTTAGGTGTGAGCTGGTGTGAATCTCGCCACTAGTTTAATGTAAATTCTTCTCTCGAAGTTGTCCGTCTCCTCGGGCACAGTTCCTATACTGAGGTCTGGAGGAGGGGCATAGAGGGAGGAGCCAGTTCACACTGTTGAAAAGTCTTAAAGTGCCGAAGGCTCCTGCGGAACCGTCTATACCCCATGGTACTAAAATGGACACCCGCATCCTCAACGGACTACGAGAAAAGGATTTACCGGTAGGTAATTAAAATCCTATTTTTCTTTGCAAGGAGTGGGACTGGTATACTGGATGGTATATGAGATATGAGAACACAAGACATAATACAATAAGCATTTCCTCCTATACTAAACGGAGGAATTAACATTTGTATTTTTCAAACCATTACTGATTTTTCTACTTTGCTGATACTAAGAGTTTCTCTGTACAGTTGTGATTTTCTGCTCGGCGTATCCGTATGATTACAGTGATATACAGTATTGACAAGTAACCAGACTTGTAAATCAGGCGATCTGTGCTGCTGTTTATTTGCTACATAGCAAGGGTATATAACTAATTAAGATATCAATCTGATTAGTAAAGGGTATAAGTACCCCACATGATATTTAGCATTATATAATAACACTTCGCTAAGCTTGCCATTCTGAGAACCATCTCATTGCTCAAACCTATCTGCATATGAGCAATTATGTTTTTTATCTATATGTAATGTCTGTGTTTTTCTGTCTGTTTGTCTTTTGATATACTCAACCCCCATTTTTTAATAGCTCTAATAAAAGTTAATTTTTAAATATATCATACAACATAAGAGTGCCCCCCAAACCAGAGAGTTTCTTTTTCTTTCCTTTGCGCCATATTACCTGACTCTTCGGGGTGCACCTCCACATGAGATATTTCATAGAATAAACACAGCCACTTGATTAAATTATTGTGGATCACATCACAAATTCCTACCCTGTGTAGGGAATAATCATTACCTGTGATTGGTTTCTCCCAATCTCCCCTTTCCCTCAAAAGCATACTTAGCGGGATGCCGGCAGTCAGGATTCCGACGTCAGCTTTATGAATAGTGTCGGAGTTCCAGTGCCGGACTTCTGACCAGTGTTGGGATTACAGTGTCTCGATTCCGACTGCCGGCATCCCCAATGCCAGCATGCCAAACTCATCCCATTTTATATATTTATCAGTAAACAACACTTCTATGTAATATAGATATGTGGAGCTAATTTGTTTAATACAAGTTGTACTGTAGGTATATGACCATTTTATGTTCACACAAGCATGTGTGTTCAGTCAGTAAATAATTCCAAAGGTCAAAATAGAAAATCCTTCTTTTTCCCCTCTTTAAGATAATTGTGTTTTGAAATACACAAGATCCTATTTCCAATTCTTCAGTATTTGTTCAGGTGCAAAATGCAAATACTAGTTGAGAGTGGATGAGGGTTTAAGTGTAATAGGATTAGGTATAGAGTTACAGGCAGGTATTGTTTCTTCACCAGTGTTTATTATTGTATTTAAATGAAATCTTTCATAGTTTTTTTTTTTTTTAGTTTTTTTTTTAATTAGAAGTATTATTTTCTTTCCTGTGTATTGCTGCCTATATACAGTAGGTGATAATGTCAATTATTACCATTAAACATAAAGCTATACACTATTACAGACTGAGTACGCTATTTGCGTACTGAGTACCATAGGGGTGCGCACTTAGCGTAACAGACGCTAGGCCGTGGGCGCGACGCACGAGCGACACGTACGCTCACGGATTCACGATTCATATCGAGCACGTTATAGGCGTAGCGAGTACCGTACTGCTACGCTATTGGCATAGCGGACGCTGATCCGTGAGAGTGAGACACGAGCGGCGCAGACGCTCACAGAATGATACGCAGTAAACCTTATTAATAAAACACAGTAAGAATATGCTTATACTCTAAACCTAAGTAGTCAGATACTACAATGATGTAACGCTTAAAAACCTTAACAATGTGTATGCTGTTTGAGCGATTGAGACGCTAAGAAAAGCCCTTTGCAGTAAACAGGGAAAACACAAGACATGGTTTGGATTAAAAAAACCACAGCAGCTCTGACACCGCCGTGGATGGTTTAGAGAAAAAGGGAAACACAATACAAGTTATACACTACAAACTAACATAGAAATCTAAACAGAATAACAGAAAATAATGTGAACAATGGCGAATAATTGCAAACAAGAGCGAACAAATGAGAACATACATGGCGAACAAAATGGCAAACAAAATGGCTACAGAGAATATACATACGTGGGGATGATTCGCAGGCGCGACCTGGATCCAGTCCTCAGCATTCAGAGAGAAAGCCTTCAGAGAGAGTGAGGCTGGCCAATCTAGCACCGGTGATAGCTTAGATTTTAAGCAGCGATCGCTCCGTGAGTACCCCCCTTTTCTTTATTTCTTTCATTCCTCCATACAGTGTCGGACTGGGGCATGAAGGGCCCACCGGAGGGGATGCAGTTATAGGGGACCATACTTAGGGGTGTGGCCAGCCTCCACAGAGGCTTGAAATACACAATAGTTCAGTGTAGTGTAATGCAACATATCTACCATGTATAATACAAGTGCACAGTCTGGAACCTGATCCCTAGAGGACGTAGTGGGTCCTCAGGCAGTGGGGCCTACCGGTGGTTTCCCTGGTACCCCTGTGGGCCAGTCCGACCCTGCCTCCATATATTTTAGTCTTTAGAGAGTACCACACTCAGTGCAAATATAGATAGAAGGCAATATCATAGCATAATACTGTTTTATTACAGAAATTAAAAACATAGGTAAAAACATAAATGGACAAAAAGTGGTTTGCAAGTGACAAAGAGATATGGAGGAATAAAAGAAATAAAGAAAGACAAGAGAGTAGAGTGATGTGCTGCTGTCATAATGCAGTGCTGCTGTCAGTGAGGCTGCGATGTGCTGCTGTCAGTAGGGCAGTGATGTGCTGCTGTCAGTGAGGCTGTGATGTGCTGCTGTCAGTGAGGCTGTGATGTGCTGCTGTCAGTGAGGCTGTGATGTGCTGCTGTCAGTGAGGCAGTGAGGGGCTGCTGTCAGTAGGATAGTGATGTGCTGCTATCAGCAAGGTTCGGAGGTGCTGCTGTCAGTGAGACGGGTACGGGCTGCTGTCAGTGACGCAGGGGTGTGCTGCTGTCAGTGAGGCAGTGATGTGCTCCTGTAAGTGAGACAATGATGTGCTGCTGTCAGTGAGGCAGTGATGTGCTGCTTTCAGTAAGGCTGGGATGTGCTACTGTCAGTGAAGCAGCATTGTACTGCTGTCAGTGAGGTGGGGATATGCTGCTGTCAGGGAGGCTGGGATGTGCTGCTGTCAGTGAGGCAGGGATGTGCTGCTGTCAGTTAGGTTGGTATGTGCTGCTGTCAGTGAGGCAGGGATGTGCTGCTGTCAGTGAGGCAGGGATGTGCTGCTGTCAGAGAGGCAGGGATGTGTTGCTGTCAGTGAAGCAGGGATGTGCTGCTGTCAGTGACGCAGTGATGTGCAGCTGTCAGTGAGGCAGGGATTTGCTGCTGTCAGTGAGGTTGCTATGTGCTGCTGTCAGTGAGGTAGTGATGCACCGCTGTCAGTGAGGCTGCGATGTTCTTCTTTCAGCAAGGCAAGGCAGTGTTGTGCTGCTCAGTGCCATCTTACCGTAGAGTAGGCCCCTGGGCAAAGCAGTGCACTGAGGCCCCTACCCATCTTCCAGTGGGGTAGGGGTGGGGGTGCTATTAGCGGCAGCTTTGATGTCCCGTGGGTAGTAGGGGGTGTTCTGTTTTCCGCTCAGCATGTAGGACCTGGAGCAGTAATTTTTGCTAATTACTCCTTTACTGTAGAGATGGTGGGAGGTGGGGCGGGAGGGAAAACACTAAACTGTAGAAGGGGGCACTGGGCTGAATGAAGGGGCTGTTTTCTGGCCAAGACTGGTCATGTTGCTACCATGCCACTCATGCAGCAGCACAACATCACTGGGGACTGGTACGCCTACAATGCCTGTCACAAGTGCCGAAAGCCATTTCCAGGCGCCATCCAAGAACTCATGCTGGTGGTGCCTTTCTCAATCACTACAATGTACCTGCCAGCAATTCCAACAAAGTGGTGGATTTTCTGGCCCATGAACTCATCTTACTCTTTCATAGTAATACAGTACGTCTGGCTAGATAACAGTTCACCAGAACACAGAACAAGTTCTTCATTATGAGTTTGTTAGAACTTACAGCAATATTCCAGCTCACAGATGATATTATCCCACTCCCAAAAGTGCAAGAGGGGTGAACAGGTACTGTTTTCAATGACTTGTTGGTACGCATACCTCATCTTCCCGTAACACTTTTCACCTGTCAGCAGCAGCAACCGCTAGTCCCAACCACACTGCAGTGTGCTTGGCTGAGGAGGGTGCAGGGAGGCTGCTCGCTTTGCATGATGTGCAGATCTGCTCCTGACTTAGCAGCGTGTGGTGCCCCCTGTGCAGAGCATTTTCTTTATATTTTTATTGGGGGTGTGGCAACACAGCAATGATTTGGCCATGCTGATTAGTACCTACCCAGACTCGACCAAGGTGACCCTATAGAGACCCTATTGACAGGCTAGGAGAACTGTATTCTGGAAAATATTTTGATTGATACCATAGTAAAAATATAGAGATTTATACTGTGATGGCACATCTAACCATGGCTAAAATGTAATTACAGGTCGGATATCCGTTATCAGGATACCTGTTAACTGAAATATTCAGAAAACTGGAATATTTTGGCCCTCTAGTGTGTCACTGACCTAGGTTGGGGGTGTTGTGAACTCGGGGGTTCTCCCGATGGTAGAGGAGAGGAACCACAGTTGGGTCGGAACAGGGATGGCTTGATATAGGTCTTCCTCATACAGGACTCTGACAGAGAAGCTTGGTGAAAATATTAAAGGAATTTATTGCAGGAAGAGAGCAACACAATGTCACATAACAGAGAAGGAGCGTATGGAGAAATGTCCAGGAAGTACTTGTGAGTGATGGTAATAGATACTGGTGACTGAAGAACTTGAGAGCGGTGGTTAAAAGACACTGATGATTTGAAGAACTTGAGAGCAGTGGTTAGAACTCTGATAATTTGAAGAACTTGAGAGCGGTGGTTAAAGACACTGATGATTTGAAGAACTTGAGAGCGGTGGGTTAAAGACACTGATGATTTGAAGAACTTGAGAGCGGTGGTTAAAGACACTGATGATTTGAAGAACTTGAGAGCAGTGGTTAAAGACACTGATGATTTGAAGAACTTGAGAGCGGTGGTTAAAGACACTGATGATTTGAAGAACTTGAGAGCGAGGGTTAAAGACACTGAGGACTTGTATAACTTGAGAGCGAGGGTTAAAGACACTGAGGACTTGTATAACTTGAGAGCGAGGGTTAAAGACACTGAGGACTTGTATAACTTGAGAGTGAGGGTTAAAGACACTGAGGACTTGTATAACTTGAGAGCGAGGGTTAAAGACACTGAGGACTTGTATAACTTGAGAGCGAGGGTTAAAGACACTGAGGACTTGTATAACTTGAGAGCGAGGGTTAACCTGCAGCCCACGCTGACTCCAAGAAGCACTGGTGACTGGAGCGCAGTGGAACCCAGCAGCGGCTGGGAACGCTGGAAGCTGTGCAACAACTGACACCTGGAAATGCCGGAGACACTGGGGTATGCTGCAGAGAGATCCGCCGAGGACAGAAGCACTGGCATCAACTTCAGAGGAAAAGACGATACTCAGGCGCCGAGGCGCTGCCCGGCGTCTGCCTTTGAATCTCCCGCCTCCGCTGGATTGGCGGAACAGTCTGATGACGTCACCTGCTCCCCGCCCACGTGATGCCGGGTGTCATGGCGGCGCCCCTGCCCCGGGGAACCGCCGGGAGCCGCGCCAGCCAGGCGCCGGAGCCCGTGGACCACCGAAGGTGGAGGCCGCAACACAGACCAGCAGGCACGCAGGGGTAAGCGCGGTGAACGCCGCCTATGGCGTGTGACATAGTGACGTCTTGGCATGGCAGGCATCATGATGTCATTGGAGCCCATGGCCAATCACAGACAGGTGGGGGAGGGGCTTTGCAGCCATTCACTCACCATTGCTACTCCCAGGTCCTGCTGCTGACCCGCAAGACCCCCCCGCCGGCGTGCCAGACTCTCCCGCCAATGCGCTGGACCTGCCGCCGACCCCCTGGATCCCCCCGCTGACATGCCGGACCCTGCCCCTAACCCCTTGGACCCCCCTGCCGACACGCCAGACTCACCACGAACCCCAGGGAGCCCTCCAGTTAACAGGTATTCTGTTATCTGGAAAATACCATTATACTCGACCTGTACTGTATTTCTGTTTTATATGCTATACAAAAATGCAGCAAATGGAAAAAGCACTATGTCGTGCATTTCCTTAATCAGAATAGATCAGAGACTCTCAAACGTGGTCCTTAAGGCACCCCAACGGTCCAGGTTTTAAGTAGAGATGAGCGGGTTCGGTTTCTTTGAATCCGAACCCGCACGAACTTCACTTTTTTTTTCACGGGTCCGAGCGACTCGGATCTTCCCGCCTTGCTCGGTTAACCCGAGCGCGCCCGAACGTCATCATGACGCTGTCGGATTCTCGCGAGACTCGGATTCTATATAAGGAGCCGCGCGTCGCCGCCATTTTCACACGTGCATTGAGATTGATAGGGAGAGGACGTGGCTGGCGTCCTCTCCATTAGAATAGATTAGAAGAGAGAGAGAGAGAGAGAGATTGTGCAGACAGAGTTTACCACAGTGACCAGTGCAGTTGTTGTTAAGTTAACTTTTATTTAATATATCCGTTCTCTGCTATATCCGTTCTCTGCCTGAAAAAAACGATACACAGCAGTCACACAGTGTGACTCAGTCTGTGTGCACTCAGCTCAGCCCAGTGTGCTGCACATCAATGTATAAAAGCTTATAATAATTGTGGGGGAGACTGGGGAGCACTGCAGGTTGTTATAGCAGGAGCCAGGAGTACATAATTTCTCTATCGTCCTAAGTGGATGCTGGGGTTCCTGAAAGGACCATGGGGAATAGCGGCTCCGCAGGAGACAGGGCACAAAAAAGTAAAGCTTTACTAGGTCAGGTGGTGTGCACTGGCTCCTCCCCCTATGACCCTCCTCCAGACTCCAGTTAGATTTTGTGCCCGAACGAGAAGGGTGCAATCTAGGTGGCTCTCCTAAAGAGCTGCTTAGAGAAAGTTTAGTTTAGGTTTTTTTCTTTACAGTGAGTCCTGCTGGCAACAGGATCACTGCAACGTGGGACTTAGGGGGAAAGTAGTAAACTCACCTGCATGCAGAGTGGATTTGCTGCTTGGCTACTGGACACCATTAGCTCCAGAGGGATCGAACACAGGCCCAGCCGTGGAGTCCGGTCCCGGAGCCGCGCCGCCGACCCCCTTGCAGATGCTGAAGCGTGAAGAGGTCCGGAAACCGGCGGCTGAAGACTCCTCAGTCTTCATAAGGTAGCGCACAGCACTGCAGCTGTGCGCCATTTTCCTCTCAGCACACTTCACTGGGCAGTCACTGAGGGTGCAGAGCGCTGGGGGGGGGCGCTCTGAGAGGCAAATATAAACCTTATACAAGGCTAAAAATACCTCACATATAGCCCATAGGGGCTATATGGAGATATTTAACCCCTGCCTGACTGGAAAAATAGCGGGAGAAGAACCCGCCGAAAAAGGGGCGGGGCCTATCTCCTCAGCACACGGCGCCATTTTCTGTCACAGCTCCGCTGGTCAGAACGGCTCCCAGGTCTCTCCCCTGCACTGCACTACAGAAACAGGGTAAAACAGAGAGGGGGGGCACATTAATGGCTATATATATATATATATATTAAAGCAGCTATAAGGGAGCACTTAATATAAGGATATCCCTTGTATATATAGCGCTTTGTGGTGTGTGCTGGCAGACTCTCCCTCTGTCTCCCCAAAAGGGCTAGTGGGTCCTGTCTTCATTAGAGCATTCCCTGTGAGTTTGCGGTGTGTGTCGGTACGTGGTGTCGACATGTATGAGGACGATATTGGTGTGGAGGCGGAGCAATTGCCAAATATGCAGATGTCACCCCCCAGGGGGTCGACACCAGAATGGATGCCTTTATTTGTGGAATTACGTGATGGTTTATCTTCCCTTAAACAGTCAGTTGAGGACATGAGGCGGCCGGACAATCAATTAATGCCTGTCCAGGCGCCTCAAACACCGTCAGGGGCTGTAAAACGCCCTTTGCCTCAGTCGGTCGACACAGACCCAGACACGGGCACTGATTCCAGTGACGACGGTAGAAATTCAAACGTATTTTCCAGTAGGGCCACACGTTATATGATTTTGGCAATGAAGGAGACGTTACATTTAGCTGATACTACAGATACCGTAAAACAGGGTATTATGTATGGTGTGAAAAAACTACAAACAGTTTTTCCTGAATCAGAAGAATTAAATGACGTGTGTGATGAAGCGTGGGTTGCTCCTGATAAAAAGTTGATAATTTCAAAAAAGTTATTGGCATTATACCCTTTCCCGCCAGAGGTTAGGGCGCGCTGGGAAACACCCCCTAAGGTGGACAAGGCGCTCACACGCTTATCCAAACAAGTGGCGTTACCCTCTCCTGAGACGGCCGCACTTAAGGATCCATCAGATAGAAAGATGGAAGTTATTCAAAAGAATATATACACACATGCAGGTGTTATACTACGACCAGCTATAGCAACTGCCTGGATGTGCAGTGCTGGAGTAGTTTGGTCAGAATCCCTGATTGAAAATATTGATACCCTAGATAGGGACAATGTTTTACTGTCGTTAGAACAAATAAAGGATGCATTTATCTATATGCGTGATGTACAGAGGGATATTTGCACACTGGCATCTCGGGTGAGTGCTATGTCCATTTCAGCCAGAAGAGCCTTATGGACACGACAGTGGACAGGCGATGCGGATTCAAAACATCACATGGAGGTTTTGCCGTATAAAGGGGAGGAGTTATTTGGAGTTGGTCTATCAGACTTGGTGGCCACGGCTACTGCCGGGAAATCCACTTTTTTACCTCAAGTCACTCCCCAACAGAGAAAGGCACCGACCTTTCAACCGCAGCCTTTTCGCTCCTACAAAAATAAGAGAGCAAAGGGCTTGTCGTACCTGCCACGAGGCAGAGGAAGAGGGAGGAGACACCAACAGGCAGCTCCTTCCCAGGAACAGAAGCCCTCCCCGGCTCCTGCAAAAACCTCAGCATGACGCTGGGGCCTCTCAAGCGGACTCGGGGACAGTGGGGGGCCGTCTCAAAAATTACAGCGCGCAGTGGGCTCACTCGCAGGTAGACCCCTGGATCCTGCAGATAATATCTCAGGGGTACAGGTTGGAATTAGAGACGGATCCTCCTCATCGTTTCCTGAAGTCTGCCTTACCAACCGTCTCTTCCGAAAGGGAGAGGGTGTTGGAAGCCATTCACAAGCTGTACGCTCAGCAGGTGATAGTCAAAGTACCCCTATTACAACAAGGAAAGGGGTATTATTCCACTCTATTTGTGGTACCGAAGCCGGATGGCTCGGTAAGGCCTATTCTAAATCTGAAGTCCTTGAACCTCTACATAAAAAAGTTCAAGTTCAAGATGGAGTCACTCAGAGCAGTGATAGCGAACCTGGAAGAAGGGGACTTTATGGTATCCTTGGACATCAAGGATGCGTATCTACACGTTCCGATTTACCACGCACACCAGGGGTACCTCAGGTTCATTGTTCAAAACTGTCACTATCAGTTTCAGACGCTGCCGTTCGGATTGTCCACGGCGCCTCGGGTCTTTACCAAGGTAATGGCCGAGATGATGATTCTTCTTCGAAGAAAAGGCGTATTAGTTATCCCATACTTGGACGATCTCCTAATAAGGGCAAGGTCCAGAGAACAGCTGGAGACAGCTTTAGCACTATCTCAAGAGGTGCTAAGACAACACGGGTGGATTCTGAATATTCCAAAATCCCATTTAATCCCGACAACTCGTCTGCTGTTCCTAGGAATGATTCTGGACACGGTTCAGAAAAAGGTTTTCCTTCCAGAGGAAAAAGCCAAGGAGTTATCCGATCTGGTCAGGAACCTCCTAAAACCAGGAAAAGTGTCAGTACATCAATGCACAAGAGTCCTGGGAAAAATGGTGGCTTCTTACGAAGCAATTCCATTCGGCAGATTCCATGCAAGAATATTCCAAAGGGATCTGTTGGACAAATGGTCAGGGTCGCATCTGCAGATGCACCTGCGAATAACCCTGTCACCAAAGACAAGGGTGTCACTTCTGTGGTGGTTGCAGAAGGCTCACCTATTAGAAGGCCGCAGATTCGGCATTCAGGATTGGATCCTGGTGACCACGGACGCCAGCCTGAGAGGCTGGGGAGCAGTCACACAAGGAAGAAACTTCCAGGGAGTATGGACGAGTCTGGAAAAGTCTCTTCACATAAACGTTCTGGAACTAAGAGCAATCTACAATGCTCTAAGCCAGGCGGAACTTCTCCTGCAAGGAAAGCCGGTGTTGATTCAGTCGGACAACATCACGGCGGTCGCCCATGTAAACAGGCAGGGCGGCACAAGAAGCAGGAGTGCAATGGCAGAAGCTGCCAAGATTCTTCGCTGGGCGGAGAATCACGTGATAGCACTGTCAGCAGTGTTCATCCCGGGCGTGGACAACTGGGAAGCAGACTTCCTCAGCAGACACGATCTTCATCCGGGAGAGTGGGGTCTACATCCAGAAGTCTTTAACATGTTAATAGACCGTTGGGAAAGACCAATTGTAGACATGATGGCGTCTCGCCTCAACAAGAAACTGGACAAATATTGCGCCAGGTCAAGAGATCCACAGGCAATAGCTGTGGACGCACTGGTAACTCCTTGGGTGTACCAGTCAGTGTATGTGTTTCCTCCTCTGCCGCTCATACCAAAGGTATTGAAGATCATACGGCAAAGAAGAGTAAGAACAATACTAGTGGTTCCGGATTGGCCGAGAAGGACTTGGTATCCGGAACTTCAAGAGATGCTCACGGACGAACCGTGGCCTCTACCTCTGAGAAGGGACCTGCTACAGCAGGGTCCCTGTCTTTTTCAAGACTTACCGCGGCTGCGTTTGACGGCATGGCGGTTGAACGCCAGATCCTAAAAGGGAAAGGCATTCCAGAAGAAGTCATTCCTACCTTGATTAAGGCACGGAAGGAAGTCACCGTGAAACATTATCACCGCATTTGGCGAAAATATGTAGCGTGGTGCGAGGATCGGAGGGTTCCGACGGAGGAATTCCAACTGGGTCGTTTCCTACATTTCCTGCAATCAGGATTATCTATGGGTCTCAAATTGGGATCCATTAAGGTTCAAATTTCGGCCCTGTCAATATTCTTCCAAAAAGAATTGGCCTCTGTCCCTGAGGTCCAGACTTTTGTCAAGGGAGTACTGCATATACAGCCTCCTGTGGTGCCTCCGGTGGCACCGTGGGATCTAAATGTAGTTTTAGATTTCCTCAAATCCCATTGGTTTGAACCATTGAAAAAGGTGGATTTGAAATATCTCACATTGAAAGTGACTATGTTACTAGCCCTGGCCTCTGCCAGGAGAGTATCTGAATTGGCGGCTTTATCTTATAAAAGTCCTTATCTAATCTTCCATTCGGATAGGGCAGAACTGCGGACTCGTCCGCATTTTCTCCCTAAAGTGGTATCAGCATTTCATCTGAACCAACCTATTGTGGTGCCTGCGGCCACTAGCGACTTGGAGGACTCCAAGTTGTTGGACGTTGTCAGAGCCTTAAAAATATACATTGCAAGGACGGCTGGAGTCAGAAAATCTGACTCGCTGTTTATATTGTATGCACCCAACAAGTTGGGCGCACCTGCTTCTAAGCAGTCGATTGCTCGTTGGATTTGTAACACAATTCAACTTGCACATTCTGTGGCAGGCCTGCCACAGCCTAAAACTGTAAAAGCCCACTCCACAAGGAAGGTGGGCTCATCTTGGGCGGCTGCCCGAGGGGTCTCGGCATTACAACTCTGCCGAGCAGCTACGTGGTCGGGGGAGAACACGTTTGTAAAATTTTACAAATTTGATACCCTGGCAAAGGAGGACCTGGAGTTCTCTCATTCGGTGCTGCAGAGTCATCCGCACTCTCCCGCCCGTTTGGGAGCTTTGGTATAATCCCCATGGTCCTTTCAGGAACCCCAGCATCCACTTAGGACGATAGAGAAAATAAGAATTTACTTACCGATAATTCTATTTCTCGGAGTCCGTAGTGGATGCTGGGCGCCCATCCCAAGTGCGGATTATCTGCAATACTTGTACATAGTTATTGTTAACTAATTCGGGTTATTGTTAAGGAGCCATCTTTAAGAGGCCCTTTCTGTTGTCATACTGTTAACTGGGTTTAGATCACAAGTTGTACGGTGTGATTGGTGTGGCTGGTATGAGTCTTACCCGGGATTCAAAATGCCTCCCTTATTGTGTATGCTCGTCCGGGCACAGTACCTAACTGGAGTCTGGAGGAGGGTCATAGGGGGAGGAGCCAGTGCACACCACCTGACCTAGTAAAGCTTTACTTTTTTGTGCCCTGTCTCCTGCGGAGCCGCTATTCCCCATGGTCCTTTCAGGAACCCCAGCATCCACTACGGACTCCGAGAAATAGAATTATCGGTAAGTAAATTCTTATTATTATATTAATTTAAAATTAAACAGTGCACACTTTTGCTGCAGGAGTGCCACTGCCAGTGTGACTAGTGGTGACCAGTGCCTGACCACCAGTATAGTAGTATATTGTTGTATACTATCTCTTTATCAACCAGTCTATATTAGCAGCAGACACAGTACAGTGCGGTAGTTCACGGCTGTGGCTACCTCTGTGTCGGCAGTCGGCACTCGGCAGGCAGTCCGTCCATCCATAATTGTATAATTATATACCACCTAACCGTGGTATTTTTTTTTCTTTCTTTATACCGTCGTCATAGTCATACTAGTTGTTACGAGTATACTACTATCTCTTTATCAACCAGTGTACAGTGCGGTAGTTCACGGCTGTGGCTACCTCTGTGTCGGCAGTCGGCAGGCAGTCCGTCCATCCATAATTGTATTATTATAATATATACCACCTAACCGTGGTTTTTTTTTCATTCTTTATACCGTCATAGTGTCATACTAGTTGTTACGAGTATACTACTATCTCTTTATCAACCAGTGTACAGTGCGGTAGTTCACGGCTGTGGCTACCTCTGTGTCGGCAGTCGGCAGGCAGTCCGTCCATCCATAATTGTATTATAATATATACCACCTAACCGTGGTTTTTTTTTCATTCTTTATACCGTCATAGTGTCATACTAGTTGTTACGAGTATACTACTATCTCTTTATCAACCAGTGTACAGTGCGGTAGTTCACGGCTGTGGCTACCTCTGTGTCGGCAGTCGGCAGGCAGTCCGTCCATCCATAATTGTATTATAATATATACCACCTAACCGTGGTTTTTTTTTCATTCTTTATACCGTCATAGTCAGTCATACTAGTTGTTACGAGTATACTACTATCTCTTTATCAACCAGTGTACAGTGCGGTAGTTCACGGCTGTGGCTACCTCTGTGTCGGCACTCGGCAGGCAGTCCGTCCATCCATAATTGTATTATAATATATACCACCTAACCGTGGTTTTTTTTTCATTCTTTATACCGTCATAGTGTCATACTAGTTGTTACGAGTATACTACTATCTCTTTATCAACCAGTGTACAGTGCGGTAGTTCACGGCTGTGGCTACCTCTGTGTCGGCAGTCGGCAGGCAGTCCGTCCATCCATAATTGTATTATAATATATACCACCTAACCGTGTTTTTTTTTTCATTCTTTATACCGTCATAGTGTCATACTAGTTGTTACGAGTATACTACTATCTCTTTATCAACCAGTGTACAGTGCGGTAGTTCACGGCTGTGGCTACCTCTGTGTCGGCAGTCGGCAGGCAGTCCGTCCATCCATAATTGTATTATAATATATACCACCTAACCGTGGTTTTTTTTCCATTCTTTATACCGTCATAGTCAGTCATACTAGTTGTTACGAGTATACTACTATCTCTTTATCAACCAGTGTACAGTGCGGTAGTTCACGGCTGTGGCTACCTCTGTGTCGGAACTCGGCAGGCAGTCCGTCCATCCATAATTGTATTACAATATATACCACCTAACCGTGGTTTTTTTTTCATTCTTTATACCGTCATAGTCAGTCATACTAGTTGTTACGAGTATACTACTATCTCTTTATCAACCAGTGTACAGTGCGGTAGTTCACGGCTGTGGCTACCTCTGTGTCGGAACTCGGCAGGCAGTCCGTCCATCCATAATTGTATTACAATATATACCACCTAACCGTGTTTTTTTTTTCATTCTTTATACCGTCATAGTCAGTCATACTAGTTGTTACGAGTATACTACTATCTCTTTATCAACCAGTGTACAGTGCGGTAGTTCACGGCTGTGGCTACCTCTGTGTCGGAACTCGGCAGGCAGTCCGTCCATCCATAATTGTATTATTATAATATATACCACCTAACCGTGTTTTTTTTTTCATTCTTTATACCGTCATAGTGTCATACTAGTTGTTACGAGTATACTACTATCTCTTTATCAACCAGTGTACAGTGCGGTAGTTCACGGCTGTGGCTACCTCTGTGTCGGCAGTCGGCAGGCAGTCCGTCCATCCATAATTGTATTATAATATATACCACCTAACCGTGGTTTTTTTTTCATTCTTTATACCGTCATAGTCAGTCATACTAGTTGTTACGAGTATACTACTATCTCTTTATCAACCAGTGTACAGTGCGGTAGTTCACGGCTGTGGCTACCTCTGTGTCGGAACTCGGCAGGCAGTCCGTCCATCCATAATTGTATTACAATATATACCACCTAACCGTGGTTTTTTTTTCATTCTTTATACCGTCATAGTCAGTCATACTAGTTGTTACGAGTATACTACTATCTCTTTATCAACCAGTGTACAGTGCGGTAGTTCACGGCTGTGGCTACCTCTGTGTCGGCACTCGGCAGGCAGTCCGTCCATCCATAATTGTATTACAATATATACCACCTAACCGTGGTTTTTTTATACCACCTAACCGTGGCAGTCCGTCCATAATTGTATACTAGTATCCAATCCATCCATCTCCATTGTTTACCTGAGGTGCCTTTTAGTTCTGCCTATAAAATATGGAGAACAAAAAAGTTGAGGTTCCAAAATTAGGGAAAGATCAAGATCCACTTCCACCTCGTGCTGAAGCTGCTGCCACTAGTCATGGCCGAGACGATGAAATGCCAGCAACGTCGTCTGCCAAGGCCGATGCCCAATGTCATAGTACAGAGCATGTCAAATCCAAAACACCAAATATCAGAAAAAAAAGGACTCCAAAACCTAAAATAAAATTGTCGGAGGAGAAGCGTAAACTTGCCAATATGCCATTTACCACACGGAGTGGCAAGGAACGGCTGAGGCCCTGGCCTATGTTCATGGCTAGTGGTTCAGCTTCACATGAGGATGGAAGCACTCAGCCTCTCGCTAGAAAACTGAAAAGACTCAAGCTGGCAAAAGCACCGCAAAGAACTGTGCGTTCTTTGAAATCCCAAATCCACAAGGAGAGTCCAATTGTGTCGGTTGCGATGCCTGACCTTCCCAACACTGGACGTGAAGAGCATGCGCCTTCCACTATTTGCATGCCCCCTGCAAGTGCTGGAAGGAGCACCCGCAGTCCAGTTCCTGATAGTCAGATTGAAGATGTCAGTGTTGAAGTACACCAGGATGAGGAGGATATGGGTGTTGCTGGCGCTGGGGAGGAAATTGACCAGAAGGATTCTGATGGTGAGGTGGTTTGTTTAAGTCAGGCACCCGGGGAGACACCTGTTGTCCGTGGGAGGAATATGGCCGTTGACATGCCAGGTGAAAATACCAAAAAAATCAGCTCTTCGGTGTGGAGGTATTTCACCAGAAATGCGGACAACAGGTGTCAAGCCGTGTGTTCCCTTTGTCAAGCTGTAATAAGTAGGGGTAAGGACGTTAACCACCTCGGAACATCCTCCCTTATACGTCACCTGCAGCGCATTCATAATAAGTCAGTGACAAGTTCAAAAACTTTGGGTGACAGCGGAAGCAGTCCACTGACCAGTAAATCCCTTCCTCTTGTAACCAAGCTCACGCAAACCACCCCACCAACTCCCTCAGTGTCAATTTCCTCCTTCCCCAGGAATGCCAATAGTCCTGCAGGCCATGTCACTGGCAAGTCTGACGAGTCCTCTCCTGCCTGGGATTCCTCCGATGCATCCTTGCGTGTAACGCCTACTGCTGCTGGCGCTGCTGTTGTTGCCGCTGGGAGTCGATGGTCATCCCAGAGGGGAAGTCGTAAGCCCACTTGTACTACTTCCAGTAAGCAATTGACTGTTCAACAGTCCTTTGCGAGGAAGATGAAATATCACAGCAGTCATCCTACTGCAAAGCGGATAACTGAGGCCTTGACAACTATGTTGGTGTTAGACGTGCGTCCGGTATCCGCCGTTAGTTCACAGGGAACTAGACAATTTATTGAGGCAGTGTGCCCCCGTTACCAAATACCATCTAGGTTCCACTTCTCTAGGCAGGCGATACCGAGAATGTACACGGACGTCAGAAAAAGACTCACCAGTGTCCTAAAAAATGCAGTTGTACCCAATGTCCACTTAACCACGGACATGTGGACAAGTGGAGCAGGGCAGGGTCAGGACTATATGACTGTGACAGCCCACTGGGTAGATGTATGGACTCCCGCCGCAAGAACAGCAGCGGCGGCACCAGTAGCAGCATCTCGCAAACGCCAACTCTTTCCTAGGCAGGCTACGCTTTGTATCACCGCTTTCCAGAATACGCACACAGCTGAAAACCTCTTACGGCAACTGAGGAAGATCATCGCGGAATGGCTTACCCCAATTGGACTCTCCTGTGGATTTGTGGCATCGGACAACGCCAGCAATATTGTGTGTGCATTAAATATGGGCAAATTCCAGCACGTCCCATGTTTTGCACATACCTTGAATTTGGTGGTGCAGATTTTTTTAAAAAACGACAGGGGCGTGCAAGAGATGCTGTCGGTGGCCAGAAAAATTGCGGGACACTTTCGGCGTACAGGCACCACGTACAGAAGACTGGAGCACCACCAAAAACTACTGAACCTGCCCTGCCATCATCTGAAGCAAGAAGTGGTAACGAGGTGGAATTCAACCCTCTATATGCTTCAGAGGTTGGAGGAGCAGCAAAAGGCCATTCAAGCCTATACAATTGAGCACGATATAGGAGATGGAATGCACCTGTCTCAAGTGCAGTGGAGAATGATTTCAACGTTGTGCAAGGTTCTGATGCCCTTTGAACTTGCCACACGTGAAGTCAGTTCAGACACTGCCAGCCTGAGTCAGGTCATTCCCCTCATCAGGCTTTTGCAGAAGAAGCTGGAGGCATTGAAGAAGGAGCTAACACGGAGCGATTCCGCTAGGCATGTGGGACTTGTGGATGCAGCCCTTAATTCGCTTAACAAGGATTCACGGGTGGTCAATCTGTTGAAATCAGAGCACTACATTTTGGCCACCGTGCTCGATCCTAGATTTAAAGCCTACCTTGGATCTCTCTTTCCGGCAGACACAGGTCTGCTGGGGTTGAAAGACCTGCTGGTGACAAAATTGTCAAGTCAAGCGGAACGCGACCTGTCAACATCTCCTCCTTCACATTCTCCCGCAACTGGGGGTGCGAGGAAAAGGCTCAGAATTCCGAGCCCACCCGCTGGCGGTGATGCAGGGCAGTCTGGAGCGACTGCTGATGCTGACATCTGGTCCGGACTGAAGGACCTGACAACGATTACGGACATGTCGTCTACTGTCACTGCATATGATTCTCTCAACATTGATAGAATGGTGGAGGATTATATGAGTGACCGCATCCAAGTAGGCACGTCACACAGTCCGTACTTATACTGGCAGGAAAAAGAGGCAATTTGGAGGCCCTTGCACAAACTGGCTTTATTCTACCTAAGTTGCCCTCCCACAAGTGTGTACTCCGAAAGAGTGTTTAGTGCCGCCGCTCACCGTGTCAGCAATCGGCGTACGAGGTTACATCCAGAAAATGTGGAGAAGATGATGTTCATTAAAATGAATTATAATCAATTCCTCCGCGGAGACATTGACCAGCAGCAATTGCCTCCACAAAGTACACAGGGAGCTGAGATGGTGGATTCCAGTGGGGACGAATTGATAATCTGTGAGGAGGGGGATGTACACGGTGATATATCGGAGGGTGAAGATGAGGTGGACATCTTGCCTCTGTAGAGCCAGTTTGTGCAAGGAGAGATTAATTGCTTCTTTTTTGGGGGGGGTCCAAACCAACCCGTCATATCAGTCACAGTCGTGTGGCAGACCCTGTCACTGAAATGATGGGTTGGTTAAAGTGTGCATGTCCTGTTTTGTTTATACAACATAAGGGTGGGTGGGAGGGCCCAAGGATAATTCCATCTTGCACCTCTTTTTTCTTTTCTTTTTCTTTGCATCATGTGCTGATTGGGGAGGGTTTTTTGGAAGGGACATCCTGCGTGACACTGCAGTGCCACTCCTAGATGGGCCCGGTGTTTGTGTCGGCCACTAGGGTCGCTAATCTTACTCACACAGCTACCTCATTGCGCCTCTTTTTTTCTTTGCGTCATGTGCTGTTTGGGGAGGGTTTTTTGGAAGGGACATCCTGCGTGACACTGCAGTGCCACTCCTAGATGGGCCCGGTGTTTGTGTCGGCCACTAGGGTCGCTAATCTTACTCACACAGTCAGCTACCTCATTGCGCCTCTTTTTTTCTTTGCGTCATGTGCTGTTTGGGGAGGGTTTTTTGGAAGGGCCATCCTGCGTGACACTGCAGTGCCACTCCTAGATGGGCCCGGTGTTTGTGTCGGCCACTAGGGTCGCTAATCTTACTCACACAGCTACCTCATTGCGCCTCTTTTTTTCTTTGCGTCATGTGCTGTTTGGGGAGGGTTTTTTGGAAGGGCCATCCTGCGTGACACTGCAGTGCCACTCCTAGATGGGCCCGGTGTTTGTGTCGGCCACTAGGGTCGCTAATCTTACTCACACAGCTACCTCATTGCGCCTCTTTTTTTCTTTGCGTCATGTGCTGTTTGGGGAGGGTTTTTTGGAAGGGACATCCTGCGTGACACTGCAGTGCCACTCCTAGATGGGCCCGGTGTTTGTGTCGGCCACTAGGGTCGCTTATCTTACTCACACAGCGACCTCGGTGCAAATTTTAGGACTAAAAATAATATTGTGAGGTGTGAGGTATTCAGAATAGACTGAAAATGAGTGTAAATTATGGTTTTTGAGGTTAATAATACTTTGGGATCAAAATGACCCCCAAATTCTATGATTTAAGCTGTTTTTTAGTGTTTTTGGAAAAAAACACCCGAATCCAAAACACACCCGAATCCGCCAAAAATAATTCGGTGAGGTTTTGCCAAAACGCGTTCGAACCCAAAACACGGCCGCGGAACCGAACCCAAAACCAAAACACAAAACCCGAAAAATTTCAGGCGCTCATCTCTAGTTTTAAGTTTATCCATGCTTGGCCACAGGTAACTTAATTAGCATCTCAGTCAATTTGATTTAACCATCTGTGCTGAGCCATGGACCGTTGTGGTGCCTTGAGGGGGTGTGGTATGTAAGGTCGACCAGACTTAGGTCGACAGTGTCTAAGTCGACAACTATTGGTCGACAGTAAGTAGGCCAACATCGTTTCTAGGTCGACAGGGACTCCAGGCAAACATGTTCTAGGTCGACATGACAGAAGGTTGACATCAGTTTTTTCACTTTTTTTGGTTTAGTTTTCTCCGTACAGTGACCGGGAACACCAATTAGTGCACCGTGTCCCCTCGCATGGCTCGCTTCGCTCGCCATGTTTCGGGCATGGTGCCTCGCTCTGCTACCGCTGCACTCGGCACAGGTTATTGTTCCCAATTGTAGTCCACGTGGATCGTAAAGTATGAAAAAGTTCAAAAAATGGGAAAAAAATGGGAAAAACTCATGTCGACCTTTTGTCATGTAGACCTAGAGTCCCTGTCGACCTAGAAACTATGTCGACCTACTTACTGTCAACCAATAGTGGTCGACCTAGACAGTGTCGACCTAAGTGTGGTCGACCTAGAGATAGGATACCGCCTTAAGGACCTTTGAGAACCTCTGGGTTAGATCTTTACGCTGTAGCTGCATCTCCTGCTTTATAACTGAAACACTTTCCTAATAGATACTAAAAATTTAATTATTAAAGAAAATAGTTAGGCACTTTGTTTCAGTGCTCTGTTTTGCGTTGAGTAATTACAGAGATTCTCTACTGTGTGAAGTCCTGAGAACAGGACATTTTAGATTCTAGGTAAAGTGTTTCCCAAGGTGCCATAATAATGCTATATGTCTCCTGGCTCTGCAGTGTTCCACTCAATTCCCATAGCTTATTCTGCAAAGAGAATATGCCACTAAGGGGGTCATTCCGAGTTGATCGCTAGCTGCTGTTGTTCGCTGTGTAGCGATCAGTGAAAAAAATGCGCACGCGCGTCGTACTGGTACAAAGTCCTTTGTGGTTTTGCACTGGTTCTAACGACGATTCCAAACGCACAGCCGATCGCAAGGAGATTGACATGAAGTGGGCGTTTCTGGGTGGCAACTGACCATTTTCAGGGAGTGTTTGGCAAAACGCAGGCGTGGCTGATAAAACGCAGGCGTGGCTGGGCGTTCGCTGGGCGGGTGTGTGACGTCAAAAGCCGTCCCTCCGTCGTTAGAATCAACACGCACGAAGAGTAACTACAGGGCTGGTCTTGTTTTGCACAAAAAGATTTTGCAGGCGCTTTGCTGCACAAGCGTTCGCACTTCTGCAAAGTGAAAATACACTCCCCAGTGGGCGGCGACAATGCGTTTGCACGGCTGCTAAAAACGGCTAGCGAGTGATCAACTCGGAATGACCCCCTAAATCAAGAAAACATTTAATGTCTGCTTTATATACATCAGTTATACACATCTCATTGAAATCTTCTACAATAATACAGTCATATACAGGTTAATAGAATATTTCTCTTTGTCTTCTTCCACATACAAAGTAATATAGAAGAGATGATGGTGTGAATAAGTCAGAAAGCATCACTGAGTCTGGAAATGTGTGCGGCTGATTTTTGTCTTTGTACCAGAGAATAGTTTAAGGCCAACAAATAAGAGTACACCAAGGTCAGCTAACATTGAGAAAACAGTACTAGAGGAAATGTCGTGGGACCTTACTAACAGGCAGAACAAAAAGTTCAACACAAACGTTCATTACAGCCAATTTTCCAGCTAACAAGAAAAATCAGTTAGAATTGTTTTTTAAATGTAGATTTTATTGAAGTTTTTAAAGATAGCCAGACACAAATCAACATATCATACTTGCCTACTCTCCCGGAATGGCCGAGACACTCTCGAAAACCGGATGACCCTCCCACCCCCCCAGAAGAGCAGGCAAGTCTCCCGATTCTTAAATTCCCCCCTGCCCGGCCCCCCACTTTGTGAGTAAAGTGGGTGGTCCAGGCAGTCGATGACGCAATTCTTGTTGAATCGCGTCATCATAGCCACGCCCCCAGAGGGGTGGAGCGGAGGATATAGGGTGGGGTGGAGGCGGGGCGGGGCATGGCTACAGAGGGACGTCATTTAAGCCATGCCCACCCCGCCCTATATCCTCCGCTCCGCCCCCTCTGCTCGTCATTGTCCTGCCCCGCCCTCCTGCTGAGCCGACCTGGCTGCTCTCTCCCAGAGAGAGCAGCCAGGAAGTAGGTAAGTATGACATATACAACAGTGAGAAATACAGTGTCAAAGAGAGCGAATGACCAAACCAACGAAACGGCGGCCAAATGCCGCAGTTCCTCCCCCTCCCGCCCAGCGATCGCCTCTGCCTGTCAATCAGGCAGAGGCGATCGTATCCCTGCTACAGCCTTTGGCCGTCTGGCATGCGCCGGCGCACTAAAACACAGCGAGCGAACGGGTCAGAATGACCCCCTAAGTACCACTGATATACAATAGACATTTATAAGTGTTTTCCTGGATCCTAACACAGATAGAGGATTTGGCCACATTTTCAAGAATTTAAATTCACTAATCTGGCTCTAGAGGCCCCTGAAGTCTCTCTCTAAGGTAAGCTCATGGGACTCCTTTGGAGGGTGGTTGTGGGAGAGCAGAAGACCATAACGGGAAGAAATAAGGCCCTTAGAATAAGATAATTGAAGACAGAATGTTTCCAAGGGGGTTTAGGTAGGGCACCTACATGAGCCCAAAAGTGAAGAGTAGTGATGGCAGAGTTGTAGACAGAGGTGTAACTAGGGTAGGGCGAGGGGCGCCTTGGCAGGCCCAGCAGAGGGGGTTGCCGCCGATGGCCAGGGCATCATGCCTCACTCGCCCCTGTGATGCCGCAATGTGAGGGGAGTAGAGCGCAGCGTCTCTTCCTCCCCTCACCGCCGCTGCCAGAACCAGCAGCGCTGGTGTGTCCAGTCTCCGGCGGCGTTAGCCAATCAGAGCTTGCGGACCGGCTCCTGATTGGCTGCCGGTCCGCGAGCTCTGATTGGCTAGCGAACCGGCGCCACATAGCCGCCGCCGGAGACCTGGAGCGGTGAGGGGCAGGAGAGGCGCTGCGCTCTCCTCCCCTCTCATAGCACAGCCACGAAACGGGAAGAAGCGGTGAGTGAGCGGGGGGGGGGGGGGGAGGCACTGTGGGGCATGTATCTGGCACTGTGGGGCAATGTAACTGGCACTGTGGGGCAATGTAATATGCACTGTGGGGCATGTATCTGGCACTGTGGGGCATGTGTCTGGCACTGTGGGGCAATGTTACTAGCACTGTGGGGCATGTAACTGGCACTGTGGGGCATGTAACTGGCACCGTGGGGCATGTATCTGGCACTGTGGGGCATGTATCTGGCACTGTGGGGCATATATCTGGCACTGTGGGGCATGTAACTGGCACTGTGGGGCATGTATCTGGCACTGTGGGGCATGTATCTGGCACTGTGGGGCATATATCTGGCACTGTGGGGCATGTAACTGGCACTGTGGGGCATGTATCTGGCACTGTGGGGCATGTAACTGGCACCGTGGGGCATGTATCTGGCACTGTGGGGCATGTATCTGGCACTGTGGGGCATATATCTGGCACTGTGGGGCATGTAACTGGCACTGTGGGGCATGTATCTGGCACTGTGGGGCATTGTAACTGGCATTGTGGGGCAATGTAACTGGCACTGTGAAGCATGTAACTGGCACTGTGGGGCATTTTCAGTGGCCACACCCCTTCTAGTGCGTGGCCACACCCCTTCTGGTGTGTGTCCAGGCCCATTTTTTCACCACTTTGGCGCGCGCACATACTTCTTTTGGTGTGTTTTTTTTTTTGGGGGGGGGGGGGGGGGGCGCCACTCTTCATCTTGCCTTGGGCTCCGAAAACCCTAGTTACACCTCTGGTTGTAGATATTGATGAGAACACTTGGGGAGGAGATCAAATCTATTTTGAAAAGAACTGGAAATATGCAGAAGGGATCAGTGTCAATAAGAAATTTTATGTTTTGATAAGTCCAATAGACAAAAGGCTTAGGGTGAAGCCCAGAAGAAAAGTCTTGGTTGTTCCACAAGGGAGTCATAAGTAGCCGGTTTTGGATCAGTGAATAGGTTTTATTACAATAGTCCCAGATCGATAGAGAGAAACGGAGTGTCACACGCCATAGGTGGCGTTCACCGCGCTTACCACTGCGTGCCTGCTGGTCTGTGTTGCGGCCTCCACCTTCGGTGGTCCACGGGCTCCGGCGCCTGGCTGGCGCGGCTCCCGGCGGTTCCCCGGGGCAGGGGCGCCGCCATGACACCCGGCATCACGTGGGCGGGGAGCAGGTGACGTCATCAGACTGTTCTGCCAATCCAGCGGAGGCGGGAGATTCAAAGGCAGACGCCGGGCAGCGCCTCGGCGCCTGAGTATCGTCTTTTCCTCTGAAGTGGATGCCAGTGCTTCTGTCCTCGGCAGATCTCTCTGCAGTATACCCCAGTGTCTCCGGCATTTCCAGGTGTCAGTTGTTGCACAGCTTCCAGCGTTCCCAGCCGCTGCTGGGTTCCACTGCGCTCCAGTCACCAGTGCTTCTTGGAGTCAGCGTGGGCTGCAGGTTAACCCTCGCTCTCAAGTTATACAAGTCCTCAGTGTCTTTAACCCTCACTCTCAAGTTATACAAGTCTTCAGTGTCTTTAACCCTCGCTCTCAAGTTATACAAGTCCTCAGTGTCTTTAACCCTCGCTCTCAAGTTATACAAGTCCTCAGTGTCTTTAACCCTCGCTCTCAAGTTATACAAGTCCTCAGTGTCTTTAACCCTCGCTCTCAAGTTATACAAGTCCTGTGTCTTTAACCCTCGCTCTCAAGTTATACAAGTCCTCAGTGTCTTTAACCCTCGCTCTCAAGTTATACAAGTCCTCAGTGTCTTTTAACCCTCGCTCTCAAGTTCTTCAAATCATCAGTGTCTTTAACCACCGCTCTCAAGTTCTTCAAATCATCAGTGTCTTTAACCACCGCTCTCAAGTTCTTCAAATCATCAGTGTCTTTAACCACCGCTTTCAAGTTCTTCAAATCATCAGTGTCTTTAACCACCGCTCTCAAGTTCTTCAAATCATCAGTGTCTTTAACCACCGCTCTCAAGTTCTTCAAATTACCAGAGTCCTAACCACCGCTCTCAAGTTCTTCAAATCATCAGTGTCTTTTAACCACCACTCTCAAGTTCTTCAGTCACCTGTATCTATTACCATCACTCACAAGTACTTCCTGGACATTTCTCCATACGCTCCTTCTCTGTTATGTGACATTGTGTTGCTCTCTTCCTGCAATAAAGTCCTTTAATATTTTCACCAAGCTTCTCTGTCAGAGTCCTGTATGAGGAAGACCTATATCAAGCCATCCCTGTTCCGACCCAACTGTGGTTCCTCTCCTCTACCATCGGGAGAACCCCCGAGTTCACAACACCCCCAACCTAGGTCAGTAACAGTATACTCAGGCCTCATGGACCCGGGGGATCGGAGCCCAGAGGCAAGTACCATCCAGGACTTGATTTCTCAAGTACAAAGTCAGGTAGCAGCACAGGGCCAGGTGATGCATTATCTCCAGGAATTATCTGGCTGGCTGGATCAAATTCAGACTTCTCTGGCTTCAGTAGTACCGGCCCCAGCTCCAGTACCCACTCCAGTGGTAGTCTCTAGTAATATTCCATCCTCCTCTGGAACTAGGTCACGCCTTCAGCTCCCTACTCCTTCTCGCTATAATGGGAATTCAAAGAATTGCCGTGGTTTTCTCAATCAGTGCGAGGTACACATAACTTCCCTACTGATCGGTCCAAGGTGGCATACATTATTTCTTTGCTCGAGGGTTCAGCGTTGGATTGGGTGTCTCCGTTATGGGAGCGATCTGATCCATTGGTTTCTAGTTACACCAATTTCATTACGTCGTTCCGGAGGATCTTTGATGAGCCTGGCAGGATGACCGCTGCCTCTGCAGACTTGCTTCGTGTCCGACAAGGCTCTCGTTCAGTGGGACAGTATGTGATTAATTTTCAGACCATAGCCTCAGAACTGCGTTGGAATAATGATGCTCTTAGGGCTGCCTTTTGGAACGGGCTATCCGACCGCCTAAAGGACGAGTTGGTCACTAGAGATTTGCCGGATTCTTTAGAACAGTTGATCTCGCTCTGTGTAAAGGTGGATCTTCGCATGCAGGAACGAGGTGGCGAACGTAGTCGGTCAGATCGATCAAGGGTCCGATCTCTTCCGTCTAAGCAAACGATTATTCCAAGTCCTGATGAACCTATGCAGATTAATCGATCCCGGCTGTCCCCAGAAGAACGTCAGTGTCGTCGTGAGGGTAGACTCTGCCTCTACTGTGGAGCCGCGGGAAACGGGCAGTCCTAGCTTGTTCCGGAGGAGTCGAGCTAGGAGTTTCTGCTAAACCTTCTCCGCCAGTGGACTGTTTACTCTCCGTGTCTTTGTTCTCCGAGTCAATAGCCAAACCCGTTAAGGCTCTGCTGGACTCAGGGGCTGCAGGGAATTTTAATTCCCTTTCCTGTGCCCAGGATCTGGGTTGTCAGCTACGGTCGGTCGAACGACCTATTACGTTGACTGCTATCAATGGTACCCGAATTTGTAACGGTCTGATTTCAAGTTGTACAGTACCAATCAAACTGCAAGTGGGAGTTCTGCATCAAGAACACCTAGAGTTCCTAGTGATTCGGGAGATGCCCCACGATCTGGTTCTTGGCCTTCCTTGGCTTAAACTTCACAACCCTCACGTCGACTGGAGTTCGACACAAATAACATCTTGGAGTTCTTTATGTCATTCAAATTGTCTCACCCCAGTCTATCCGCTCCGTGTATCTTCCAAGTCAGATGAAGGGCTCATTCCAGAGGCCTATCGGGAGTTCTCTGACGTGTTCTCGGAGCAAGCGGACGATCAGCTACCACCGCATAGACCCTGGGACTGCCCCATTGAGCTCATTCCGGGGAAAATGCCACCTTGAGGTCGCACTTATCCCTTGTCATTGCCCGAGACCAAAGCTATGTCGGACTATATTAAGTCCAGTCTACAGAAGGGATTCATCCGCCCCTCTACTTCTCCGGCGGGGGGAGGTTTCTTTTTTGTGAAGAAGAAGGACGGAGGGCTGAGACCATGTATTGACTATCGTGGTCTAAATGATGTCACCATTAAGAATAAGTATCCTTTGCCGCTCATTACGGAGCTTTTTGATAGAGTTTGCGGAGCCCGAGTTTTCACCAAGCTTGATTTAAGGGGAGCTTATAATTTGATCCGTATCCGACAAGGGGACGAATGGAAGACGGCCTTCAATACCAGGGACGGGCATTACGAGTATCTGGTAATGCCGTTTGGCCTCAGCAACGCCCCTGCCATCTTCCAGGGATTCATTAACGAAGTCTTTCGGGATATGCTATACCTAAGTGTAGTGGTATATTTGGATGACATTCTGATATTTTCTAAAAATCTCACAGAGCACAGAATACAGGTCAAAGAGGTACTTCTTCGATTGCGAAAGAATCATCTTTATGGCAAGATTTCCAAATGTACTTTTGAGGTTCCTTCTATTCCATTTCTTCGTTACATCATTTTGGGCACGGAGCTTCGTATGGATCCAGAGACACTCACTGCCATCCGGGACTGGACTCAGCCTCTTTCCTTGAAAGCGGTACAACGATTTCTGGGCTTTGCAAATTACTACCAGAAATTCATAAAGGGATTCTTTACCATCGTGGCACCCATTACTGCCCTAACCAAGAAGGGTTCCGACCCAAGTCATTGGTCCTCCGAAGCTGTAGCAGCGTTCGCTCAGTTAAAGGCAGCCTTTATGTCCGCTCTAGTCCTTCAACAACCAAATTTTTCAAAACCATTCTTCTTGGAGGTTGATGCTTCCTCTGTAGGCATAGGTGCCGTGCTTTCGCAGTACGCTCCAGATGGGAAGTTACATCCATGTTGTTTCCATTCTCGCAAATTCTCTCCTGCGGAACAGAATTACACCATTGGAGACAAAGAGCTTTTGGCAATAAAATCTGCTTCGGAGGAATGGAGATACCTTTTGGAAGGTGCTAAACACCTAATTACACTTTTCACTGATCATAAGAATTTGCTGTACCTCAAGATGGCCCAGTGCTTGAATCCCCGTCAAGCTAGATGGGCGCTCTTCTTTACCCGGTTTTCGTTTGTTATTAAGTACCGGGCTGGGACTTTTAACACCAAAGCTGATGCTTTATCCCGTTCCTTAACAGCTTCGGATGAGGAGAATTCCGTTGAGAAGGCTTTGATTCTCAGTCCAGTTTCTATGTCAGCGGCTCCCACCGCTTTGGGTCCTCCACCTGGGAGAATGTCTGTGCCAGCTAAATTTCGACCAAGGTTGTTGCAGTGGGCTCATGTTTCCAAGTTTTCTGGTCATCCGGGAGTTCAAAAAGATGTGGGAGTTTCTACGAAGGTCTTACTGGGGGGACACTATGAAGAAGGATATTCAAGATTATGTCAACTCATGTCCTCAGTGTGCTCAGCACAAAATTCCTCGTTTGCCTTCTGCGGGGTTATTGCATCCACTGTCCATTCCTCGGAGGCCTTGGACCCATATCTCTATGGACTTTGTCACCGAATTGCCCCTCTCCAAGGGTCACAATACTGTCTGGGTAATTATCGACCGTTTCTCTAAGATGGCACATTTTGTACCTTTGACTGGGTTACCCTCAGCTCCCAAGTTGGCATTGTTATTCATCCGAGAACATTTCCGCCTGCACGGTTTACCTCAGGAAATCGTCTCTGACCGGGGGGTACAATTCACTGCAAGATTCTGGAGAGCTCTGTACGGCCTTACAAATAAAACTCAAGTTTTCATCCGCTTACCATCCACAAACCAATGGGCAAACTGAACGCGTCAATCAAGATTTAGAGACTTTTCTCCGTGTTTATCTTTCTCCTTCGCAAGATGATTGGGTGGAACTGTTGCCATGGGCCGAGTTTGCCCATAATCATCTGTACCACTCTTCGACTGGTGAGTCCCCATTTTTCATTAATTATGGGTTCCATCCTCAAGTTCCTGAATTACCCATTTGTCCTCCGAAAGAAGTTCCTGCTGCAGCTTCTACTCTTCGGCACTTCAGTCAAATTTGGAGTCGAGTTCATGCTAATCTCAAGAGAGTTTCCGGTCGCTATAAGTTCTTTGCGGATAGAAAGCGACGAGCAGCTCCCCAATACAAGGTTGGTGACAGGGTATGGCTTTCCACCCGCAACCTCCGGTTAAGGGTGCCCACTATGAAGTTCGCCCCAAAGTTTATTGGTTCTTACCCCGTGTTACAAGTCCTGAACCCGGTTGTCTGCAAATTGGGATTGCCTTCCCACCTCCGGATACCAAACTCCTTTCATGTCTCTCTCCTTCGCCCCCTTATTTTAAACCGGTTCCATATAAAGTCCCAGAGGCCAACCTCTGCAGAGTCTGAAGCTGGAATGGACTTTGAAATCAAAGCTATTCTTGACTCTCGTTATCTTCACAAGAAGCTACAGTATTTGGTGGAGTGGAAAGGTTTTGGCCCCGAGGAGAGGAGCTGGGTCAAGGCTACTGAAGTTATGGCTCCCCGACTGGTGCGGATTTTCCATTCCAGACATCCGACAAAACCTGGAAAGTGTCCGGGGGCCACTCCTGGAGGAGGGGGTACTGTCACACGCCATAGGCAACGTTCACCGTGCTTACCCCTGCGTGCCTGCTGGTCTGTGTCGCGGCCTCCACCTTCGGGGGTCCACGGGCTCCGGCGCCTGGCTGGCGCGGCTCCCGGCGGTACCCCGAGGCAGGGGCGCCGCCATGACACCCGGCATCACGTGGACGGGGAGCAGGTGACGTCATCAGACTGTTCCGCCAATCCAGCGGAGGCGGGAGATTCAAAGGCAGACGCCGGGCAGCGCCTCACCGCCTGAGTATCGTCTTTTCCTCTGAAGTGGATGCTTCTGTCCTCGGCGGATCTCTCTGCAGTATACCCCAGTGCCTCCGGCATTTCCAGGTGTCAGTTGTTGCACAGCTTCCAGCGTTCCCAGCCGCTGCTGGGTTCCACTGTGCTCCAGTCACCAGTGCTTCTTGGAGTCAGCGTGGGCTGCAGGTTAACCCTCGCTCTCAAGTTATACAAGTCCTCAGTGTCTTTAACCCTCACTCTCAAGTTATACAAGTCTTCAGTGTCTTTAACCCTCGCTCTCAAGTTATACAAGTCCTCAGTGTCTTTAACCCTCGCTCTCAAGTTATAAAAGTCCTCAGTGTCTTTAACCTTCACTCTCAAGTTATACAAGTCCTCAGTGTCTTTAACCCTCGCTCTCAAGTTATACAAGTCTTCAGTGTCTTTAACCCTCGCTCTCAAGTTATACAAGTCCTCAGTGTCTTTAACCCTCGCTCTCAAGTTATACAAGTCCTAAGTGTCTTTAACCTTCGCTCTCAAGTTATACAAGTCCCCAGTGTCTTTAACCCTCGCTCTCAAGTTATACAAGTCCTCAGTGTCTTTTAACCCTCGCTCTCAAGTTCTTCAAATCATCAGTGTCTTTAACGACCGCTCTCAAGTTCTTCAAATCATCAGTGTCTTTAACCACCGCTCTCAAGTTCTTCAAATCATCAGTGTCTTTAACCACTGCTTTCAAGTTCTTCAAATCATCAGTGTCTTTAACCACCGCTCTCAAGTTCTTCAAATCATCAGTGTCTTTTAACCACCGCTCTCAAGTTCTTCAAATTACCAGAGTCCTAACCACCGCTCTCAAGTTCTTCAAATCATCAGTGTCTTTTAACCACCGCTCTCAAGCTTCTCTGTCAGAGTCCTGTATGAGGAAGACCTATATCAAGCCATCCCTGTTCCGACCCAACTGTGGTTCCTCTCCTCTACCATCGGGAGAACCCCCGAGTTCACAACACCCCCAACCTAGGTCAGTGACACCTTGGTCTGGGCTTCATCCTGAACAGCGAGTAGGGGGAGAGAGAGTTCAAAGTATCTGCCTCAAGATCAGCCCATGCTCTGCAGTGTCAACTGGTGTGAGCGAGGTCTGCCTGGATTAGATGAGTCGCTAAGTAAAATTTCTGAAAGTTCGGGAGACCCAAGCTACTATCTTTGGAGCAATAACATATTATTCAAAATCACAGTAAGTGGCATATTCAATTAGCTGTGTGGTTAAATGCTCTTCAATTAATTAACCTTTTCCCCACATTGAAAATCAGGGGATAACGCATGGAAAAGCACTGATTTCACGTAAGCTGCGGGAGCAGTGGGTTTTCCCCATACGTTAACCCCCGATGGTGCCTTTTTCCCCCGCACACTTTTCTTTGCATCTCCTGAAGCTATGAGAAAAAGTAGACCTTCTGGGATTAAAGTGCAGGTTAATTCTGATAATCACAAAAAAATGGGAGTGCTAAGGAGGAGTATATGTTTAATAAAATAACAAGAATAAAAAGCAAGATAATTGCAACTATGTACATATATTAATAATAGATTCACAGAAACATCAATAGTAGCTCTATAAAATGGTAATTAGTGAAATAAAAACAATTGATGGACATCAGGCTGTAACAATGTTGAGAAAGCAGTCTTTTTCAAATATACACCGTATTCACAGCAATATGAAACAGAGGAGGATGCAGGTCAAAAAGTTGTGGTATTATGGCCCTCATTCCGAGTTGATCGCTCGCTAGCTACTTTTAGCAGCCGTGCAAACGCATAGTCGCCGCCCACGGGGGAGTGTATTTCCGCTTTGCAGAAGTGCGAACGCCTGTGCAGCCGCGCGGCAACAAACACATTTTGTGCAGAACAAGACCAGCCCTGTAGTTACTTATTCTGTGCGATGATTGTTGCGACGAGTGACACGGTAATGACGTCAGATACCCGCCCAGCAAACGCCCGGCCACGCCTGCGCTTTTCCAAACACTGCCTGAAAACGGCCAGTTGCCACCCAGAAACTCCCTCTTCCTGTCAATCTCCTTGCGTTCGGCTGTGCGATTGGAATCGTCGCTATAACCAGTGCAAAATCACAAAGGACTTCGTACCCATATGACGCGCGTGCGCATTGTGGTGCATACGCATGCGCGGATTAGCCTTTTTTTCACTGATCGCTACACAGCGAACAACGGCAGCTAGCAATCAACTCAGAATGACCCCCTATATCCAACTTAGGGGGTAATTCAGGGTTAATCGCAGCAGCAAATTTTCTAGCAGTTTGGCAAAACCATGGGGGTCTTTCCGAGTTGATCGCTAGCTGCATTCGTTCAAGGTGCAGTGATGAGGCAAAAAAATGGCACTTCTGCGCATGCGTATGCGGCGCAATGTGCACGCACGACGTACTATTATAATGAACAATGTATTTTCACACAGGGTCTAGCGAAGCTTTTCAGTCGCACTGGTGGCCGCAGAATGATTGACATGAAGTGGGCGTTTCTGGGTGTCAACTGACCGTTTTCAGGAAGTGTTCGGAAAAACGCAGGCGTGGCAGAAAAAATGCAGGCATGGCTGGGCGAACGCACAGCGTGTTTGTGACGTCAAAATAGGAACTGAACAGTCTGAAGTGATCGCAAGCGCTGAGTAGGTTTTGAGCTACTCTGAAACTGCACAAAAACAAATTGTAGCCGCTCTGCGATCCGTTGGTTCGCACTTCTGCTAAGCTAAAATACACTCCCAGTGGGCGGCGGCATAGCGTTTGCACGGCTGCTAAAAACTGCTAGCGAGCGATCAACTCGGAATGACCACCCATGTGCACTGCAGGGGGGGCAGATATAACATTTGCAGAGAGAGTTAGATTTGGGTGGGTTAGTTTGTTTCTGTGCAGGGTAAATACTGTCTGTTTTAATTTTACACTGCAATTTAGATTTCAGTTTCAATACACCCCACCCAAATCTAACTCTCTCTGCACATGTTATATCTGCCCCTCCTGCAGTGCACATGGTTTTGCCCAACTGCTAACAAATTTGCTGCTGCGATCAACTCTGAATCCCCCCCTTAATGTGCAGGTTTTGAAGAATATTTTCACCTCGTCAGACATCCGCCCTCCAAACGCCTGGACACATCTGCGTTCAGATCTCCACACCCGAAAAACGGCGAGTAGATGCCCCAGAACTCCTCCCCACCATCAATCTTTTTGCGATCATCGCTGCAATCACTTTCAGCCCTGGCGACGTTGATGGCGCGCGGGTGCATTGCGGGCACCGCACAGCCGCAGTCCCGACCCGTTTGCACCACGGTGAAGAACCACTGCGTGTGAATGAGTCGGAATGACCCCCTATCTGTTCACAGCAGTGCAAAAAAACCCTAGCGAGAGATCAGGTCTTATTTAGGCCCAATGTGCCTTACCCCCTTAGTTCCAGACCATAAGTTAATGCCGCTGTGTACAGACTGGTTAGACTGCAAAACACTAGAATTAGCAGAGTCTGTATACCTGCCGTTCGTCCACGGATTAAGCTGTAGGTCCGTCCCAAACCGCAGCATTAACTAAGTGGCTGTAAATTGTAAAAAATACAGGGGTGTTGTATAAATAAAGGTACACTGGCCATGTCTTGTATGCTGTAAAAATACAGGGGTGTTGTTAAAATACAGTGGTGCTGGCCCTGTCCTTTATGCTGTGAAAAATACAGGGATGTTGTATAAATAAAGGTACACTGGCCCTGTCTTGTATGCTGTACAATTACAGGGGTGTTGTTAAAATACATGGGTGCTCGCCGTGTCCTGTATGCTGTAAAAAATACAGTGGTGTTGTTAAAATAAAGGTACACTGGCCCTGTCCTGTATGCTGTAAAAATACAGGGGTGCTGGTCCTGTCCTGTATGCTGTTAAAAATACAGGGGTGTTGTATAAATAAAGGTACACTGGCCCTGTCTTGTATGCTGTACAATTACAGGGGTGTTGTTAAAATACAGGTGTGCTGGCCCTGTCCTACATGCTGTAAAAAATACAGGGGTGTTGTTAAATTACAGGGGTGCTGGTCCTGTCCTGTATGCTGTAAAAATACAGGAGGGCTGTGAAAATACAGGGGTGCTGTGTTCCTGTATTGTATGCTGTAAAAATACAGGGGTGTTGTTGAGTAAAGGTACATTGGCCCTGTCCTGTATACTGTAAAAATACAGGGGTTTTGTTGCTAAAATACAGGGGTGCTGGTCCTGTCACGTATGCTGTAAAAATACAGGGGTTTTGTATAAATAAAGGTACACTGGCCTTGTCTTGTATGCTGTAAAATTACAGGGGTGTTGTTAAAATACAGGGGTGCTGGTCCTGTCCTGTAAGCTGTAAAAATACAGGGGTACTGTGAAAATACAGGGGTGCTGTGTCCCTGTCATTGTATGCTGTAAAAATGCAGTGGTGTCGTTACAATAAAGGTACACTGGCCCTCTCCTGTATGCTGTCAAAATACAGGGGTGTTGTGAAAATACAGGGATACTGGTCCTGTCCTGTATGCTGTAAAAAATACATGAGCGTTGTTAAAATAAAGGTACACTGGCCCTGCCCTGTATGCTGTAAAAATACAGGGGTGCTGTAAATATAAAGGGGCACTGCCCTGTTTGCTGTAAAAATAAAGGGACGCTGTCCTGTGACATGGAGAACCAAAATTTGGAGGAAAAAATAGTGAAAGATCAGGAACCACTTCCAGTTCCTAGTACTAGTGCTGAAGCTACTGCTGCCACCAGTCATGACATTGACGATGCAATTCCATCAACGTCGTCTGCTAAGGCCGATACCCAATGTCATAGAGGGCATGTATAATCCAGGAAGCAAAAATTAATAACCGGAAGAAGAAGAAAAAATCTGATGAGAAACGTAAAATTGCCAATATGCCATTCACGGCATGGCCTATGTTCATGACTGGTGGTTCAGCTTCTCATGAAAATGGAAGCCCAAGAAAAAACAAGCCCAAGAAAAAACAACTGTGCGTTCAGACTCACAAATCCCCAAGGAGAGTCCAAGTGTGATATCTAGGCCTGACCTCCCAAGACTGCATGGGTAGAGGAGGCACCTACCACCATTTGCACGCCCTCTGCAAGTGCTGGGAGGAGCACCGCCAGTCCAGTTGCTGAGTTTGAGATGTCACTGTATAAGGAGGATATTGGTGTAGCTGGCGCTGAGGAGGAAGTTGATGATGAGGATTCTGATGGTGATGTGGTTTGTTTGAATAAGGCACCAGTGTAGACAGTTGTTGTCCATGGGATGAAAAAGCCCATTGTCATTCCTGGGCAAAATACCAAAAAAGCCACCTCTTCGGTGTGGAATTATTTCTCCACAAATAAGTAGGGGTAAGGACGTTAATTACCTAGGAACAGCCATCACTTGCAGCGCATTCATCATATGTCATTGTCAAGTTTAGAAACTTTGGGTAATAGCGTAAGCAGTGCACTGACACCTAAATCCCTTTTTCCTGTTGTATCCAAGCACCCTGCAATCCACACTACCAACTCCCTCAAAGTCAATTTCCTCCTCAGTCAGGAATGTCAGTAGTCCTGCAGGCCATGTCACTGGCATGACTGATGAGTCCTCTCCTATCCGGGATTCCTCTGAAGGATCCTTGAGTGCTAAGCCAACTGCTACCGCTGCTGTTGCTACTGGGAGTCAATCGTCATCCCAGAGAGGAAGTCGGAAGACCACCTGTACTACTTTAATTAAGCAATTGACTGTCCAACAGTCCTTTGTGAGGAAGATGAAATATGACAGCAGTCACTTTGTTGCAAAGCGGAATACTGAGGCCATAAGAACTATGCTGGTGTTAGACGTGCATCCGGTATCCGCCATTAGTGCAGTGGGATTTAGACAGTTGGATATACCTTCCTACCTCTATGTCTGTCTGTTTTTACCCAGTTTTGTTCTATTACTATTGTTCTAATTGTAAAGTGCAACAGAATATGCTGCGCTATATAAGAAACTGTTAATAAATAAATAAATACTGTGTCCCCGGTACCAAATCCTGTCTATATTCCACTTCAATAGGCAAGCGATTCCCTGACTGTACAGGGACATTAAGAAAAGTGTTCTTAAAAATGCGGTTGTACCCACTGTCCACTTAACCAGGGATATGTGGACAAGTGGAGCAGGACAAAGGACTCCATGACTGTGACAGCCCACTGGGTAGATGTATTGCCTTCCGTAGCAATAACAGCAGCAGCAGCACCAACAGCAGCATCTCACAAACGCCAACTCGTTCCTACTAGGCAGGCTATGCTGTGTATCACTGGTTTCCGTAGGAGGCACACCACTGACAACCTCTTACAGAAACTGAGGGACATCATTGCACAATGGCTTACCCCACTTAGACTTTCCTGGGGATTTGTAATATCTGACAACGCCACCAATATTGTGTGTGCATTACATCTGTGCAAATTCCAGCACATCCCATGTTTTGCATACACTATTAATTTGGTGGTGCAGATTTTTTTATTTTAAATGACAGGGGCGTGCAGGTGATGCTCTCGATGGCCTGAAAAATTGCAGGCCACTTTCGACATTCAGCGACTGCGTGCCGAAGACTGGAGTGCCAGCAAACACTCTTGAACCTGCCCTGCCATCACCTGAAGCAAGAGGTATGCTTCAGAGGATGGAGGAGCAGCAAAAGGCCATTCAAGAATATACATCCACTTATGATATAGGCAAAGGAGGGGGAATGCACCTGACTCAAGCACAGTGGAGAATGATTTCTGTGTTGTGCAAGGTTCTTAAACCCTTCGAACTCAGTTCAGACATTGCCAACAAGAGTCAGGTCATTCCCCTCATCAGGCTTTTGCAGAAGCAGGAGCTAAGATGGAGCGATTCCACAAAGTATGTGAGACTTTTGAATGGAGCCCTGCATTCGCTTTGCCAGGATTCAAGGGTGGTCAATCTGTTGATATCAGATCACTACATTTTGGCCACCAAGCTCAATCCTAGGTTTAAAGCCTACGCTATATCTCTCTTTTTAGCGGACACAAGTCTGCAGAGGTTCTGGGGAGAAAATTGTCAGCTCAAGTGGAACGTAACCCGTCAACAGCTCCTCCTTCATTTTCTCCCGCAACTGGGGCTGCGAGGAAAATTTCCTAGCCAACCTGCTGTCGGTGATGCAGAGCAGTCAGGAGCAAGTATTGACAGCCAGTCCAGACTGAAGGAGCTGCCAACAATTACTGACATGTCTACTGTCACTGCAAATGATGCTATCACCATTGAAAGAATGGTGGAGGATTATATCAGTGACAGCATCCAAGTAGGCATGTCAGACAAACGGTATGTATACTGGCAGGATAAAGAGGCAATTTGGAGGCCTTTGCACAAACTGGCTTTATTTTACCTCCAGTGAGTACTCCGAAAGAGTTCTTAGTTGAGCCGGTAACCTTGTCAGTGATCGGTGTAGGAGGTTACTTCCACAAAATGTGGAGAAGATGATGTTCATTAAAATTAAACTTATAAATTCCTCCGGGAAGACCTTTGCCAGCAATTGCCTCCAGAAAGTACACAGGGACCTGTGATGGTAGATTCCAGTGGGGACGAATTAATACTCTGTGAGGATGTAAACACTGAAAGGGGTGAGGAATCGGCGGATGAGGATGACATCTTGTCTCTGTAGAGCCAGTTTGTGCAAGGAGAAATTAATTGCTTCTTTTTTGTTGGGGCCCAAGCAAACCAATCATTTCATCCACAGTGGTGTGACAGACCCTGTCGCTGAAATGATTGGTTTGTTAAAGTGTACATGTCCTGTTTATTCAACATAGGGTGGGTGGGAGGGCACAGGGACAATTCCATCTTGCACCTCTTTTATCCTATTATTTATTTATTCTTTGCATTATGTGCTCTTTGGGGCCTAGTTTTTAAAACTGACATCCTGTCTGCCACTGCAGTGCCCCTCCTAGATGGGCCACATGTTTGTGCCGCCCACTTGTGTCACTTAGTTTAGTCATCCAGCTACCTTGGTGCAACCTTTTGACCTAAAAACAATATTATGAGGTGTTCAGAATAGACTGGAAATGAGTGTCAATGAATGTTATTGAGGTTAATAATACTGTAGGATCAAAATTACCCCCAAATTCTGTGATTTTATCTGTTTTTGTGGGGGGTTTAAAAAAATCCAGATCCAAAACCAAAACCCAAAAGGGTGGTTTTGGCAAAACCAATCTAGATCCAAAATATGAACAGAGATTCAGATCCAGATCCAAAACCAAAACCCGAAAAGTGTCCGGTGCACAAATTACAAATTATGTGATTTTAGCTTTTTTGCAAATTTTTGAAAAAAGTAAATACAAAACCAAAACCAGTGAAAGTGGCTTTGGCAAAATCAAATCCAAAAAACGAATTAGACCCAAACCCAGTAAAAATGATCCTGCGTACATCTCTAGTGCCGTCCTGACAATCCTGCTAATTCTGAATAAACTTCAGTAAGCTGGTTCTACGAGACATCTGTGGACATTCAATTATACCTGGATTGCCACATAATGTATTTTATCAATATTGCAAATGATCACCCGACCACACTGCATTATCATTAATTACACAAAAAAATTACAAAAATAAAAAAACTAAACAAAAAAACCCCCAAACTTTTGTTGAGGGGCATATCTCTATCTCTGTACAGGTTAAATAATATCCCACTTATGAAGTGAAGCCATCCAGGCAACTTTACCAAAATGGGTGTTGGGAGAATCACTGTGCATGCGCAGCCCCACGCAATTCACCATGTTAAGTGTTGCAGTGCTGCATGGATGTGCATCACCTAGCTCCTCATAAGTGTGAGTACCTGTTACCCAGTGGTTCAAGTAGAAATATTTTCTTAGTGGTACTGAGTGCCGAAAAATGGGCGTGACCATGTGTTATGAGGGGGCTTGGCCACATGTCACAAGTGGGACTGGCTACATGACACTAGTGGCGTGGCGACACTACAAAGCCCCTTTTCTTTGCACTCTGGAGGCAAGGCTAGAAATATATAGTACTATCTCCAGTATAATAGAAATATATAGTGATACCCCCAGTATAGTAGAAATATATAGTAATGCCCCCAGTATAATAAATATATATAGTAATGCCCCCAATGTAATAACAATATATAATAATGCCTCCATTATATCAGGAATATATAGTGTTGTAGTGCCCCTGGTATAATAGAAATATATAGTAGTGTCCACATTATATTAGAAATGATTGCACCCAGCAAGAGACGCTGCGGGAAAGTGCAATGAGGCTCCTATCTTCACACCAGCCACAGCCACCAGAGGAGGAAGTGTGATGTGGCGTCATGATATCACTGTTGCGCTCCCAGTAACTCAGACAAACTGAGAGGCACTGTCATGCTGCCAAGCACATGGTCTTGTTACTTTGTGGCGCATTATAATTGTGGTAATGGCGGCCACGGGTGCAAAGTGTGTGTGGCAGGTGGTACTGAGTACCCGCTGCCATATTCTTAAGGGTACTCCGCACCCGAGTGTACCCGCATGCTTGCACCACTGCAGTTACCTCTGTGCCACTTGTAGTGTAGGCTGACCATTCTAGCCCTTTAAACTGGGACACTCATGAATTACACAGGTTCTGGGGCTGGCTGACTTCAAGCCTGCATGTTACCTGGTTTTAATCAGCCACAGAACCTGTGTAATTCATGAGCATTCCAGTTTAAAGGGATAGTATGGTCAGCCTACTGTAGTGTCTGTGTAAGTGATCACTCATACCAACAAACATGGGGGGTCATTCCGACCTGTTCGCACGCAGCAGTTTATCGCTGCGGTGCAAACGGGTGAGGAATGCGCATGCGCGGCATCCGCAGTGCGCGTGCGCGATGTTGCCCGGCGACAGGGGTCACAGGTTACGTCGCGACTTACAAAGGAAGCGGTCGCAGAGCCGACCGCAAAGAAGATTGACAGGAAGGAGGCGTGCCAGGGCTGGTCCGGACGGTTTGGAGCCGTTTTCGGGGAGTGGTGAGTAAAATGCAGGCGTGTCCATAAGAATGGAGGGCGGATGTCTGACGTCAAAGCCGGCTCCAGCATCGCAGGGATTGTCGCACAGGGTAAGTATGTATAGGGCTAGTTATCTTTTGCTTGAAATTTTTTTAGGTTAGCAGGGCTGCACAAGCGTTCGCAGCCCTGCTAAGCTAAAATACACTCTCCCATAGGTGTGTACTAGTTGATCACAGCAGCAGCAAAAAGTTGCTGGCTGCTATCAACTCAGAATGACCACCTTGGAGACAGAAGCTGTGATGGGTATGCTGTCAAATACTCCACTGAACTGAATAACAAACATAGGGCCTAATTCAAGGTTGATTGCAAAATAAAATTTTCCCCTTATGGGCAAAACCATGTGCACTGCAGGTGGGGCAGATATAACATGTACAGAGACGAGAGAGTTTTGGCCATTAGGGGAACATTTTATTTTGCAATCAACTTTGAATTAGGCCCTTAAGCAACACATTTTTGCAGAAGGCTGCATAACAGCACCGTAAAGCAACACAGTGGTGAGGCATGGTACTGCAGGAATAACACAGCAATGTGAATCTAGCAGAGGCAGATTCCAATATCTCACACCATATTACTTGGTTACACCACCGCTGTATCGTTTACAGCTATTGCTGTTATTACTGCTGTTACCACTGTTGCTGCTGTTCCACTATAAATCTGAATAAGAGTAACTGTGTGGCCTTAACTCCATTCCACAATTACGCTGGTGCCTTTTGTTAACATCCTAGGTTTTACACCAATAGGACCTATCAACAACCTGAGCCATTTTCTCATAGATTTATTTGAGGCAACAGCAAGGTAAGTATGTTCAATGGGTGCATTGGGTGCAGTGTGGGCCAGGGTACATGTACAGTACACAGCACACGCTGCACCCAGAATAGATAGCCTATACCAATGCATAGAAGCAGTGGTGTATCTATAATGGGTGCGGTGTGCACACAGACCCCTGGGTCCAGAGGGGGCCCACACTGCACACACTGCACCCATTTCTTCTATACTTACCTTTCTGGAGTCCGTGCGTGGGCGTATCCAAGAAAATGGCTTCCGCCCCATTTTTTCAGAGACTTGCGCATGCGCTGTAGACTCTGGCACTGTGCCAGAGTCTCTAATGTTCAGACACTGCGCTAACAACGCTGCTGCCGGCTACGGGACGGGAGAGGAGGGGGCCCACACACGGTGACTGCACACGGGTCCCCTCCTCTCTAGATACGCCCCTGCATAGAAGTATAATTCCTTTATATTGCAAATATAAATGAAAGAAAAATCACTGGTAAAAGTTTGATACAGTTTAGAATCTTAACTACCACAAAATATGCCAAATAAGAAATCATGTCATGTGGGAAGGTGATTTTTATCATATAGAAGCATGCATACATTTTACTATTTGTCTAAAATCTGCAGAATGCAAGTGTAATTGTAGGGTGTGTTGCTCTTCCTGATTGGATATCCTGGCAGTGATTCAAACTGCCGGAGTTTTCTGCCTCCTAAGTGCAGCTGGCTGGACTGATGCCAATACCCATCACTCCATTCAGAGCCGGCCATAGGCATAGGCAAACTAGGCAATTGCCTAGGGCATTTGATATGCCTAGGGGCATCATCAGCTTCTGCTGATTACAATGATATGCGGCATGCCTATATTCTGTATGTAGCAATTCATATGCAGATACAGCCACAGTCTCACACAGTATATAGGCATGCTGCATATCAGTTTAATCAGCAGAAGCTGCTTGTGCACCCTAGCCACATAGCAATGCAAATATGATGCATTTTCATTAAAAAAAGGTGCCCGACGTTAGCATTGATGCAAGATTTGTGAGGACACATCTGTATCCAAGCAGAGGCCACAGTGTTAGTGGAAGTGTGAGTGCTGTGTGCATGTGAGTGGGTTGGTTGTGCAGTAGTGTTCGGAATATTTGTAAGGAGCATTATGTGTGTCATGTAAAAATACATTAATAATGTGCGGTATATGTGTAACAGGGTACTACTGTATGTGTGTTATTATGTGTATAGGGGCACTAATAATGTGCAGCAAATGTGTAGGGGGCACTATGTGTGTCATTATGTGTATAAGGGAATTAATAATGTGCGGCATATGTGTAAGGGACATTATGTGTAAAAGGGCATTAATAAAGGTTGTCATAATGTGTAAGGTGCATTATGTTTATAAGGACATTAATGTGTCTCATATGTGTAAGGGGCACTACTGTGTGGAATTGTGTATAAATGCATTACTAATGTGTGGCATTATGTGTATAAGGTGCTCTACTATGTGGCGTTGCATATAGAAAGGGCACTACTGTGTCGTCTAATGTGAATAAAGAGCAATAACGTGTGGTGTAATGTGAATAAGGAGCAATTCAGTGTGATGTAATGTGATATAATGTGAATAAGGGGAGTTATGTTTATAAGATAAAGTGATACTACTGTGGGATGTAATATGAATTATGGACACTATCGCAAGATAAAATGTGAATACAGTTGCAGTACTGTGTGGCGTAATTGGAATTGGGGTTACTATTGTGTGGCCATGCCTCTTCCCAGCAAGAAGATGCCCCTTTTTGGGCTGTGCGTCAAATGTGTGAACTGTTCCTATTTAAAATATAGGGGGTACAAGGACCGCTATGGGTGAGGGGTGATCGTGCTTGGAAAGAAGTGCAAGGTCAGAGGCAGAACCAGCGGTGGTGCTAGGGGGCACCTAACAAAATCTTGCCTAGGGCATCATATTGGTTAGGGCCGGCTCTGACTCCATTACATTACTGACCTGCTTGCAACTGGTACTAAGAAAAGTTTTTTTTTTTATGTTTGCCCTGAGAGCTAAACATGGGGTTTGCAATACCACCAAAGGCTCCTATCTATCTGACTGCCCCTATCTGACTGTCTGTCATCACAAAATATTGATTGAAGACTGCAATGATTAATACAAATGGTTTACAGCCTGTGGAATTTGTAAGAATATTGTTATTAGAATTATTTGTAAACTAGTTAAGAAGCCCGTCAAAATGACAGAACAACAGTAATGTCAGCGCTGGCGGTTGTGCTCGCCAGAATGTAGCAACACTTCAATTGCTCTGTCGGGTGACATCTAGTCGCCGTCGGTGCGCAAAACATTTGAATTCCCCCATAAAGGTGAGGAGAAGCGTTAGCCTTTTATTATATTGGATGTATTCAAAGATGCTATTGAGAACTGACATTCTTTATACTCAATAACTTGCTTTGCAAAAAGTATTACAAACAAATAGCTGTATATGACATAAATTGTGGTTAGCTGTGAAATGTAACATGGTGATGCAAATAAAATAATTTACAGTCAGTATATAAATTTCTGTTTTTCTTCTTAGTGGGGCAATAATAATGATAATATAGGGTAAGATTCAAAAACAGTGGCTATCTTCTTCCCCAGCAGTGCTAAGATAGGACTTCCCTGGCCTTCGCAACTACTATTCTTGGATGCTCATATTATGCCAGAAGCTACGTAACACATTTTGGAGTAAATGTATTACAGCGGCATGGATCGTGCTGCTATTTCGCATTATTACTAGTGATGAGCGGGTTCGGATCCTCGGGATCCGAACCCGCCCGAACTTCACCTTTTTTTGCACGGGTCCGAGCAACTCGGATCCTCCCGCCTTGCTCGGTTAACCCGAGCGCGCCCGAACGTCATCATCCCGCGGTCGGATTCTCGCGAGATTCGTATTCCATATAAGGAGCCGCGCGTCGCCGCCATTTTTCATTCGTGCATTGGAGATGATCGTGAGAGGACGTGGCTGGCGTCCTCTCAGTTTCTATGTTCAGTGGGCTGCAAATATCTGTGCTCAGTGTGCTGCAAATATCTGTGCTCAGTGTGCTGCAAATATCTGTGCTCAGTGTGCTGCAAGTGCAAATATCTACGTTCTCTGCCTGAAAAACGCTCCATATCTGTGCTCAGTGTGCTGCAAATATCTGTGCTCAGTGTGCTAATTGCTTTATTGTGGGGACTGGGGACCAGCAGTATTATATAGTAGGTGGACAGTGCAGAGTTTTGCTGACCAGTGACCACCAGTATTATACGTTCTCTGCCTGAAAAACGCTCCATATCTGTGCTGCATTGTAGTATATAGTAGGAGGACAGTGCAGAATCTTGCTGACCACCAGTATATAATATATAGCTGTACGGTACAGTAGGCCACTGCTCTACCTACCTCTGTGCTGTCAAGTATACTATCCCATCCATACCTGTGGTGCATTTCAGTTTTGCACAGTTTGCTGACCACCAGTATATAATATATAGCAGTACGGTACAGTAGGCCACTGCTCTACCTACCTCTGTGTCGTCAAGTATACTATCCATCCATACCTGTGGTGCATTTCAGTTTTGCACAGTTTGCTGACCACCAGTATATAATATATAGCATTACGGTACAGTAGGCCACTGCTGTACCTACCTCTGTGTCGTCAAGTATACTATCCATCCATACCTGTGGTGCATTTCAGTTTTGCACAGTTTGCTGACCACCAGTATATAATATATAGCATTACGGTACAGTAGGCCACTGCTGTACCTACCTCTGTGTCGTCAAGTATACTATCCATCCATACCTGTGGTGCATTTCAGTTTTGCACAGTTTGCTGACCAACAGTATATAATATATAACATTACGGTACAGTAGGCCACTGCTGTACCTACCTCTGTGTCGTCAAGTATACTATCCATCCATACCTGTGGTGCATTTCAGTTTTGCACAGTTTGCTGACCACCAGTATATAATATATAGCATTACGGTACAGTAGGCCACTGCTGTACCTACCTCTGTGTCATCAAGTATACTATCCATCCATACCTGTGGTGCATTTCAGTTTTGCACAGTTTGCTGACCACCAGTATATAATATATAGCATTACGGTACAGTAGGCCACTGCTGTACCTACCTCTGTGTCGTCAAGTATACTATCCATCCATACCTGCGGTGCATTTCAGTTTTGCAGTTTGCTGACCACCAGTATATATAATATATAGCAGTATGGTACAGTAGGCCACTGCTCTACCTACCTCTGTGTCGTCAAGTATACTATCCATCCATACCTGTGGTACATTTCAGTTTTGCACAGTTTGCTGACCACCAGTATACAATATATAGCAGTACGGTACAGTAGGCCACTGCTCTACCTACCTCTGTGTCGTCAAGTATACTATCCATCCATACCTGTGGTGCATTTCAGTTTTGCACAGTTTGCTGACCACCAGTGTATATAATATATAGCAGTACGGTACAGTAGGCCACTGCTCTACCTACCTTTGTGTCGTCAAGTATACTATCCATCCATACCTGTGGTGCATTTCAGTTTTGCACAGTTTGCTGACCACCAGTATATATAATATATAGCAGTATGGTACAGTAGGCCACTGCTGTACCTACCTCTGTGTCGTCAAGTATACTATCCAACCATACCTGCGGTGCATTTCAGTTTTGCAGTTTGCTGACCACCAGTATATATAATATATAGCAGTATGGTACAGTAGGCCACTGCTCTACCTACCTCTGTGTCGTCAAGTATACTATCCATCCATACCTGTGGTGCATTTCAGTTTTGCACAGTTTGCTGACCACCAGTATATAATATATAGCAGTACGGTACAGTAGGCCACTGCTCTACCTACCTCTGTGTCGTCAAGTATACTATCCATCCATACCTGCGGTGCATTTCAGTTTTGCAGTTTGCTGACCACCAGTATATATAATATATAGCAGTACGGTACAGTAGGCCACTGCTCTACCTACCTCTGTGTCGTCAAGTATACTATCCATCCATACCTGTGGTGCATTTCAGTTTTGCACAGTTTGCTGACCACCAGTATATATAATATATAGCAGTACGGTACAGTAGGCCACTGCTCTACCTACCTCTGTATCGTCAAGTATACTATCCATCCATACCTGTGGTGCATTTCAGTTTTGCACAGTTTGCTGACCACCAGTATATATAATATATAGCAGTACGGTACAGTAGGCCACTGCTCTACCTACCTCTGTGTCGTCAAGTATACTATCCATCCATACCTGTGGTGCATTTCAGTTTTTGTGCGCAGTATATATAGTAGTAGGCCATTGCTATTGATAAATATATTACTGGCATATAATTCCACACATTACAAAATGGAGAACAAAAATGTGGAGGGTAAAATAGGGAAAGATCAAGATCCACTTCCACCTCATGCTGAAGCTGCTGCCACTAGTCATGGCCGAGACGATGAAATGCCATCAACGTCGTCTGCCAAGGCCGATGCCCAATGTCATAGTAGAGAGCATGTAAAATCCAAAAAACAAAAGTTCAGTAAAATGACCCAAAAATCAAAATTAAAATAGTCTGAGGAGAAGCGTAAACTTGCCAATATGCCATTTACGACACGGAGTGGCAAGGAACGGCTGAGGCCCTCTCCTATGTTCCTCATGATTAGTGGGTCAGCTTCCCATTAGGATGGAAGCACTCATCCTCCTGCTAGAAAACTTATAAGACTTAAGATGGCAAAAGCACAGCAAAGAACTGTGCATTCTTCTAAATCACAAATCCCCAAGGAGAGTCCAATTGTGTCGGTTGCGATGCCTGACCTTCCCAACACTGGACGGGAAGAGGTGGCGCCTTCCACCATTTGCACGCCCCCTGCAAGTGCTGGAAGGAGCACCCGCAGTTCAGTTCCTGATAGTCAAATTGAAGATATCACTGTTGAAGTACACCAGGATGAGATTATGGTTGTTGCTGGCGCTGAGGAGGAAATTGACAAGGAGGATTCTGATGGTGAGGTGGTTTGTTTAAGTCAGGCACCCGGGGAGACACCTGTTGTCCGTGGGACGAATATGACCATTGACATGCCTGGTCAAAATACAAAAAAAATCACCTCTTCGGTGTGGAATTATTTCAACAAAAATGCGGACAACTGGTGTCAAGCCGTGTGTTGCCTTTGTCAAGCTGTAATAAGTAGGGGTAACATCCTCCCTTATACATCACCTGGAGCGCATTCATCAGAAGTCATTGACAAGTTCAAAAACTTTGGGTGACAGCGGAAGCAGTCCACTACCAACTAAATCCCTTCCTCTTGTAACCAAGCTCCTGCAAACCACACCACCAACTCCCTGAGTGTCAATTTCCTCCGTAGACAGGAAAGCCAGTAGTCCTGCAGGCCATGTCACTGTCAAGTCTGACGAGTCCTCTCCTGCCTGGGATTCCTCCGATGCATCCTTGAGTGTAACGCCTACTGCTGCTGGCGCTGCTGTTGTAGCTGCTGGGAGTCGATCGTCATCCCAGAGGGGAAGTCGGAAGACCACTTGTACTACTTCCAGTAAGCAATTGACTGTCCAACAGTCCTTTGCGAGGAAGATGAAATATCACAGCAGTCATCCTGCTGCAAAGCGGATAACTAAGGCCTTGGCAGCCTGGGTGGTGAGAAACGTGTTTCCGGTATCCACCGTTAATTCACAGGGAACTAGAGAATTGATTGAGGTACTGTGTCCACGGTACCAAATACCATCTAGGTTCCATTTCTCTAGGCAGGCGATACCGAAAATGTACACAGACGTCAGAAAAAGAGTCACCAGTTTCCTAAAAAATGCAGTTGTACCCAATGTCCACTTAACCACGGACATGTGGACAAGTGGACCAGGGCAGACTCAGGACTATATGACTGTGACAGCCCACTGGGTAGATGTATTGCCTCCCGCAGCAAGAACAGCAGCGGCGGCACCAGTAGCAGCATCTCACAAATGCCAACTCGTTCCTAGGCAGGCTACGCTTTGTATCACCGCTTTCCATAAAAGGCACACAGCTGACAACCTCTTACGGAAACTGAGGAACATCATTGCAGAATGGCTTACCCCAATTGGACTCTCCTGGGGATTTGTGACATCGGACGACGCCACCAATATTGTGCGTGCATTACATCTGGGCAAATTCCAGCAGGTCCCATGTTTTGCACATACATTGAATTTGGTGGTGCAGAATTATTTAAAAAACGACAGGGGCGTGCAAGAGATGCTGTCGGTGGCCTGAAGAATTGCGGGCCACTTTCGGCATTCAGCCACCGCGTGCCGAAGACTGGAACACCAGCAAACACTCCTGAACCTGCCCTGCCATCATCTGAAGCAAGAGGTGGTAACGAGGTGGAATTCAACCCTCTATATGCTTCAGAGGATGGAGGAGCAGCAAAAGGCCATTCAAGCCTATACAGCTACCTACGATATAGGCAAAGGCGGGGGAATGCACCTGACTCAAGCGCAGTGGAGAATGATTTCAACGTTGTGCAAGGTTCTGCAACCCTTTGAACTTGCCACACGTGAAGTCAGTTCAGACACTGCCAGCCTGAGTCAGGTCATTCCCCTCATCAGGCTTTTGCAGAAGAAGCTGGAGAGATTGAAGGAGGAGCTAAAACAGAGCGATTCCGCTAGGCATGTGGGACTTGTGGATGGAGCCCTTAATTCGCTTAACCAGGATTTACGGGTGGTGAATCTGTGGAAATCAGAGCACTAGATTTTGGCCACCGTGCTCGATCCTAGATTTAAAACCTACATTGTATCTCTCTTTCCGGCAGACACAAGTCTTCAGAGGTTCAAAGACCTGCTGGTGAGAAAATTGTCAAGTCAAGTGGAACGTGACCCGTCAACAGCTCCTCCTTCACATTCTCCCGCAACTGGGGCTGCGAGGAAAAGGCTAAGAATTCCGAGCCCACAGGTCCGGAAGTGAACCAGCCCGATACTGGTGAAACGCGTCTTCCTACGGGGGTCCGCATATGGTGTGACTACATGGCACCAGACTTCTGCACCTGACCATGCGCTGATCCATTCGTCTGCCCTCTGATTGGAGTGCTGTAAGCCCCCGCTGTTCTGTGGACACACAGACAGCAATATCACACTCAGGCACACCACCAGTGCATCTATACTAATTGCCTATTACAGCATAGAATTTTTTCCCTATGTAAGGTATTGTCCTCTGATACGGGCTACATTTCCAGTCTCCAACAGAGGCCAGCACATTATTATCCTTTACATTTTCACCTACATGTTTATTCATTTATTTCTTTGCGGCACCTGACAGATATAGCCTGTCAGGTTCATTCCTAATCACAGGTCAGCTGTTTTGTTCTTCCTATTTAGGATTATGAATTTGTATGATACTGTTTGATTTTTTTGCATTTGTTTGCATTTGATCTGTATGAATTGTGAATTGTTGGCATGCTAAATTCATCACTGTGTTCTCTGTGTAGGAAATTCATTGTGCATGCTATATACATGCCTGTGTTCATTTACTATTCTTAGAGCATTTTTGGGCAGGCTGCCTAATTAACTTATTTGTTTATTGTGGCGATAATACCGCCGCCTAGCACCATACTCTGTGATAACTGATATTTCCTAGGAAGATCCTAGTGACAGCATTTGGGGGCAGGCTGCCTAAACAATTTACTGTGGTGATCATTTTTGTTAGATAAACCGTATCCACAGTAATACTCTGTGTCATTAACTTAATCTATTACCCAGTCTGGGTCATAACCCTAACAATCAAGAACACCAATCTAGATTCATTCACTTCTTCACCTGTCTCGTGGACTCTCATCCATGATCCACGGAGCACAGAACCATGGACGTGGGTACTGTTGAACCGTGCCTAACGTGGAAAGCAGATCCACCTGTTTTTGCTTATCTTTCAATTTCTTTCTCATTTTTTCTATCATTTCCTACCTATTACTTCCTATATAGGTGCACTCTCATTGGCGTACTGATCATACTATTCTCTACTATCATACCACGCTGCCATCGCCCGATCTCGTCCGATCTTGGAAGCTAAACAGCGTTGGGCCGGGTCAGTACCAGGAAAGGAGACTGCCTGGGAATACTTGGTGTTGTAGAGCAGGAATCTGTTTCCTCTCTGTGTGTGAAGAACTCGCCAACAGCAGTATCACCACTATTTCTATTCTATATCTCTTTATTTACTCAGTGAATGTTCAGTGCAGCCCAATGTCTTCTCTACTCATAATTGTGATATTTGTCAAGTGATTCAGGTGCTAAAGTCTGGTGATCATTGATTAACAACATATCCACTTAATAATAGTGATTATAGTTGGATATTCCTACAATAATGCTTTGACCACTCCTCGGTCCGATTAATACAGAAATCTGTACTGGTCAGGGGAAATGGTGGTATGACAATTCTGTGTCTACAACCTTTCCAATCACTCTTCTTAACAAGAGACCAGAACATTTTAATATTTTTTATAAATCCCTATTTTTTTCATGGATCATTTAGATGGGTAAATTATGTTTACATGAATACCAATAAAAGTTATGTTTTAAACATTCTTTGACATATTTCATAGGAACTTTTTCCTGTACAGAGTGCGCCCACACAAGAGCCTTCTTTCTCTCCCACTCCTAGATGGGCCAGGTGTTTGTGTCGGCCACTTGGGTCGCTTAGCTTAGTCATCCAGCGACCTCGGTGCAAATTTTAGGACTAAAAATAATATTGTGAGGTGTGAGGTGTTCAGAATAGACTAAAAATGAGTGGAAATTATGGTTATTGAGGTTAATAATACTATGGTATCAAAATGACCCCCAAATTCTATGATTTAAGCTGTTTTTGAGGGTTTTTTGTAAAAAAACACCCGAATCCAAAACACACCCGAATCCGACAAAAAATTTTCAGGGAGGTTTTGCCAAAACGCGTCCGAATCCAAAACACGGCCGCGGAACCGAATCCAAAACCAAAACACAAAACCCGAAAAATTTCCCGTGCACATCACTAATTATTAAGAAGGCGAAGCAGTAAGGGACATTGACAAGATGTCAGATGTTAGTTACATTACATTCAAAGAATACATTAATGATAATTTGACTAGACAGGGGCTATTGTGCTTGAATGCAGTAACCATACACAAATGGTATACACGTTATTATCGTTCATACCGAAATTATTTGAAAGACTCCATTCAGCCTGAATTTATACAAAGTTAAACTTAAGTGGTAGATGTGTTTCTTCTGGATACAATGAGTTTTTTGTGATGCTCTTTAGCTTAGCCGATGACCCTACAACATTCCAAAATTTTCTAAACAATATTTTCTGGGACAACCTTTGTCTGCTCATTGTCTTATGTGTTGCACTAACTTATCGCTCATTCAGAATTTGTACATATGGATCCCTAACACCTGGCATGGTTTAAAAGTGTGTGCAAATGTGCTTCCTTCTAACCTGTCTAAGATTAGAATCCCACACCGTAACACTTAAACTGAGACCTTACCTAGCAGTCAATGCTAGTTGATTGTTCTTTAAACTTGCTCTTGCGCGAAACCCTGCGAACATTTGAATGAGCCATCTGACTTCTAACTCTTTTTGACTACTTTCCTGTCCAGTGTTTTCACTTTCAAATTTATAGATTTCCTGTCCTCTTCCTTTTTTTTCTCCTTGTCAAATGCTGTACTTAAAATGCTGTGCTGTGGTAAGTACATAACAGGAGAGCTAACAAAACATAATTGGATAAAGTTGTCTTCTCTGGTTAAACGCATTTCAAGAATCAAATCTCCCTGTGACCAGGAAAAAAATCACTGCCTGCTCCCATATTGGATTTAACCATGTACTGGCCTGGCATGTTTACTGACTCTGCTGTGCAGTCCCTTTGCTAACAACCACTGTGTACCAAATATTGGACTTGTCTTTAGATCATGTTTCTATTTCACTCATGCATGCTAATATTGCCTTCCTATTGACTATTATTCGGACCTCACTTAGTATATTATTGTCTGCTGAACAGTATGGATTTACCACTAGGCAACATGAGCAGCCGCTTAGGGCCCGGCGGGGCTCAGGGGGCCCGCCGATAGCAGCCGCATGTGTGATAAGATCTGAATACTGTACTTCTGGGTTCAGATTGCCTCTGGGGCCCGCCTCCACCCTGCACCCAGTCATACACCAGCAGGCCATCAGTAAGGGAGGGTGGAGGGTCTGCGAGTGTTAGGGTGCGTGCTGTGTGGAGAGGATAATGCGGGGATCAGAACGTGTGTTTCAAACGACAGTGCTGCAGTGATCTGACATATGTGGCTGTGGGCACTGGACAGACAGCTGAAGAGAAGTTTTAAAGTAAGGGCTCTATTTATTAAATTCCTCTTTATACTTTACTTTATATTCTTTGCATTGTATTGTTGACACTGTGTTGGGGAATGTAGGGGGGAGAGAAGCAGCCAGACTGTGATGGTGAGGGGGGAGACAGCTGGCACTGCGATCAGGAGGAGGGGGTAGTAGAGATAGAGACAGCTGGCACTTTGATGGTGAGGGGAGACACAGCCAGTGCTTATATCAGGTGGGGAGGTGTGAGGGGAGAGAGACAGCTGTCACTGTGATGGTGAGGGGGGACACAACCTGTGCTGCAATTGGGATGGGGGGGGGGAGAGACAGTCGGCGCTGCAATCAGACGGGAAGGGGGGGGGGGAGTTAAGAGAGCCAGCACTATGATGTTGAGGGGACACACAGGCGACGCTATGATTGAGGGGTGGAGTGTGAAAGGAAGAACTTTGATGAGTGCACTCACAAATAAGTAAAGCTCTGTCTCTGGTGGCTCATCCCTACCTTAACTAACATCTGTAATCTCTCTCTCTACTGGTATTTTTCCTTCACTCTTCAAGCATGCAGTGATTACTCCCATTTAAAAAAGACAAAATTCTGACCCTAACGCTCTCTCAAACTACCGCCCTTTCTCTCAGCTCCCTTGTGTCTCTAAGTTACTTGAGAGACTTGCCTACACTCGACTCACACATTTTCTTAACTCACACACTTTCTTGGACCCACTTCAGTCAGGCTTCCGTTCCCAACACTCCACAGAGACAGCACTGACTAAAGTGGTTAATGATTTGGTCACTATGAAGTCTAAAGGCCATTACTCACTACTTATTCTTCTAGATCTATCTGCTGCATTTGACACTGTTGACCACTCTCTTCTCATACAAACACTACAATCCCTAGGTCTTAAAGACACAGCCCTTTCTTGATTCCTATCCTACCTATCTAATCGCTCCTTCAGTGTTCGCTTTCTGAATCTACCTCCTCTTTGCTACCTCTTTCAGTTGGAGTACCGCAAGGCTCAGTCTTGGGTCCTCTGCTTTTCTCTATCTATACCTCATCTCTTGGTAAACTAATCAGCTCTTTTGGATTTCAGTATCATCTGTACGCAGATGATACTCAAATCTACCTATCCTCCGCTGACTTGTCCCTATCTGTACTGGACCGTGTCACTGAATGCCTTTCTGCCATTTCATCTTGGATGACATCTCGCCACCTCAAACTTAATATTTCAAAGACAGAGTTAATTATATTTCCACCGGCCAATAGTAGGTACCAACCTGATGTCTCTATCACTGTTGAAAACTCGACTATCTACCCTACCTCACAAGCTCGCTGCCTAGGTGTCATCCTTGACTCTGATCTGTCCTTTGTTCCCCACATTCATTCTGTCTCAAGATCATGTTACATGCATCTAAAAAACATATCCAAAATACGACCATACTTTACACAAGACACTGCTAAAACTCTAATCCATGCTCTCATTATCTCCCGCATTGATTATTGCAATAGTCTCCTAACTGGTCTTCCAAAACGAGACTCTCACCACTACAATCCATTCTGAATGCAGTGGCAAGGCTAATCTTCCTCGCTATACGTTCATCGTCTGCAGATCCACTCTGTCAGTCCATCCATTGGTTACCTGTATTCTACCGTATTCAATACAAAATACTTTTATTCACACACAAGGCCATTAACCAAACTACACTAACGTACATCACTTCCCTTATCTCAAAATATCTCCCAACCCGACCTCTTCGCTCTTCACAAGACCTGCGTCTCTCACCCACACTCATTACTTGCTCCCACTCACAATTGCAGGACTGTCTTCAGGCTGCACCCACTCTGTGGAATGCCCTACCATACACAATAAGACTCTCCTCTAGTCTCCAAACCTTCAAGTGTTCCCTGAAAACTCACCTCTAGGCAAGCATGTTAAATTCCAGAACCGCCCACATAACTTTCATAAACCTTCCTATCAAATTGCATCCACTCTGCACAGTCTACACATATCCTCACATGTCTTGTCATTCTTCACTTTCCCTTCCTCTCGATCCCGGTTCATCATTGCTGTATGACCATATCATACAGCCCACCAAGAACCTTTGCAATCTGGCGGACAACTATGCAATAGATAGCACCTTTCCTTGTGCATACATGCCTATTTTCCTATAGATTGTAAGCTTGCGAGCAGGGCCTTCCTACCTTTATGACTGTTTGTTATTACCTAGTTTTGTTATATCATTGTTATTTCCAATTGTAAAGCGCAATGGAATTTGCTGCGCTATATAAGAAACTGTTAATAAATAAGTAATAAATAAATGAGGAGACACAGCTGGCGCTGCAATTGTGTGGGGGTGGGGAGGGAGACAACAGGCACTTTGATGGTGATGATGGAGACAGCTGGCACTTAGATGTTGAGAGGGGAGACGGGTGGCTCTGTGATGGTGAGGGGGACACTGCCAGCGCTGCGATCGGGTGGTGGTGGTGGTGGTGGTGGGTGCAGAGAGAGAGACAGATGACACTTTGATGGGGAGGGGGGAAACAGCCGACAATTCGATTGGGGCGGCCTCTTACATGTTTTACACACACACGCACACACACACACACACACACACACACACACACACACACACACACACACACACACACTATGCCCTCCAATATACTACATATCAGTTGTGCCCTCCTGCTATATATATATAAATACACACACACACACATATATATATATATATACAGTTGTGCTCGTAAGTTTACATACCCTAGCAGAATTTGTGATTTTCTGCCCATTTGTCAGAGAATATGAATGATAACTCACAAACTTTTCTTTCACTCATGGTTAGTGATTGGGTGAAGCCATTTATTGTCAAACAACCGTGTTTCCTCTTTTTAAATCATAATGACAACAGAAACTACCCAAATGACCCTGATCAAAAGTTTACATACCCCAGTTCTTAATACCGTGTATTGCCCCCTTTAACATCAATGACAGCTTGAAGTCTTTTGTGGTAGTTGTGGATGAGGCTCTTTATTTTCTCAGATGGTAAAGCTGCCCATTCTTCTTGGCAAAAAGCCTCCAGTGCCTGTAAATTCTTGGGCTGTCTTGCATGAAATGCATGTTTGAGATCTCCCCAAAGTGGCTCAATGATATTGAGGTCAGGAGACTGAGATGGCCACTCCAGAACCTTCACTTTATTCTGCTGTAGCCAATGACAGGTCGACCTAGCCTTGTGTCTTGGATCATTGTCATGTTGGAACGTCCAAGTACGTCCCATGCGCAGCTTCCAGGCTGATGAGTGCAAATTTTCCTGCAGTATTTTCTGATAACATGCTGCATTCATCTTGCCATCAATTTTGACCAAGTTTCCAGTGCCTTTTGTAGCTCACACATCCCCAAAACATCAGCGATCCACCTCCGTGTTTCACAGTAGGAATGGTGTACCTTTCATCATAGGCCTTGTTGACTCCTCTCCAAATGTAACGTTTATGGTTGTGGCCAAAAAGTTCAACTTTGGTCTCATCACTCCAAATGACTTTGTTCCAGAAGTTTTGAGGCTTGTCTTTGTGCTGTTTGGAGAATTGTAAGCGGGATGCTTTGTGGCATTTGCGTAGTAATGGCTTTCTTCTGGCGACTCGACCATGCAGCCCATTTTTCTTCAAATACCTCCTTATTGTGCATCTTGAAACAACCACACCACTTTTTTTTCAGAGAGTCCTGTATTTCAGCTGAAGTTATTTGTGGATATTTCTTTGCATCCAGAACAATTTTCCTGGCAGTTGTGGCTGAACTTTTTGTTGGTCTACCTGACCGTGATTTGGTTTCCACAGAATCCCTCATTTTTCACTTCTTAATTAGAGTTTGAACACTGCTGATTGGCATTCTCAATTGCTTGGATATCTTTTTATATCCTTTTCCTGTTTTATACAGTTCAATTACCTTTTCCCGCAGATCCTTTGACAATTCTTTTGCTTTCCCCATGACTCAGAATCCAGACACGTCAGTGCAGCACTGGATGAAAGATGCAAGGGTCTTTCAGGAGTCCAGAAACTCACTGACCTTTTATACACACACACTGATTACAAGCAAACAGATCACAGGTGAGGATGGTTACCTTTAGTAGCCATTCAAACCCATTTGTGTGAACTTGTGTGGATGTTATCATGCCAAAATCTCCAGGGTATGTAAACTTTTGATCAGGGTCATTTGGGTAGTTTCTGTTGGCATTATGATTTAAAAAGAGTAAACACAATTGTTTGACAATAAATGGCATCACTCAACCACTAACCATGAGTGAAAGAAAAGTTTGTGAGTTATCATTCATATTCTCTGAAAAATGGCCAGAAAATCACAAATTCTGCTAGAGTATGTAAACTTATGAGCACAACTGTATATATATATATATATATATATATATATATATATATATATGTTTGTGTCTATGTACCATAACATATATATGTATATATATTATATGTTTAAATATGGTCGACCACTATGCCTGTCTTTGCACAATATAATTTTTCCTTTATCCAGTCTGTGGCGTGCTGCCTGTTCTTTCCACTAATGGGGTCTCTATCATCTTAATTTGTCAGAACACAATCATCTCTATCTATCTAGATATATTTGGCCTGATTCAGAGGTGAACTTAGTTGTAGCTGTGACTGCATTTTTTGGCGCAGCGCATCTACAATAATATACTGAGACGCTCAAGTGCTGCATCACATTTTCCCGCACTAACATACCAATGGACACAATACACCGCCAGAACATGGCAGGTGATGCCAGTGCAACTGTGTCTTTGGACGCAGTCACTGGACAGGGCATGACTGCATCTGACTAGCCACCTTACCTACTAGGATTGCCCCCAAAATTGCTTCTGTCTGTGTCTAAAATCATTCTGCGATCCGCCGGTAGGTACAATCAGGATACATGTGCAGTGCGACTCATATGCATGCACAGGTGGAAAACATTGGCTGTTTGCTTCCGACATCTGCGTTGCATACACCTATGCAGGGATCAGTAGGATTTACTGGTGGTTGGGATGCCGGCTGGCAGTATACTGACAGCGGTATCCTGGCTGCCAGTATGACGGCAGCAGGGCGAGTGCAAAGAGTCCCCTTGCGGGCTCACTGCGCTGGCCACGCTGCAGGCTTAGTGTCTAGTTACACTCACCACACGAGTGGGAATAGCCCCTGCTTGCTGGGATACCAGCTGTCGGCATTGTCGGCTGTTGGGATTCCGGTGTCGGTATCCTGACCATCGGGATCCAGACAGCGGGTAAATTAACTGCATATCCCTGTGAATCAGGCCCAATATGTGCGCATGGGAATGTAGTGCTGACAGGGTACTGAGGGGAAAGTTTACATATCACCATCTGGAGAAGCTGCACCCACCTCTAAATCAGGCCCACTATGTGTGTATGGGAATCTAGTGCTGACAGTAAGGGTACTGAGGGGAAAGTCTACTGACAGTATCACCATCTGGGATGGAGATAAGTTAGTTATAAATAAAAGAGATAAATATCTCTTGTCCAGTTAATATAAATATCATCAGGAAAAAGCCCCCATTAGATTCTAAGGGGGAGGCACTGTGTTTTGAAAAGTAAGTGACATCAGTAATTTCTCCTAGTTTTCACTGTACTTAAATATGGAGAAAACATAAATATCAAATTTTCCAGCTTTTACGCTGGAATAATGAGATAATTATGTTTAATAAATATGGCCCTAAGATAGGAGTTAGCACGCAGATCCTCTCCTGGCACAGAATGTAAGGGGCTGTCTATGTAGTGTCCAAGCTTATATCGGACTGGGCATGATTGAACAATTGTATTATTCGCATTGCCTGATGTATCAATGTATTGTAAAAGTTGAATGTCTTCGCATGTCAAATGGTAGAAAGTTAATTGATCTGCTGGAATGTGCTCATTTCCAACAGACGTTCAGAGACAGATGCTAATCAGCCCTAGAATCCTGTGTAAACACAGCAGGGGTCAAGCCTTCAGTGCATGGAAGACACATTGTCTACGCAGGTGTGAAATGGTCTTCCTGGCCTGGTGTACCAGAACAACAGTCTGTTTGCCCAGGAACCAGGTTCAGGGCTTTAAAGCAAGCCATAAAGATGAAAGCATTCGACTCTACAGGTAATTGTAACGTAGTCTTTTTTCCCCTTATTGTTATTTCTTGAAATTGTGATTACTGATGTGACTATTTACACTATTATATTCTTGTAACCATTCTTTTTTTTGTAACTATTTGCAACTATAAGGTTTGAAGTTTTTACTTGAATTAAAAATCTTAATTTTAGGTCTGGATTCTGTGTTTTCACACCCAAACCCAGAGAGGCTCATGTCACATTTTTTTGTTTATGTATTCATAATGGTGTGTGTGAGTTGGAGCAGAGCTTGCCCTGGGCGTGGTCTCTCAAGGTCGCTTGGCCTGACTGGCACAGTAATCAGTACTTCTGTTGGTGGCAGTAACTGCGTTGATTAATCACATGCGTTAAGGCAATCAGTAAGGTGTTACGGGCAGCGGTTCTCAGATTGATGTACAGATGGAGCCGTGCTCATCTGAGGCTTCTCCATTACAGGTGTGTACTCCGAGCATGACTAGGCGATCCGTCCACCTAGCCCCGTTGGGAGTGCACAGAGACGCTCTCCATTCTAGTGAATGTGGCGCATTTCTGCCAGCGTCTCCGTCACGAACGCCCTGGATGGAAACGCTCTCCCATTCTAGTGATTGGGGCGCGTCTCCATCATGGGTGCATGCACACCCGGACGGAAATGCTCTCGGAATTAGGCGCGTCCGGACGGGCATGCCCAGGCACATTCGGAGCCACGACTGGTGTGGCTCCATCTGTATATGGAGAATCGCTGCGCTGGAATCATGACAGGAGGGATCAGAGTAAATAGGCTGTGGGAGGAGGAGGAAGAGAGGTGCTGCCTCCCACTTCTTACACTGTGGGGAAGATGCATTGAAAAATAATATATTTCATAGTGATAAAGTACCAGCCAATAAGCTCCTAACTGCCATGTCACAGGCTGGGTTTGAAAAATGACAGGAGCTGATAGGCTGGGACTTTATCACAAGGCCTAGTACATCTGTCCCCAGGACTGCCATCAGAAATTGTGGGGCCTGGGACTGACAAAATAGGCAGGGCCGCCCCCCACCCCACTATATATATATATATATATATATATATATATATACAGGTTGAGTATCCAATATCCAAATATTCCGAAATACGTAATATTCCAAAATACGGACTATTTTGAGCGAGAGTGAGATAGTGAAACCTTTGTTTTTTGATGGCTCAATGTACACAAACTTTGTTTAATGCACAAAGTTATTAAAAATATTGTATTAAATGACCTTCAGGCTGTGTGTAAAAGGTGTATATGAAATATAAATGAATTGTGTGAATATACACACACTTTGTTTAATGCACAAAGCTATAAAAATATTGGCTAAAATGACCTTCAGGCTGTGTGTATAAGGTGTATATGAAACATAAATGCATTCTGTGCTTAGACTTAGGTCCCATCACCATGATATCTCATTATGCTATGCAATTATTCCAAAATACGGAAAAATCCGATATCCAAAATACCTCTGGTCCCAAGCATTCTGGATAAGGGATACTCAACCTGTATATATATATAGTAAAAAAAAAAAAAAATTCTAAAAATAAATAAATAATTCCTGTAAACAGTAGTGGTGGTGTTTATACATGCCTCCAATAGTAGCGCCGCACCGCTTACACATAATGACAACACACACACACACACACACACACACACACACACACACACACACACACACACACACACACTTTCTCTTACTCTCCCTAACTTACCTATCACAGGAGCTGTTGCAGAGCATACTCCTGTGACCTGTGGTAGCAGCCAGCCTGGTCCCGTGTAGACTCACCCCCTCCATTCTGGTCACCCCGCCCCTTTTCATACCCGAGTTCTGACACTGACACAGGAGAGGGAGAGAGGATGCTGCAAACTTCAATTGAAAACGTCCCTCCCAAAATGGCCGCCGCCTCAGAGGGGACAGCTATTAAAGATACTAGAGGAGCCTCCTCTAGTATCTTTAATAACTGTCTCCTATGAGGCAGCGGCCATTTTGGGAGGGATGCTTACAACTGATGGTAGCAGCGTCCTCTCCCCCTCCTGTGACTGTCAGATTTCGGGCACGAAAAGGGAGCGGAGCAAAGCGGCGGGCGGACGGCGACATGAGCGGTTTTGGCTGTTAAAGAGACTGGGACCGGGACTACTGTGCCCGCAGCACCCCCCTGGTTCGGGCCTGTCTGTCCCACAATGTGATTGTGCAGGTGAACCATTGAGCATTCCATGCACCCAGCAGAGCAGCAGAGTGGATCTGACCGGAACTCCTCTTAGACATGAACACTCCCAGCTTTCCCCAGCCCATCACACACTGACTGCTGATAATTGCTAGCAGAGCAAACAGTGCAGCTCTAATGCATATTTTTGCCTATTACATGTAATATAGTATTTATTTGCCCTGATGTACTAGGCTATTTGTTGTACACAGTGGGGGTGAATCATAGGTGGGTGAAAAGTCAATGGGCCTAATTCAGACCTGATCGCAGCAGCATATTTGTTAGCAGTTGGGCAAAACCATGTGCACTGCAAGGGGGTGGCAGATACAACACGTGCAGAGAGAGTTAGATTTGGGTGGGTTATATTGTTTTTGTGCAGAGTAAATACCGCCTGCTTTATTTTTACAATGCTAGATTTCAGTTTGAACACACCCCACCCAAATCTAACTCTCTCTGCACATATATCTTTCCCCCCTACAATACAAATGGTTTTGCCCATTAGCTAACAAATTTGCTGCTGCGATCAGGTCTGAACTAGGCCCAAAATGTATTTTCTCTAACGTCCAAGAGGATGCTGGGGACTCCGTAAGGACCATGGGGAATAGACGGGCTCCGCAGGAGATAGGGCACTTTAAGAAAGCTTTGGATTCTGGGTGTGCACTGGCTCCTCCCTCTATGGCCCTCATTCCGAGTTGTTCGCTCGCAAGCTGCTTTTAGCAGCTTTGCACACGCTAAGCCGCCGCCTACTGGGAGTGAATCTTAGCTTATCAAAATTGCGAACGAAAGATTAGCAAAATTGCGAATAGACACTTCTTAGCAGTTTCTGAGTAGCTCCACACTTACTCGGCATCTGCGATCAGTTCAGTCAGTTTCGGTCCTGGTTTGACGTCACAAACACACCCAGCGTTCGCCCAGACACTCCTCCGTTTCTCCAGCCACTCCCGCGTTTTTCCCAGAAACAGTAGCGTTTTTTCGCACACACCCATAAAACGGACAGTTTCCGCCCAGAAACACCCACTTCCTGTCAATCACATTACGATCACCAGAACGAAGAAAAAAACTCGTAATGCCGTGAGTAAAATACCTAACTGCATAGCAAATTTACTTGGCGCAGTCGCACTGCGGACATTGCGCATGCGCATTAGCGACTAATCGCTCCTTTGCGAAAAAAAAAATAACGAGCGAACAACTCGGAATGACCCCCTATGTCCCTACTCCAGACCTCAGTTTTACACTGTGCCCAGAGGATGAAGGGCGCACTGCAGGGAGCTCTCTTGAGTTCTTTGCTACAGAAAGCATTTTTGTTTGGATTTTTACTTTCTTCACAGGGAGCACTGCTGGCAACAGGCTCCCTGCATCGAGGGACTGAGGAGAGAGGGGCAGACCTACTTAACTGATAGGATCTGCTTCCTCGGCTACTGGACACCATTAACTTCAGGGGGGTGAACACAGGTTCGTCCTGGGCGTCCACCCCCGGAGCCACGCCGCCGTTCTCCTCACAGAGCCAGAAGAACAGAAGCAAGAAGACGTCTCAGGCGGCAGAAGCCTTCAGCTTCACAGAGGTAACGCACAGCACTGCAGCTGTGCGTCATTGCTCCACATCACCTCACACACTACGGTCACTGTATGGCTGCAGGGCGCAAGGGGGGGCGCCCTGGGCAGCAATAATAACACCTCTTAGATGGCAAATAGGTATATAGATGTACAGCTGGGCACTGTACATGTATATAATTGAGCCCCCGCCATTTTACACGATTTTGAGCGGGACAGATGCCCGCCGCCGAGGGGGCGGGGCTTCTTTCTCAGCACTCACCAGCGCCATTTCTCTCTCCACAGAACGCTGAGAGGAAGCTCCCTGTACTCTCCCCTGCTTTCACACGGTGAAGGGAGTTTAAAAAGAGAGGGGGGGGAGGGGAACATAATTGGCGGATAAAGTATAATACAGCGCTGCTGGGGAAAAGCATTCTGTGTTGGTCTCCAGGTTGTTGCGCTGGGGTGTGTGCTGGCATACTCTCTCTCTGTCTCTCCAAAGGGCCTTTCAGGGGATACTGTCTTCAGAAAAAGTTTCCCTGGGTGTGTGCAGTGTGTCGATACGTGTGTGTCGACATGTTTGATGAGGAAGGCTCGCTTAATGTGGAGGGGGAGTGCTTGAATGTCAGGTCGCCGTCTGCAACGCCGACACCGGACTGGGTGGATATGCTGAATGTCTTGAATGCAAATGTAAATCTCCTGCATAAAAGATTAGACAAGGCTGAAGCTAGGGATCAGTCAGGTAGCCAGTCCGTGCCTGTCCCTGTGGTGCCAGGACCTTCAGGGTCTCAAAAGCGCCCCATATCCCAGGTCGCTGACACAGATACCGACACAGATACTGACTCTAGTGTCGACTATGAGGATGCAAAATTACAGCCGAAGGTGGCAAAAGGTATTAGGTACATGATTATTGCCATAAAAGAGGTTTTGCATATCACGGAGGAACCCCCTGTCCCTGACACGAGGGTTCACATGTATAAAGGGAAAAAGCCTGAGGTCACGTTTCCGTCCTCATTTGAGCTAAGCGAATTATGCGAAAAGGCTTGGGAATCTCCGGATAGGAGACTCCATGTTCCCAAAAGGATTCTCATGGCGTATCCTTTTCCACAGAAGGATCGGATACGATGGGAATCTGCGCCTAAAGTAGACAAGGCGCTGACACACGCTTATCCAAGAAGGTGGCACTGCCTTCTCCGGAAACTGCTTCCCTCAAGGATCCTGCTGATCGCAAGCAGGAAATTACCATGAAGCACATTTACACACATTCAGGAACTATAGTTAGGCCGGCCATGGCGTCGGCCTGGGTTTGTAGTGCTGTCGTGGCATGGGCAGACTCCTTATCTACGGAGATGGACACCTTAGATAGGGATACCATTCTAATGACCATGGAGCATATCAGAGATGCTGCCTTGTATATGAGGGATGCTCAGAGAGACATTTGTTTACTAAGCTCTAGAATAAACGCTATGTCTATTTCTGCTAGGCGGCTCTTGTGGACCCGACAGTGGACGGGAGACGCCGACTCAAAGCGGCATATGGAGTCATTGCCTTACAAGGGGGAGGAGTTGTGTGGAGAAGGCCTCTCGGACCTAGTCTCTACTGCTAATGCCGGTAAATCGAATTTTTTTACCTTATGTTCCCCCGCAGCATTCTAAGAAGGTACCACATTATCAAATGCAGTCCTTTCGTTCCAATAAAAACAAGAAGGTACTAGGATCGTCCTTCGTTGCCAGAGGTAAAGGCATGGGAAAAAAGCTGCACTCAGCTAGTTCCCAGGAGCAGAAGTCCTCCCCTACTTCCGCAAAGTCCACAGCATGACGCTGGGGCTTTCCGGGGGGGGGGGGGGGGGGTCAGATCAAGTGGGGGCACGTCTTCGTCTTTTCAGCCACGTCTGGGTTCAATCACAGGTGGATCCCTGGGCAATAGAGATTGTTTCCCAGGGATACAGACTGGAATTCGAAGACATGCCCCCTCGCCGGTTTTTCAAATCGGCTCTGCCGGCTTACCCGTCAGAGAGGGAGCTAGTGTTAGCGGCAATTCACAAATTGTACATTCAACAGGTGATAATCAAGGTTCCTCATCTCCAGCAAGGAGAGGGTTATTATTCATCCCTGTTTGTGGTACCGAAACCAGACGGTTCGGTCAGACCCATTCTAAATCTAAAATCCCTGAACCTGTACTTGAAGAGGTTCAAGTTCAAAATGGAATCGCTCAGAATGGTCATCGCCGGCCTGGAGGGAGGGGATTGCATGGTGTCCCTGGACATAAAGGATGCGTACCTTCATGTTTTGTTAAGAGACCAAAGAAAAAATCTCCAAGCGCTCTGGTATCAGATATTGACACTTATTTAAAATTAATAATTAAACATTTTAATGAGGAATATTTTTTATTTATTTAAAATGTAAATATAAACACAAGAAAATACATTTATTGATTTTTAATCTATAAAAGTGAGTCCTAATACCGGTATACTAACATACAGACAATACAACATATAACATATATTATAGGTAAAGGACCTCCACAGATTTTATAACTTAAGGAATAATTAGTCCTTTATAATATGCTGTATACTGAATCCCAAGCTTTTATAATGTCCTTGTTTGGGAATTTAGTGTTAGATGTGACTCAGGCAAAGTCCATAATCTTCTTGGGCATTCATCAGCATAGATAAAAAGTCACTTTTAAAAGTTGGGAATCACCTCAACTTACTTGTACATCCGTTGGTGTCAGAGAGAGCAAAGCATCAGATGTCCGCCGGCAGACGTGGTAAGGTGCTCTAGTATCAACTAGTTTCGCCTGTCTAGCAGGCTTCGTCAGGATAACCGAGTGCACCCTCTGTCATGCTTTTAAAGCTCCCTCTGATGACGGTTCTCATGGAGACGGATAGATACTTCCGCTCCTCCGGTAATGGTTCCTATGGAGACGGACAAACACTTCCGCCCCTCTTGGTAGCGGTTCCCATGGAGAGGGATCAACACTTCCGCCCCTCGTCCTAGCTTCCACCCTTGCTTCAGTTTTCCTCCACAGGACGCGTCACTTCCGTCCTCATTCTTCCCTTTTGTTATTCACCGTTGTCATGGCTATGGATGCTCCGTTTATATTTCCATTTTGATTGGTTTCCTCCATCTGTTCCACCCTTAACTCCCTTTAGTAGCGGTTTCCATGGGGACGGGTGAAAACTTCCGCACCTCTTCTCACTTATGATGTAGTTTCCGCCCTTATTTCAGCTTTATATGTCGCCTTCATTGCCCACAGCTTCTGCCCTTCTTTAACCAGTATTTTTCTCTGATCATGGGATTAATTTACCCCCTTATTGACCACACGAACAAAACAACATAAATCACAGTGATTAGAATTCATAATATATTTTTTTTATATAATTTTTTTTTATTTTAAATTACTTAATACCTAATTGCTTTAGAAAATATAAATATATATTTTTTTAAAATAATAGTATGTATATAGTTATACCAAATATTTAATAGATAAATAAAAGTGATACTAATAGAACCAGTCCTTTTTTTAATTCTCCTTCAGAAATGGATGAAGGTCCCATTCAGCATTAAGGCCTCCCGGTATTAGTGTTCCTAGATTAAACATTGTTCTTGCTTCTTCCTTTAATAGCAGATCATTCCAGTTACCACCTCTCCAGGGTTTCTTTACCATTTTAATACCTATAAACTTTAGACCTGAGGGGTCACTATTGTGTTTCTTGGTGAAGTGTTCTGGAATACTATGATGTTCCTTATTCTTCCTTATATTATTTAAATGCTCATTGATTCTGACGTATAGATTGCGATACGTCTTCCCCACATACTGTAGCCCACATGGGCATATAAGTAAATAGATCACCCCTTTCGAATTACAGGTAATTCTTTCATTTATTTTGTATTCCTTTCCTGTTTTGCTTGATGTATATTTTTGAATTGGTTTCGTCGATGTATTCTTGGTTTTTTTACAGGCTATACAATTATGACAGTTGAAGAAACCTGGTTCTGATTCTTTTAGCCAGGTTTCTTTCCCTTTTGTTTCTTTCTTGAGGATCCCTTTTACGATTTTATTTTTTATTGTAGGCGCTCTCCTAAAGATCACTTTTGGTTTCCTGGGAAGAATATCTTCCAATTCTTTATCGGCTGTCAATATATGCCAATGTCTAAAAATACTTTTTTCTAATAGACCTCGTTGACTAGAGTAATTCGTTAAGAACAGAATTTCTTCTTGGATGTTCTTCTTTTCTTTATAGCGAAGGAGATCATTTCTGTCTATTAGATCCACTTCCTCTTTATTCTTTTTTAGGCTTGATCTTTCATAGTTCTTCTTCTCAAATTGTTGAATTATTTTCTTAGTTTGTTGTTCATAGTCTTCTTTCCTTGAGCAGTTTCTCCTAATCCGCTTCATCTGCCCCTTTGGAATATTCGAAAGCCACTTCAGATGGTGATTACTCTGAAAATTTAAATAGCTATTACAATCTACATCCTTTGTAAAAGTTCTGGTCTCTATTTTATTTTCCTGGATGAATATAGTCAGATCTAAAAAATTCACGCTAGATTCACTGATTTCTTTTGTGAATTCTAAATTGAACACATTATTATTCAGCTGCTCCATAAATTTCTCCAAGTCCATGGACTTTCCATCCCAAATAAGGAAGACATCGTCAATATATCTTGCCCATAAGACGATTTTGTTTAAATATGGGTTATTCGCCCATATATGCTCATTTTCCCATTGTGCGAGAAATAAATTCGCATAGGAAGGGGCAAAATTTGTGCCCATAGCTGTTCCTTGGGTTTGAATATAGCAATCATCTGCATATCGGAAATAGTTATGGTTAAGAGTGAATTTTATTCCTTCCAAGATGAAATCAATTTTTTCTTTATTCATACTTGATTCATTTGTAATAATCCTGCGGACATTTTCCATCCCTTGGTCATGTTTAATTAAGGTGTACAAAGACTTGACATCACATGTGGCCAAAAGGTAGCCCTCTTTCCACATAATCCCATTAAGTTTATTTAGAATTTGTGTGGTGTTTTTAATAAAACTTCGCTGATTTATTACAAAGGGTTTCAAGAATGTATCTATATAACAAGAAAGGTTGGAGGTCAATGATTGGATTCCAGCTATTATTGGCCTTCCCGGTGGAGTGGTCTGATCCTTATGGATTTTTGGCAGGTGGTAAAAATAAGCCATCATCGGGTATTCTGGATATATAAACTTATATTCATCTTTTGTTAGAATCCCTTTCTCCTTAGCTTCCTTAAGGATTTTTTCTAGTTCTTTTCTGAATCCATCTGTAGGATCTTTCTGTAAAACTTGATAGGTTGTTTCATCACTTAGGAGTCTTCTTGATTCTTTATCATACTGATCTGTGTCCATAAGGACAATACCCCCACCTTTATCCGCCTGTTTTATCACGATCTTTTCATTCTTTTGTAGCATTTTGAGGGCCTTGCTCTCATTCTTGGTTAGATTCCATTTTCCTTTCTGTCTGATGTTGTCCGGTATTCTTCTGATATCATCTTCTACCATTCTTTGGAAAGTGGTAAGGTAGTGATCTTTCAGATGGGCTGGATAAAACGTAGATCTTTCCTTTAGGTTTGAATGTTCAAATCTGTCCAGTCTTGTTTCTCTTTCTCCTGTATTTTCTTTTTCTTTCCGCTTAAAGAACTTTTTCAACGCGATTTTTCTAATAAACTTCTCCAAATCTATAAAAGTATTAAATTTATCTAGAGTATTGGTCGGTGCAAATTTCAGGCCTTTCTGCAAAATTGATGTCTCAGAGGCACTTAGATTATATTTACTTAGGTTGAAAATCCCCTGCGTTGAGACTTCTTCGCTGTTTTTTTCAGTTTTTTATTTTGACCTGTTTTTTGTTCCACCTCGCTTTCCCCTTCTGTTGTATTTGAGTCTCTCTTTCGTCTCCGTCTTTTTTTCATGTTCAGGTCTGGTGATTTTTTTGGGATTGCGCCTAGATTTAAAGAGGAGGTGTTCTTCTGAGCTAGTTCTAAAAAAGCATCTAGAAAAGCTTCTGTATCATCCACTTCTTCATCTTCTTCCTCTACTGAATGTTTTTCTCCACTTCCCGGTTTACCTTTTCCTCTATTATTCAATCTGGCCATCAAGGTTCGAGCTGAGACATCAAGTTTTTCTTGGTGATCTTCTCTTCCATGATTGAAACTTTTTTTCAAAGTCTCCGCTGTGGGATATCTATCTCTCTTGTATCTATAAGGAGCCTCATATCTTCGTTCTTCTCTTTCCAACTTCCGATATCCTTCCTTATTGTTCCAGGTGCTTGGGTACCTATCTGTCATTAGTTTCCTAGTTGTTGGTGACCTCATTCTGGTACGTGATTGTTCCCAATATCTATCATTGGGATTCCTACTTCTATACCCATACTTCTCATTTGGTATCGGATAGGTCTGTTCCCTAGTTTCATCTCTGTCCTTCCGTTGAGTTGAAGTATCTCTAGTCGTATTCCATTGGCGAGCCAAACGATAGTCATTTCTTGATCTATTTTCTATTCTGTTCATTTGGTTTTCTATTTTCCAATTCCTAAAATCCCCCTTATAGTCTTCCAGATCTCTGACCAGTTTCTTCCGTTTCTGCTCAATTACTTCATGTTCTATTCTCTGCAACTTATTCTTGGTCAGAGTCTCCAAGTTTTGAAAATCTGTCAATTTTTCTAGGGGTTTAAATTTTTTTCGTATAATGAGAATTTCTTCCTCTAGATCTCTAATAGATGCTTCCCTGTCCTCAATAATTAATTTCATTAGACGAAAGGAACATGCATCTAATATATCGTTCCATTTTTTTACAAATTCCCCATTTTTTGATAAAAATGATGGTACTTTAGTCATTCTTAAACCTCTAGGGATCATCTGTTTTTCAATATATTTCCCAAGTGTGGTACTTTCCCACCATTGTTTGATTTCTTGTATTTCTAGTTTTTCTAGTCTAGTATACAATTCACAAAATGTTTCCTCTGTCACTTCTGTTGTTATTTGTGGAATTCTTCCCTGTACTGGTATCAGATCATTTAATAGCCTTATACGTTCTTCTTTATTAAGTGTCATCGTGCAAATAGCTGCTGCCCTTTGAGTGGAAAAAAGACTTTGAAAAGACAAAATAAAAGGACCGCGCTTTACGCTTACTGATGGACCAAGCTGCTATAGGAGTATGGAGGGAATCCACTTATCCCAATGTTTTGTTAAGAGACCAAAGAAAAAAATCTCCAAGCGCTCTGGTATCAGATATTGACACTTATTTAAAATTAATAATTAAACATTTTAATGAGGAATATTTTTTATTTATTTAAAATGTAAATATAAACACAAGAAAATACATTTATTGATTTTTAATCTATAAAAGTGAGTCCCATGGAGAGGGAAGTGTTGATCCCTCTCCATGGGAACCGCTACCAAGAGGGGCGGAAGTGTTTGTCCGTCTCCATAGGAACCATTACCGGAGGAGCGGAAGTATCTATCCGTCTCCATGAGAACCGTCATCAGAGGGAGCTTTAAAAGCATGACAGAGGGTGCACTCGGTTATCCTGACGAAGCCTGCTAGACAGGCGAAACTAGTTGATACTAGAGCACCTTACCACGTCTGCCGGCGGACATCTGATGCTTTGCTCTCTCTGACACCAACGGATGTACAAGTAAGTTGAGGTGATTCCCAACTTTTAAAAGTGACTTTTTATCTATGCTGATGAATGCCCAAGAAGATTATGGACTTTGCCTGAGTTACATCTAACACTAAATTCCCAAACAAGGACATTATAAAAGCTTGGGATTCAGTATACAGCATATTATAAAGGACTAATTATTCCTTAAGTTATAAAATCTGTGGAGGTCCTTTACCTATAATATATGTTATATGTTGTATTGTCTGTATGTTAGTATACCGGTATTAGGACTCACTTTTATAGATTAAAAATCAATAAATGTATTTTCTTGTGTTTATATTTACATTTTAAATAAATAAAAAATATTCCTCATTAAAATGTTTAATTATTAATTTTAAATAAGTGTCAATATCTGATACCAGAGCGCTTGGAGATTTTTTCTTTGGTCTCTTAACAAAACATTGGGATAAGTGGATTCCCTCCATACTCCTATAGCAGCTTGGTCCATCAGTAAGCCTAAAGCGCGGTCCTTTTATTTTGCGTACCTTCATGTTCCGATTTCCCCCCCTCACCAGGCGTTTCTGAGATTTGCAGTACAGGATTGTCACTACCAATTTCAGACGTTGCCGTTTGGTCTTTCCACGGCCCCGAGAATTTTCACCAAGGTAATGGCGGAAATGATGGTGCTCCTGTGTAAGCAGGGAGTCACAATTATCCCGTACTTGGACGATCTCCTTATAAAGGCGAGATCTCGGGAGAAGTTGCTGGACAGCGTGTTTCGGTCCGTGAAGACGGTGCAGATGCACGGCTGGATTCTCAGTTTACCGAAATCCCAGCTAGTACCTGCAACGCGTCTGACCTTTTTGGGCCTGATTCTAGACACAGACCAAAAAAGAGTTTTTCTTCCGGTGGAGAAGGCTCAGGAGCTCATAGCCCTGGTCAGGAACCTTTTAAAGCCAAAAAAGGTTTTGTGCATCATTGCACAAAGGTTCTGGGGAAGATGGTGGCTTCATACGAGGCCATCCCCTTCGGCAGGTTCCATGCGAGGACTTTCCAATGGGACCTATTGGACAAATGGTCCGGGTCCCATCTACATATGCAGAAACGGATCACCCTGTCTCCCAGGGCCAGGGTATCTCTCCTGTGGTGGCTGCACAGTTCCCACTTCCTAGAGGGTCGCAGGTTCGGCATCCAGGACTGGATCCTGGTGACCACGGACGTGAGCCTCCGAGGTTGGGGGGCGGTCGCACTGGAAAGAAATTTCCAAGGTCTCTGGTCAAGCCTAGAGACTTGTCTCCACATCAATGTCCTGGAGTTAAGGGCCATTTACAACGCCCTATGCCAGGCGGAGGAGTGGCTTCAGAACAAACCGGTTCTGATTCAGTCGGACAATATCATGGCAGTGGCTCATGTAAACCGCCAAGGCGGCACAAGGAGCAGAGTGGCCATGGCAGAGGCGACCAGGATTCTGCGCTGGGCGGAAGGCCATGTAAGCGCACTATTAGCAGTGTTCATCCCGATGGTGGACAACTGGGAGGCGGACTTCCTCAGCAGGCACGACATGCATCCGGGAGAGTGGGGACTTCATCAAGAAGTCTTCACACAGATCGTGGATCGGTGGGGACTGCCTCAAATAGACATGATGGCGTCCCGTCTCAACAAAAAGCTAAAGAGGTATTGCGCCAGATCAAGAGAGCCTCAGGCGGTAGCGGTAGACGCTCTGGTGACACCATGGGTGTTCAGATCGGTCTATGTGTTTCCTCCTCTTCCTCTCATACCCAAGGTGTTGAGATTAATAAGACTAAGAAGGGTCAGAACAATTCTCATTGTTCCAGATTGGCCAAGGAGGACTTGGTGTCCGGATCTGAAAGAGTTGCTCACAGAAGATCCGTGGCCTCTTCCTCTAAGGCAGGACCTGCTGCAGCAGGGGCCCTGTCTGTTCCAAGACTTACTGCGGCTGCGTTTGATGGCATGGCGGAAATATGTTTCTTGGTGTGAGGCCAGAGCTGCTCCTATGGAGGAGTTCCATTTGGGCCGTTTGCTTCACTTCCTTCAAACGGGAGTGAATTTGGGCCTAAAATTAGGGTCCATAAATGTCCAAATTTCGGTCTTATCCATTTTCTTTCAAAAAGAATTGGCTTCTCTTCCTGAAGTACAGACTTTTGTGAAGGGAGTGCTGCATATTCAGCCTCCCTTTGTACCTCCGGTGGCGCCTTGGGATCTTAACGTGGTATTAAGTTTCCTCAAGTCACCTTGGTTTGAACCACTCAAAACAGTGGAGTTGAAATACCTCACTTGGAAAGTGGTCATGTTGTTGGCCTTGGCTTCTGCAAGGAGTGTTTCGGAATTAGCGGCTTTATCATATAAAAGCCCATACCTGATTTTTCACGTGGATAGGGCAGAGTTGAGGACTCGTCCTCAATTTCTGCCCAAGGTGGTCTCATCTTTTCATATGAACCAACCTATTGTCGTGCCTGTGGCTACACGGGACTTGGAGGACTCCGAGTCCCTGGATGTGGTCAGGGCTTTGAAGATTTACGTGACCAGAACAGCTAGGATCAGGAAGACTGAAGCTCTGTTTGTTCTGTATGCGGCCAACAAGGTTGGCGCTCCTGCTTCAAAGCAGACAATTGCTCGCTGGATCTGTAACACTATTCAGCAGGCGCATTCTACGGCAGGATTGCCATTGCCTAAATCGGTTAAGGCCCATTCCACTTGGAAGGTGGGCTCTTCTTGGGCGGCTGCCCGAGGGGTCTCGGCATTACAACTGTGCCGAGCTGCTACTTGGTCGGGGTCAAACACCTTTGCAAAGTTCTATAAGTTTGATACCTTGGCTGAGGAGGACCTCCTGTTTGCTCAATCGGTGCTGCAGAGTCATCCGCACTCTCCCGCCCGTTTGGGAGCTTTGGTATAATCCCCATGGTCCTTACGGAGTCCCCAGCATCCTCTAGGACGTTAGAGAAAATAGGATTTTACTTAAATCTATTTCTCGTAGTCCGTAGAGGATGCTGGGCGCCCGTCCCAAGTGCAGACTTCTTCTGCAAGACTTGTATATAGTTATTGCTTACATAAGGGTTATGTTATAGTTGGTCGGTCTTGAACCGAGGCTATGTTACTTGTTCATACTGTTAACTGGGTAGTTTATCACAAGTTATATGGTGTGATTGGTGTGGCTGGTATGAATCTCGCCCTTAGGTTACATAAATCCTTTCCTCGTACTGTTCATATCCTCTGGGCACGGTTTCTCTAACTGAGGTCTGGAGGAGGGACATAGAGAGAGGAGCCAGTGCACACCCAGAATCCAAAGCTTTCTTAAAGTGCCCTATCTCCTGCGGAGCCCGTCTATTCCCCATGGTCCTTACGGAGTCCCCAGCATCCTCTACGGACTACGAGAAATAGATTTACCGGTAAGTAAGATCCTATTATTTTAAATTAAACATTATGTCAGTTGTCACACTATAAGATCTATATAAAAGCTAAGTAATATTTGAATATATATTCAAACCACTGAAACTTTATAGTATAGTGATAGATATTAGTCACTTATCCAGAGCTGGCCCTAGGCATAGGCAAATGCCTAGGAGCATCTGGAAAAACCTAAGAGCATCTTGACAGACTGGACATCTAAGTTTCGCTGTGCTGGCTCCAGATTTCAGAAGTCCCGGCTGACAGTTGCTATCCTCCAATGGGATGTACAGGCTTCCAGCGCTGCTGAGCCATTGCCTGTCATCATATTATATGACAGTAGCAGAGCTGCAGCAGCAGAAAGCCTGTATAGCCCAGTGCCAATCATACAGCTTCCATCAGTGTGAAGCTGGCATGGCCTAAGGTGACATCAGCGATATTCACAGAAGAGAGCACGCCGTGGAGGAGAAAAACAGAAGAAAGGCATCAGAGAATAGTAAATTATGAGAGCTTGTTAAACAGATACTGTAGGTTGGGAATTGAATTGCTGGAGTCAAACAAGAGGGAGAGGTTTGATTGCTGAAGACACACAAGAGGGAGAAACTTAATGGCTGCAGACACAAGGTAGGGGGAGACTTAATGACTGGAGACACACAAGGGGGAGAAACTTAATGGCTGGAGACACAAGGGAGAGAGATTTGATTGCTGGAGACACACAAGGGAGAGAAACTTAATGGCTGGAGACACAAGGGAGAGAGATTTGATTGCTGGAGACACACAAGGGAGAGAAACATAATGGCTGGAGACACAAGGGAGAGCGATTTGATTGCTGAAGACATACAAGGGGGAGAAACGTAATGGCTAGAGACACAAGGGAGAGAGATTTGATGGCTGGAGACACTGGCACCCTCTGCCTACCCAGTCACCCACTTCCACTTGGCCATACCCATTCAGTTACACCACAGCCCTTTCTCGGGTGCTTGTGCACCAAAGGATCCCAGATTGGGCAGGCACCAGACAGAATCTTGCCTAGGGCATCAAATTGGTCAGGATATCACTTACGGAACAATTCTGTGTCCTTCCCTTCTTAGTATGAATTATAACATAAAGTTGGAATATATTACTTACAGACCAGGCATTGCTAAGCAAACAAAACCTAATTATTCTATACAAAAGAGACCTTAAAATACAGACCATATTCTAATTTTTTTTTTTTATTGGAGTAAAATACTCTCGGAAAGGTCCATGGAACATACACAATCATTTATCAAACAGGACGTAATAAGAAACAAAGCTCACTTTATTTAGTTCTCCAACCCTCGATCTTGCATAATTTTAGCAAATACTCTGGAAATTAGGAGAAATATTTGTGAGATTATTTACAAGTATTTAATACATATGTGGCTCTGTGGCAGAAATCACTAGGCCATAATGAAACAATTAATGTGGATATCAACCATAACTAAAATTATATAAATAGAATTTCACCCACATATAAAATATATAAAACACCAGAGCCTCCTGCCTGCTAAGAGAGTGATGACAATCCCTTGCCCAGCTCCGACATGGGAAAGATTTATCAAAGCTTAGAGAATGATAAAGTAGAGATAAAGTACCAACATATCAACTCCTGACATTTTTCAAACACGACCTGTAAAATGACAGTTTGAAACTGATTGGCTAGTAATGTATCTCTCTCCACTTTACCACTTTCCAAGCTTTGATTAATCTAGCCCATAGTTCTGGAGTCACTCCCCCTTTATGGCAACAGTAATGGTAAATTCTTCCTGACAGTCGAGAGAAGTTTGAACGTAAACTGCAGTAAATGGATAGTTGCTGTTGGAGCTGATTGAATGACTGCAACGGAAATTTAATATTTATGTAATGAAATTATAATGAACACTTTAGTAAATATGTGGAATGTTCCTGAAAATCTAGGACTTCAGATATATTTACATAAGTAGTAGAAATGGCTCAGAAATACTCTAATAAATAGATTGGGTTACTACACATACATGCCCCTGGGTATTACTACAGAGCACTGTCTAAAGATTATTTAGAATTATGTTAAATAGTAACACTAATACAATGAATCAAATGAGTATATACATAATTACATACAGTATGTTTAAAATACCAAGAGAGTAAAGTACCAAAGGTATTTTATACACCATTAAACAGGACAGCAACGTTTTATAGAGCACGAATTGGCAAAAATGAGAAATCACAATTTATAATTTCTACTTTTATTTCTATATAGAATTTTTTTTAAATGATACATTATATTTTTGGGTTTGTGATCTTCTTGTGTGCAATATGAAAATGATGCAAAAGAAATCTTGAGCCCTCACTGGAAAACAACTTCTAAGAAGGTTATCCTATACCAGTAACATTTCTGTCTCCGCTGAAGTGGCAGAGCATGGAACCAATCTCACTGATTTTATAAAGAGTATGTTGCAATGCCTAAATGTACCAGTGCTGTAAACAGTCATAATTCAGTGCAGAGAGCATGTTTACATATTTCATATGAATGTTATAGATCTGCCAACCAATTACCCAAAGAATGGAACTGTTATTCTGATTTCTCTTTGAAGTGAGGTATGTGTAGTACTGGTGAAGGATGTTCCTCCTTGATTACACAGCTGCACAATTTCATCAAAAAGTATATGTTAATATTCTCATATAGCTTTAAATATATGTTAGATTTGATAGGAAACACATGGGATGCCTTTTACTTACCACAGTATTGCCTCCATGACAGGTCATGAGTCTGCTGCTAGTTAGGCTGAGCAGCCTCATAATCATTGCCCAGAGCAAAAGACAACATGGGCAGAATAGTACATTACTTGTGCCTGTGCTAGGGCCACTACCCTGGTGCATTGTGAGATTAGTTCCCCCCCCCCCCCCCCCTCTCTCTCTGGGATAAATTTACTAAAACGGGAGTTCTATTTAAGATGGGATGTTGCCCATAGCAACAAATCAGATTCTACTTCTCATTTATCTAGCACCTTCTAGAACGTAATACCTGGAATCTGAGTGGTTGCTATGGACAACATCATATCTTAAATTGAACTTCAATTTAAGTATATTTCACCAGTGTGTATATATAAATATATATATATATATATATATATATATATATATATATACACATACATACATACATACGTATACAGGTTGAGTATCCCATATCCAAAATCACACAATTTTGGTTCCCCTAATGAGATAAAGACATATATGTAGATATATTATTATATTATATATCTAAATAATATATCTATATATACACATAATATATAATATATTGGTCATTATCTCAGTAGAGGACCCCAAAATGTGGGATTTTTAATTTTGAATAAGGGATACTCAACCTGTATATGTAAATAGGTGCTCTTACCTATTAAAGATGTTGTCCTCTTTCAGATGGCTATCATATTTATTTAATTGTACATGGTCTTTTTCAACTTTCACTAAATACCGTATACAGCAGAGCTGGCCAAACCGGTCCTCGAGATCTACATACAGTTCATGTTGTCCAGGCCTCCTGGAGATCTGTAGAATGTCAGTTAGGAATGAATGCAGTACATCTTAATTAGTAATGACTACACCTGTGCAACTGGTCTGGAAAATGTGAACTGTTGGTAGATCTCGAGGACTGGTTTGGCCAGCCCTGGTATACAGTGTCTCTTTACTGTGCTTTTCAGACAAGTATTTACTTAATCAGAGTATTTTTTTTTTCCTGGTAGAAGACACAACACTGTTCTTCT